>NC_041385.1:276656206-276667180 GCF_002162155.2 Triticum dicoccoides | reverse complement strand
ATAAAAACAGGATCAAAATTGTGACCAAAAATTGCAGGAATTGAATTTTTGATGAAACTCTCAATCTGTTTGGCAAAATTTATTGAAAATTTCCCAGATTAGTATACATGCTATGCTTAATGTTGTGTCATTTCTTCTCAATTTTCTGGAAAAAATCGCTCAAATTATTGACCAAAATTGCAGAAATTGAAATGTTGATGAATCTCTCAATCTGTTCAACCAAATATGGTGAAAATTGCCCATATTAGTCCACATGGTATGCTCGATGATCTGTGAAAAATTCAGATTTTGCATTCCTTGTACTTGCTGAAATGGCACTGTCCCAGTCAGCAGTCAAAACCACTCCAGTGAGTTAAAGCCGGGAGGGGGTTCGACTGGTTTTGAAGTTTGGAGTTGAATCTTAAACCGAGTGGCAAGTTCAGGGTTGGGAAGTTTAGAGAATAAGTGCACATCGCGTATAATAAAATCATCTTCAATATAGGTAATAAAGCAAGCATAACCTAAAAGGATGGATTCTTATGGAACAAGCACTCACAAAAATGTTAATGTCAGCTATGTTCAGGGCAGCCCGGTGCATGTAGCTCCCGCTTGCGCAGGGTCCGGGGAAGGGTCCGACCACTTTGGGTCTATAGTACGCAGCCTTTCCCTACATTTCTGTAAGAGGCTGTTTCCAGGACTTGAACCCGTGACCTCATGGTCACAAGGCAGCAGCTTTACCACTGCGCCAAGGCTCCCCTTCTAATGTCAGCTATGTTCAAAATATGTTAACTAGGTTATCAGTATCCCAGCATAATGTATGAGCGGGGAGACGATGAACCAGTTTAGTTAATGGGAATAAACATAATATACAACTCATTTGAAAGTAAATTAAGGTCAAACATATGACGAAGTCATCATTTTCGGACTAACACTTTCCATTTAATAAGTGGATAACCAAAATGAGTTTGAGGCCATGATGTTGTATTATAATGTTCTTTGAACTTTGCTGGAATGTTCATGGGGTCATGACTCTGAAAAGCCTATGTATATGCAACTAACTTTGCAATTATTAGTCAAGTCAAATAAATTAGTCCTAGAGATTAAAGCTATTCTCACCACTAAGATAACACCGACAAAAGTGCTCATTTCCATCACATGATTCCAAGTGGCCAACAACTCCATACCACCAGCCTGCCAAACATATATAGCAACACATGAATGAACACACTGTCCAGCAGTATAATACTCCTCATCACTATTAGATAAGATTAGCATATCCATATGGCAATGTTTAATGATTCTTCCAACACTGTCCAAAGCAAACACTGCATTGTTGGGCGCCTGGGAACATACCATATGGGAACTCCTTGTTCCTTCTCCACTGAATCTCAATGTTATCGCCAGGCCGTAGTTCATGTAAGCAGTCAGAGGCATGCAGGTCATGTGCAAGAGTTCCGACGGGAGGTGCCCTGACCCTGTCCCATTGCACGCCATCTTCCAAGACTACAGTTCGTCGCCCGTGTGGTGGATACCTGACACGTCAAATGCTTTCTATTTTGAGTTATCTCAGATAGAGAACTTGAGATGCAAAAAAAAAAGAGAAGTATGAATCATCTCCACTAGCTGTGTGCCTAGAAACCATATAGCATGTTCACAGTTTATAGCCAAAATCAGACAGAACTTGGTACCTTGCGTGGAACGTGTCAGTGCGGAAATCATAGCTGAGCTCTGCATCATAGCATGACATCATGAACCCAACATGCCCATGCTGCAAAACAAACATGAGAGTCTCAGGATTTCTTTGTCAAACGAAACAGAAATATCGTTAGTTGAAAACTAAAAGAAGACAGGAGCCCAGAGGAACATGAACAGCTATCTGCAATCTTGCCATATTCAACTCAACTGGAAACCAGAGAAGCAAATCCACCCAACCAAATTAAGGTGTAAGCTTAAATGATTACTCTACAGCTTGCTTCTAATAATTCATCCCTAACAGTCTAATAATTGGCACTGGATGACCAACTGACAATTAACAAAGCATACTTAATTGCATGCTTACAATAAGTGAAATGAAATCATAGCAACTGCTCTGCTCAAGCATGAAGATTATTGTACCTCTCGGTTGTAGACCTGTGCGGGGAACCAGAGCTTGCCGCTCTCCAGGTGGAGATACCACGACATGATGGAATCATCCAGCACAGGGCCCGCGGACGTGCCGGCGCCGCCGTCGGCCCTGGGCCGCATCCAGGACACCACAGGGCAGACGCAGGACAGCGCGGCAAGCCACCTCCGGTGCTTGCCGCTGCCAGCAGACCCGCACCCCGACGCGCCGCCACCGGCCGCGGTCGACGAGGACAGATACGACCTCCACTCGTCCCTCGCGGCGGTACCCAGGACAGAACCCCACTTGTCGGACATGTGGCGCTCCCAGAGGTGGTCGCTCCTGCACCTTTCCCGCATGGACTGGCTGACGGCGGCCATGTTCCGCAGCTCCGCCGGCGGCAGCTTGGCGAGAATGCAGTCGATGGCCAGCTCCGGGAGGTCGAGGACCGACGGCTCGCCGGTCGTATCCGTAGTCTCCAGCTTGGCGGCCGGGCGCTTCCTCTTGAAGGACGGCATGAGGGGCATGGCGTCCGCGGCCGTGGAGGCGACGCCGCCGAGCAGCCTGTAGCCGGCCAAGAATCCGAGCAGCGAGAGCGCGAGTTGTTGGGAGATGGAGGCGAGGAAGAGTCTCATGTCACGGGCGCATGGCTTGGACAAGAAGAGGAGGCAGGAGAAGACGAAGGTGGCGACCAGGGCAAGCATTGATGAGAAGCAAAGAAGCGAGGCGTGGAGCACTGCGGCTGCACAGTGCTCCTCGCAAATAAACAACGCAAGCCACCCAGACCCAGACCCAGTGGAAGAAAGAGAGATGAGATGCTGCCGCCTCTACGACCACAGCCGCATCAACCACTAGCTCAGCTGCTTTCTCCGGCCGATCGGAGAAAGCTAGGCGATGGAACCCACTTCAGAAAGGGTTAGAAAAATATTGGGCGGGATTCGATCGAATCGAAGCCCGGAGAAGTAGGGGTGACACTTGTTGCCGAGCGGGGGTTTCTCGGATTGAAGCGGAGACACGCAGGAACTGAGCAGCCACAAAAGAAAGAAGAGCAAGAAACAAGTCAAATTCGAGCTAATTACTCGGACGGGAGGGAACCGAGGTGGGATCTCCGCAGCTGGAACGGGAGTATTTGGAGCCAAGGAAAGATCAAAGAATGGTCCTAGCAAAGACGAAAGGGAAAAAGGGATCTTGGAAGGAGATAAGAGAGAGAGAGAGAGAGTAGGTGAGAGGCGAGCGTTGGTGGGAGTGAGTGAGCAAGAGGGAAGCGTGGGCGGGGCCCGGCCGTGCACAGCCCCACGCAAGCAGCTTCCCTGGCAAAGCTCACCGGCGCCCTCCGCCCCCTCTCCCTCCCCGTCCCTCCTCTCGCTTCCAAGAAACGAAAGCCGGGTGGGTGGAGGAAGGAGAGAAATGGGGCAGGGAGGAGGATCGCAGGCGGAGGAAGGAGACGAGTATCTATTTATGGGTGGAACTCGTTTCTGGCGTGCGCGCGCGCGGGCGGTTGTCATCTCTCCTTGTTTGCCTCCAAGCCTCTTGTTTCGTGGCGCCCTCCGGGAGGGACACCAATAATTGATTGGGAGCCATGCGTTTGTTAGAGCCAATCATAAGAGGTTTCTTGTGTTCCACGGGGGCCAATAGAGAGAGAGGGGGGATGGAGAATTCATGGCCAAGTTTAGGAGAGGATTTTTGTTGATAGGAATTCTGTGTGCGCACATTTGTTTCTTCATCTGCGCTTCAGGTTTGTCAGGGATCTCGACCTTACATTTTTCGCGATTTGGACGTTGAGTTGTGGCAACTTGGGGAGGCAAGGACGGCGACCTGTTCCACAGCTTTTGCCTACTTATTTGAGATCTAGTGAAAGGACCGAAAATGACCTTGTGTCTTGTCGTACAACACATGTTGTGCCAGTACTATGCTAATACAGAACTTGATTGTATTTTAAGGCATTGTAAAAAAGCAAAATATTTAGGAAGGTACTTAGTAAAATAAACCGATTTTTTGTTAAGCATCAGTGCTTGTGTGTGGCGACTAATGAAGCGTCTACCGTCTACAAATAAGCACCAATGCTTAAAAAAATTGGTTTATTTCTCTAAGTAACTTTCCTAAACACCTTGCATTGTAGGAGGCCTAAGAAATGATAGTAACCATTTTGTGCCATAACATCGTGTACTCCATTCTTCGATCCCACTCGCAACCGAGGATCCTTGGTTCTGTCGGATAAAGGCCAGATACCACCAGGATTCACCTGTTACTTTGCACAACATAAATGCAGTGATGAAATTTATTCTCGACCAGATTGGGGCCTACCATTATTTCCGACCGAGGCTCTGACACACCGTTTGGATGTTGATATTAGGAGCTTGAATTGGACTTCCGCATTCAGGTAGCCTGAATAACGTTGTTTGGTTGGCTACAACATCCGGGCATGGAATTAAAGCCCGACATTGCACACCCTACTCTCCAATATGGAGCCAAATCCCTCGGTTTTGCTATGTATTTGGCCCGCACCGTTTACCCCGTCGTGCCCTCGTGGGGAAAGGAAAAGAACAACTCTGGGGACGAGGCGAGAAGCGGAGCGCAACAGAGCTCGATGGAAATGCATGTTTAATGCCCTCTCCCTTGAGTCCTCCTCCTTCTCTCATCTCTCTTAAGGGTTGTTACGATCTACCACTGGCAACACAGCGAATATAGTTTAGATCAGTTCAACTCGAAAAGAAGAAGGATTGAAGATACAAGGTAGCAGCCAAAAAGAGGGAAATGGAGTTTAAAACTTAGTACTTTTCTTCTCATCTCTATTGTAGCCTCTTTTCCCATTACATAGCCAAGTGGTTGGGAGACTTAGCCAGTTCACGCACGCGCACCGCACGTGGCTTCACTTGGGCTCGACTTATTCTTGTCGATCCGCTTTTAGTACTGGATGATGTGCGCTCATCCATATACATGACACTTCATCCTCCTTTGAAACCTGCTTGACCCCAAGCAAGCACATTGGGATAATCTTGCAATAAAGTGCTCCTTGTTCTCCATGCTATGCCAAGAAGCAAGCAATGAAGATCATTGCACTTGCACAAGAGAAGTAGAAGATGCATCAGTTTGAATTTTCTTGGTATCCAAAATGCGAAGAGGCAAAAGATCTGCCTCCATTGATATACAAGCAACGGGGAAGATCCACCTCAAGAGTAGCTTGAGCAGGAAGAGCTTTTCTCGAGAGAGAGACATGGACCATGGGACGAATAAGACTGCCTTGTGGTAACTGCAATTTGTAGGCAACAATGCCCATTTTTAAATGATTTATCAAGGACAAAAGAATTTGCAACTCAACTTCTGGTTTGAGCGTCGTGCAATATAAGTTTGAAAAAATGGTCATAACTTTAAATAAACATCTCCCCCCACTTGGAACGAATGCTCACCATGCTTTTTATCTGCCTGGCTCTTCATTCTTTGTCGAGCTCGAAGAAGTTGTTGCTGAATACACTACTACAGATCCGAACAACACTAACCGCCCAAATAGTGTCATCACTGATATCCGAGTGGCCCGTCAGTGCCTTGGGGTTCGTGATGATACTTTCATCACATACGGTCCAACAGACTCATATGCGATAAGGCTCATCACTAACCCGATGGCCAGTCAGTACTACTTAACAAAAGGGCTCGAGCAAGAGACCTGTCACTGATCACCCATTGTATATTAACCAATCAGTAATGTAGATTTTGGAGTTGTAGCAAAAGCATGTACTGCTAGTGTTCTAGCAGAATTACTGCTGGTAATGCAACCCAAGCTTCACAACCACCAAAGAGCAATTTTGGATCAATAGCTGGCGCGATTGTACCAGCTAATGACGTGAAGATTCAATCCTTTTGTATAGTGCGGCAGAAATTAGGAAATGTCATCGTCATGACATTTCTGTCTCACTGTACACAACACTCTTCTAAAAAAGAGTGTTTTATCTAGTAGTACACATAAATATCACAATGGCAATGAGGTGAATCATGTATCCCTGTTTGCAAAAAACAAAGTATACTCATCTAAGCACAAACAGAAGACAACATCAATTACTTTATGAAGTAGCCTAGCCGATCACCCACCAGCATGTGAGGAAACCAAATATAGCACCCTCCCCCCAGGGGTTTCTCCAGAAAGCGGGTGGTGGGACAAAATAGAGTTGATCATGTTGGTTTCGATGATGCTCCTCATTGCACGAAACCAACTGTCGGGGAAACGACACCTATGGGATCACGTGGATCCCTTCTACGGTTGGCGGGGAGGAGGAATGCACAAAGAGCAGGTCCGATGATCAGCATGAGGGATTTTTACCCAGGTTCGGGCCGCTGACAAGTGTAAAACCCTAGTCCTACTTTTGGTATATATTTGGTGTTCTTGAGCCTTAACTAGCTGCTATGCATGCCCGGTCCAAAAGTTCGAAATCCTCCTCCAGTACGCCTTAGGCCTCTGAGGGAGTCCTGGACTAAGGGGTCCTCGGACAGCCAGACTGTATACTTGGTCCGGACTGTTGGACTGCGAAGATACAAGATAGAAGACTTTGTCCCGTATCCGGATGGGACTCTCCTTTGTGTCGAAGGCAAGCTTGGCGATTCGGATATGTAGATTCCTTTCTCTGGAACCGACTTTGTACAAACCCTAGCCCCCCCCCCGATGTCTATATAAATTAGAGGGTTTAGACTTCTAGGGTTTAGACACAACAATCATAACCTCATAGGCTAGACTTCTAGGGTTTAGCCATTACGATCTCGTGGTAGATCAACTCTTGTAATACTCATATTCATCAAGATCAATCAAGCAGGAAATAGGGTATTACCTCCATAGAGATGGCCCGAACCTGGGTAAACATTGTGTCCCTCGCCTCCTGTTACCATTAGCCTTAGACGCACAGTTCGGGACCCCCTACCCGAGATCCGCCGTTTTTGACACCGACATTGGTGCTTTCATTGAGAGTTCCGCTGCGTCGTCATCAAAAGGCTTGATGGCTCCATCAATCATCTACAACAACGCAGTCCAGGGGGGATCTTCCTCCCCAGACAGATCTTCGTATTTGGCGGCTTCGCACCGCGGGCCAACTCGCTTGGCCATCTAGAGCAGATTGATAGCTATGCCCCTGGCCGTCAGGTCAGATTTGGAAGCCTAAATTTTGTGGCCGATATCCATGGAGACTTGATCTTCGATGGGTTCGAGCCCATAACGGCTGTCCCCGACCACCACGTTGAACATGACCTAGATCTGTCATCTGGTCGCGCGCAGGAGATAGCGCCTATGGCCGCCCTGGCCCTAGAGCCGGAGCGTACTGCATCGTCCGAAGATGGGAAGCTTAACCCCGCCACAGAGGCCGTAGACTCAGCGGCGCTCGAGCCGCACACAGACCCAACATCGAGCTGGGCTTCTGTCACCAGAACCTCGGACTCGTCTCCGGCCATAGGTTCCGGACCGCGCGCATCCGCGTCCACCAAACCTGATTGGGCGCCGGTCTTGGAGTTCAACTCCGCGGACATCTTACAGCACTCGCCCTTAGGCGATGTGTTAAACTCACTGAAATCCCTCTCCTTGTCAGGGAACTCTCTGCCGAACTATGTCCGGCCCGAATGGGAAGCGGACGACAAAGAATTTCGTTTCCCACCCACCACCCACTTCATTGCCACTGTCGAGGACTTAACCGACACGCTTGATTACGGCTCCGAGGACATCGACGGTATGGACGACGATGTCGGAGAGGAGCAGGCACAAAAACCACCACCTTTAGGGTAGTGGACAGCTACATCGTCATACGATATATACATGGTGGACACAGCAAAGGAGAACGAGGCCGACGGTGATGACAACATACCTGTCGATGAACCTCCTAAGCGCCAGCGTCCCAAGCACCGACCTCGATCTGACAAAAGGAAAAACAACAACATTGTCACAGACGATGATGACAATCTGAACCAAGCCGAGAACCCCGCAGACCCAGCGTTGGAGCAGGGCATGCGAGAGGACGGCGAACACAGTCTAGAGATGTTGTCCGACCACAGCGACGCTGAAGATAGCAATTACCAACCTGACTCTAAAGAGGAGATCAGCCTGGGCGACGACGAGTTCGTCATCCCAGGAGAACCATTAGAACAAGAACGCTTCCACCAAAGGCTTATCGCCACTGCAAGGAGCCTGAAGAAGCAGAAGTAGCGGCTTAAAGCCGCACAGGATACGCTCAACGACAAATGGAACGAAGTGCTAGACGCTGAGGACGGCGGTAATCGCCAAACAAAGAGCTATCCTAAACGTAAGTTGATGCCCGAATTCGACGACGAGGCTATTGCGCCTATACCGCCGAAAAACAATACGACCGACAGGCCGGACCGACCACCTTGTGGTCGAGACAGAGCGGCTAGCAATGTCGTACACAAGCCCGCACCTCCTCTCCTTAAAGTAAGGAAGGTTGCAGCCCAGGACCAAAAACATGATCTACGTGAGGACCTGGACAAAAAGGCTGGCAAAACCAGGTCCATCTATGGATCCAGGGAACGTGCTCCTACACAAGATCATGATTATCAACCCAAATATACCGGTCATTTACCGGCTCGGAACCAATAACGAACACTACAACCGTCGGACCCAATCCACGACACAGCCAGATACAGGGGTGCCACACACCCCCTGTGCTTCACCGATGAGGTGCTGGAACACGATTTTCCAGAAGGGTTCAAACCCGTAAACATCGAGGCATATGATGGAACGACGGACCCTGCGGTTTGGATTGAAGACTTTATTCTTCACATCCACATGGCTCGTGGAGATGATCTCCACGCCATCAAATATTTACCCCTCAAGCTAAAAGGACCAGCTCGGCACTGGCTAAAAAGCCTCCCTGAAAATTCCATCGGAAGCTGGGAAGACCTTGAGGACGCTTTTCGGGCCAATTTCCAAGGGACCTGTGTCCGGCCCCCGGATGCAGACGATCTAAGTCACATAATCCAACAACCCGGAGCTTTGGAACCGGTTTCTCACTAAGAAGAACCAAATCGTCGACTGTCCGGATGCCGAAGCCCTAGAGGCCTTCAAACACAGTGTCCGGGACGAATGGCTAGCCAGGCACCTTGGCCAGGAAAAGCCAAGAACAATGGCAGTCTTAACTACATTAATGACCCGCTTTTACGCGGACAAGGACAACTGGTTAGCCCGTAGCAGCACCAGTGACCCCGGCACATCCGAAGTCAGGGATGGCAATGGAAAACCACAACGCAACAAAAACAAATGTCCGAATAATGAAGAAAGCCCAGACAATACATCGGTAAACGCCGGATTCCGGGGCTCCAGACCCGAGCAATGGAAGAAGTCATTTGAAGGCAGCAAAGACAGTCCATCTAACCTGGATAAAATTCTAGACAGGCCCTGCCAGATCCACGACACTCCTCATAAACCAGCCAATCATACCAACAGAGAATGTTGGGTCTTCAAGCAGGCCAACAAACTCAATGCCGAACACAAAGGGAAGGAACCTCAGAGCAAAGACGAGGACGAACCTCGCCAGACAAACACGGGGGGACAGAAGAAATTTCCATCGGAGATCAAAACAATGAACATGATCTATGTCACTCACATCCCAAAGAAGGAGAGAAAACGCGCACTCCGAGATGTCTATGCCGTTGAGCCCATCGCCCCCAAATTCAACCCGTGGTCAGCCTGCCCGATCACCTTTGATCGCAGGGATCATCCTACTAGTATCCGTCACGGGGGTTCGGCTGTCCTAGTGCTCGACCCAATAATCGACGGATACCACCTCACTCGAGTCCTCATGGACGGCGGCAGTAGTCTCAATCTGATATATCAGGACACTGTCCGCAAGATGGGGATAGACCCGTCAAGAATCAAGCCAAGCAGCACTACCTTTAAAGGAGTTATACCGGGGATGCAATCCCGCTACACGAGCTCTCTAACATTGGATGTTGTATTCGGCTCCCCCGACAACTTTCGAAGCAAAGAACTAATCTTCGACATTGCTCCGTTCCGAAGCGGCTATCATGCACTACTCGGAAGAACGGCCTTCGCCCATTTTAATGAAGTCCCACATTATGCTTATCTAAAAATCAAAATGACTGGACCACGTGGCGTCATCACGGTCAGCGGAAATACAGAGCGCTCTCTTCGTACCGAAGAATACATGGCGTCTCGGTCCTAAGATCTTGGGACGAGATCTCTTGTCAATGGAGAAGTGTTGTAACGCCCCGGATTCGATGCGCCAGGTGTCTGCCAGTTATTCGCTGTCATTGCCATGTCATTTTCTTGCGTGTTGCATTTTGCCATGTCATCATTTGCATTTCATCTGCATGTTTTTCAAAACTTGCATCCGTTCGGGTCCTCCCGGTTCTCTCCGTTGTCCGTTCGTAGTCCAGACCTCTCGCGCGTGCCCCGTCGCCCCTCTCAGACCTTGTTTCATGTGCGGGTGTTAAACTTTCTCGGAATGGCCCGAGGTTTGCCAAGCGGCCTTGGTATAGCACCGGTAGACCGCCTGTCAAGTTTCGTGCCATTTGGAGGTCGTTTGATACTCCAACGGTTAACCGCGTAGCCCGAAACCCCCTTTCTCTTTGCAGCCCAACACCCTTCCAAAGTGGCCCAAAACCCATCTAACTCCCCTCCATGCTCTCGGTCGTTCGATCACGATCGTGTGGGCGAAAACCGTGCCTCATTTGGACTCTCCTAGCTCCCTCTATCTATAAATATGCACTCCCCGTCCAAATTCGCGGACGAATCCCCCGAAACCCTAGCCCCTTCTTCCTCCGCGCGCCGGACGCGTCCACCCGGCGCCGGACATGTCCGCCTGGCGCCGGACATGTCCGCCCGCCGCCCCGACGAATCCAGCCTCGCCACGTGGCGCCCCGCGTGTCCCCCCCGCCGCCGGCCCGCTCGG
>NC_041385.1:276646678-276655731 GCF_002162155.2 Triticum dicoccoides | reverse complement strand
GGCCGGAGCCTCCGCGCCCGTGCCCCGCCTCGCTCCCCGCCGGCGCCCCTCCGTCGCGCCGCCGCCGCTCGGTCCCTCGCTGCCCCGCCGCCTGTTCGCCTCCGCCGCCGCGCGCCTCCGGCCTGGGCCGCCGCCGCGCCCTCCTGCCCCACCGGCGCCGTGCCTCCTGCCGTGCAGCCCCGCCGTTGCCGGTGCCTCCCGCGGCCTCCGCCACCAAAGCAGCTCGCCGCTGGCGAGATCCCGGACGGGGAAGGCCTGTTCGCCTCCGGTTGATGTCTACATGTGTTTTGAAATATGCCATGTATTCTTTACAGAGGTGCTTACCATGTATTTTTGTGATCAATGTGGTGACTAGCACAAGCATGCAAACTAGGCTTCGTGATATTGCTGATTTGTCCCTGTTCTGCTGTTATTTTGATGCCATGTAAACTTGATGCTACAGAGAGATCCATGCATATTTTGAGATACTTCAGTAAGGGTGTTTTGAACATATGGTTATGCTCTATCCCTTCATGGCCCTGGTTTCAATTATGGAGTAGTCTAGCATGTCATTTTCGTGCTCTACTTTTGCTTCAAAATGTTTCCTGGCAGATTGTTTACATGTTATTCAATTTTGCCAAGGTTGTTGTAGTTGATCCTTGCATGCTATGAACTTGTTCTTGCCTTGATTTGTTTCATAAACATGTCTTCTTGCTGATGCTATGCTTATCTTTTCATGCAATGACTTGTGGTGAGTGAATCAAGCTTGTTAAGTAGTGTACTTGCTGTTGCTGTTTTGCTAGGCTGAATCTGTTATTTCGTGATGCTATGTAAACCTGCTTCTAGAAATCATTCTATGCATAATCTGGAGATGTTCAATAAATATGTTTTGTTCTACATGTCATGCTCTATCAATCCATGCCCCTGGTTGCATTTATGGATTGCTGTAGATTGTTCATATCTTGCTCCAAAGTTGCTTGATAATGTTGCTGTCAGCCTGTTAACATTAAGTTCAGTGGTTACCATGATTGTTGCTAGTGTTCCATGCACCCTATGAACTTGCTCTTGCCATTCTTAGCTTCACAAATATGTCTTCTTACTGTTTATTGCCTTCCCATGACATTTATTGCTCTGTGGTGAGTGGCACAAGCTCACCAACAGGCCTACTTATTGTTGTTCCTGTCACGTATGAATCTGTATTATAACTTGCTATGTTTACATGGGTGCCATCATATTTTCTGTTCCTTTTTGGCTTATGGTCAGTAAAGGACTTTTGTTCTATGAATTTAGTAAATTCATGCCATGCCTTTGTTTGCCATGATAAGTTCCTGTAACATATTGTTTGATAGCTCTAAACATTGCAACCTGATGTTATTTTCTGCAAAGTCTGAACTGTTATTATTTGCAATCTTGCCATGTGTGTTTGAGCATGTTCTAGTGATTTCTGGAGATAGCTCAGTGTTCATGTTTTGTTATGCTTTACCTGTACATCATGCCCATGTCTTTTGTCTTCATGTTGAGATGTTGTAGCTTATTGTTTTGATGCTTGCAATATGCCTAGTTGCTGTTTTGGACAGATTGTTGCTATAACTTGTATAGAGTGTGTTGAACCGTTGCTCCGTTTTGAGTGTGCTCTATATGAAACTTGCTTAGAATTGCATGTAGTTTCATCCTTGTTTTGAGGTGTTTGCTTGATTTTGTATGCATTTTGCATCAATGCCATGTTTAACTTGTTTTGCTCATATCTTCTAGGCCGTAGCTCCGAACTAAATGAACTTTATATGTAACTTGACTAGAATCTCGTGTAGATCATCATGGTGAATTTTAACTTGCTGTTTAAACACTTGAACATAGGGTTTATTCAGATCTGGACCAATTTCGAAATTTGCATATGAGGACTTACCGGAATTGTTATATGTTGTTCCCGGCCTCATTTAAACTTGCTTTGATGTGTTGCTCTTGGTTGCATCATCTCTTGCCATGAGTAGCTTCATTTAGCCTTGTCAAGCATCATGCTTGGTTGTGCATCATGTCATGTTCATGTGTGGTGTGTTTACTATGTTGTGTCTTCTTTTCGATAGTTCCTGTTTCGTTGCGATCGTGAGGATTCGTTCGTCTACGCTTGGTTCGGCTTCATCTGTTCGTCTTCTTCATGGACTCGTTCTTCTTCCTTGCGGGATTTCAGGCAAGATGACCGCTACCCTGGATCTCACTACTATCATTGCTATGCTAGTTGCTTCGTTCTATCGCTTTGCTGCGCTAGCTATCACCTGTTTATCAAGCCTCCCATATTGCCATGAACCTCTAACTTTGACACCTTTCCTATGCAAACCGTTGTTTGGCTATGTTACCGCTTTGCTCAGCCCTCTTATAGCGTTGCTAGTTGCAGGTGAAGTTGAAGATTGCTCCATGGTGGACAGGATTTTGGTTGGGATATCACAATATCTCTTATATTATTAATGCATCTATATACTTGGTAAAGGGTGGAAGGCTCGGCCTTATGCCTGGTGTTTTGTTCCACTCTTGCTGCCCTAGTTTCCGTCATACTGGTGTTATGTTCCCGGATTTTGCGTTCCTTACGCGGTTGGGTGATTTATGGGACCCCCTTGACAGTTCGCTTTGAATAAAACTCCTCCAGCAAGGCCCAACATTGGTTTTACCATTTGCCTCACTACCACCTATACTTTTCCCTTGGGAGCCGCTCTCTCGAGGGTCATCTTTATTTTAGCCCCCCGGGCCAGTGCTTGCCTAAGTGTTGGTCCGAACCGAGCAGCCTGCGGGGCCACCTCGGGGCAACTTGAGGGCTGGTTTTACTGGTAGCTTGACTTATCCGGTGTTGCCCTGAGAACGAGATATGTGCAGCTCCTATCGGGATTGTCGGCGCATCGGGCGGCTTTGCTGGTCTTGTTTTACCATTGTCGAAATGTCTTGTAAACCGGGATTCCGAGTCTGATCGGGTCTTCCTGGGAGAAGGTATATCCTTCGTTGATCGCGAGAGCTTATCATGGGCTAAGTTGGGACACCCCTGCAGGGTATAATCTTTCGAAAGTCGTGCCTGCGGTTATAGGCAGATGGGAATTTGTTAATGTCCAGTTGTAGATAACTTGACACCAGATCCGAATTAAAACGCATCAACCGTGTGTGTAGCCGTGATGGTCTCTTTTCGGCGGAGTCCGGGAAGTGAACACGGTTTCTGGGTTATGTTTGACGTAAGTAGGAGTTCAGGATCACTTCTTGATCATTGCTAGCTTCACGACCATTCCTTTTGCTCTCTTCTTGTTCTTATTTACGTATGTTAGCCACCATATATGCTTAGTCGCTGCTGCAGCCTCACCACTTTACCCCTTCCTTTCCCTTTAAGCTTTGCTAGTCTTGAAAACCATGGTAATGGGATTGCTGAGTCCTCGTGGCTCACAGATTACTACAACAACAGCTGCAGGTACAGGTTATGCGATGATCATGACGCGAGAGCGATGCTTGCTTGTGTTGAGTTATTCTTCTGCTTCTTCTTCAATCGGGGGATATGTTCCAGGTCGGCAGCCTGGGCTAGTAGGGTGGATGTCGTTTGAGTTTCTGTTTGTGTTTCATCCGTAGTCGGATGATGCTCTTATGTATTGTGATGTTGTATTCGTGTGGCATTGTATGCCTCTTGTATGTATCACCATCTATTATGTAATGTTGATGTAATGATATCCACCTTGCAAAGTGTCGTGGTTCTAAGCCTGACAGTAGAGTGGGGGGTAGGTATGGAGAGGCAAGGTCCTAGCTATGGAGAGGTTGTAAACACAAGGGATGTACGAGTTCAGGCCCTTCTCGGAAGAAGTAACAGCCCTACGTCTCGGAGCCCGGAGGCGGTCGAGTGGATTATGAGTATATGAGTTACAAGGTGCCAAACCCTTCTGCCTGTGGAGGGGGGTGGCTTATATAGAGTGCGCCAGGACCCCAGCCAGCCCACGTAGGAGAGGGTTTAAGGTGAGTTAAGTCTGGGGCGTTACTGGTAACGCCCCACATAAAGTGTCTTTACTATCATAAAGGCTACTTAATTACAGGCCGTTGCAGTGCAGAGTGCCTCTTGACCTCCTAGTGGTCGAGTGAGTCTTCGTGGTCGAGTCCTTCAGGCCAGTCGAGTGAGTCCCCGTTGGTCGACTGGAAGGCGACCTCTTCTAAGGACGTCCTTGGGTGAGTCACTTGGATCAGGTCCATGACCCTACCCTAGGTACATAACCCCATCATTAGCCCCCGAATGGATTGAGGCTTCGAGTGAAGAAGGAGTTGATGTCGTTTCCGATTAACCTTTGCGCTCTGGTCGTGCGCTGTTCTGGGCCAAAGAACCTCTTCGTCGACAGTGAGCAACTTGTCTTCAGTCGACTTGATCCATTCTCTTCTTTTGTCGAGTGATATTTCGGGCTTCGACGATCCCCGAGCGACGGATCGCAGGAAACTCCGCGTCTGACAGACTGATCTGCCGTTCGCGGATTCCGCGGGATGCGAAATTTGGGGACACGCGCGAAGTGGAGCGGACCACGGCGTTCGGATGGGACGGGACATAGACGCCTTGATCTCCGCGCCGCTTTATCCGCCACGTATCCCGTTTGCATAACTGTTCCTGATATGATTAGATCGACCGGGCCCACATGTCATCCACTCGGAAGGGACCTTATAAATGCGCCCGGTGAGGATTCCTGTGCTGCGCCTCAGCATTCTCTCTCTCTCTCTGCTTCCTTCTTCTCCGCCCAGCGTGCTCGCTCTCGCCCCCGCACCACTTCCCTTCGCGCATCTCGCCGGCAACCATGGCCAAGGAGAAGACGGCGGCGCTGGAACGTGCGAAGAAGGCGTCGGCGTCGGAGAAGGCAAAGGGGAGATCTACCACCCGCGGAGGGTCCTCGTCCAGATCCCGCCTGCCGAAGGGCTGGGTCCAAGGAGACTGGATCCAGTCGACCATCACAGAGAATGACCTCCTCGACATGGCCAACGAGGGTTTGATCCCTCATGGAGCTGCGAGGCTTCCGGGGAAGGAGTGGCAGCCCCAGCCAGAAGAGGGTGAGTGTGTGCTCTTGGCCACCCATGTAGATCGTGGATTTTCCTTGCCGCCGAGTGTTTTCTTCTGTGGCTTCTTGAATTTCTTTGGAGCACAGCTCCACCACTTTACCCCAAACTCTATTGCCTATCTTGCCACGTTCGTGTCCATGTGTGAGGGTTTCCTGGGCTGTCGACCGCACTGGGGTTTATTCAAGCACATATTCACGTGTCGCTCTCAGACCGTGAAGAAGGCGAGCTCAGGCGATGAAAGGACCCGAGTCGTCCAGATGTGTGGGGGTCTGGGCATCCAGGTGAGGAATAAGAGCACTTTCCCGCCCATGACCTTCCCCGAGTCAGTCAGAGGCTGGCAGTCGACCTGGTTCTACTGCCAGGACCAGTCGACGCTGGGGCAGTCGAGTGGACTCCCACAGTTTACCATGGACCGAGTGAACAAGCCATCCTCTCTGAAGTTGATTCCGGAGGAGAAAGCTGACGTGAAGATGTTGATGGAGCGCGTGGTGCAGTTGGTTCGGGAGGGAGTGACGGGCATGGACCTCCTGGAGGTCTTCCTCAGGCGTCGCATCCAGCCCCTTCAGTTCCGGAGCCACTGCATGTGGTTGTACTGTGGGACTGAAGACGAGACTCGAGTCCATCCAGAAGCAGTCGACGATGTCACTCTGGAAAGATGGATGGTAGCCGTCACCGGGAACAAGGACAACCCACGCGGAGCCAGAAGGATTCCTCCACTCGACCACCACAGCGATCCAAACAAGGTACACTTGCTCTGCTCTCCACTGCGTTCTTGTCGCATTCATTTCTGTTTACTCCGCCGACTGGTCGACCGATTCTTGTCTTGATATCTGCTAGGCCCTCACCGAGCTGTACTCGATGCCCAATGGGGCACAAACTCCGACTGAGGAGGGTGAGGCGAGTGGGGGCGAGAGCCAGGACAAGGAGGAATGGGACTCGGACGTTGCAGAGGGCGATGATGATGATGACGATGATGGCGGTGATGAAGATGACGTTGAAGACGAGGAAGAAGAGGAGGAGGAGGTCGTACCACCGCGCTCGGAAAGGCGGTCGAAGCTTGTCCACGACCCTTCGACTGAACGTGGTAAGGGGGTTGCGACCGTCGCTCAGTCGACCAAGCGTCCTCGGACCACCTCTCCGGTGCCGACTGAAAAGGCGCCGAAGCAGCCCAGGGCGGCCTCGTCGAAGCCGATCAAGCTCCTGCCGAAGATGAAGGTGTCCATCCCCACCATATCAGGGTAACCGTGCTGTTTTAAGTCTTCTTATTTTGTGTGAACTTTGTCTCTGGTCGACGCTGAAGTTAGTCGACTGATCCTTTGGAGTTGCAGTGCTACTACTTCTGAAACCTCAGCCCGGGCTGATGACCACGAGATGGAGGACGCAGCAACTTCGAAACCAGGTACTGTATTCTTAACGCCGTTCTTAGTCGACTGACTCGCGATCTCTGATCCTGATTCTTCTCCATAGCTCCACCCAATGTTGTTATCGATCTCCCTGATGATGATGAGGATGAAGAACCACTGAAGCGCAGGAGGAGTCGGAAAGCGTCCGCCAGTAAGGTGCCTCAGGATGTGACGGCGCCTGAGATTCCGACTGCGGAGGAAGGGAACACCACTCGACACACGGTGTCCTTCGCAGATCCATTGACGAGTGCTCAGCAGCCCTCCCTCTTCACAACGCACCACGTCCCGGAGGACCAAGCTGGCGCGGCGAAGGAAGCGATACGCCAGGCGGGTATCATGATGGAGCAGTTGAAGACCATCCAGGATGCGAGCCAGGCAGCTTATGACGCCAGTTCTGCCCTTCAAAGCAATGTTCAGGTTAGTCGACCACTGTTTGTTCTGTTGGATATGCTACCAAGAACTTTTCCTTTCCGGACTTTATAGTAGTCACCCAGTGGGTGTGTCGATTAAACTCCATGTGAGCGGGGGCACGCTGAGTGCACCCGCTGGGTGTAGTCCCCAAGGCTAAGGTCGACTGCTGGCAGTCGGCCTTAGGCTTTATGATGTCAATCTTTCTGTCAGTCGACTATGTCGACTGGATTTCACGAACCGGTGGGGGCACGCTGAGTGCACCCACTGGGTGTAGTCCCCAAGGCTAAGGTCGACTGCTGGCAGTCGGCCTTAGGCTTTATGATGTCAATCTTTCTGTCAGTCGACTATGTCGACTGGATTTCACAAACCGGTGGGGGCATGCTGAGTGCACCCACTGGGTGTAGTCCCCGAGACTGTGGTCGACTGCTTGCAGTTGATCACAGTCTTAAAGAATACATCTCGTTTTTTTTTGAGGTCAACTGGTCGACTTTGTCTTCAACAGAATTAGTGGGGGCACGCTGAGTGCACCCACTGGGTGTAGTCCCCGAGACTATGGTCGAATGCTTGTATTCAGCTGTAGTCTTAGAAACGTGTGTTTTTTCCTTTTTCACTCGGAAGTGAATTATATTTGACATTTAGTCGATTGGATCTTCGCAGAACTCTTGTGATCTTGTGGCTCGCTACTCTGAGCTGGAAAACAAGCACACTCAACTCGAGCTGAGCCTGAAGCTGGTTCAGGAGAAGCTGACAAAGGCAAAGGAGGAGACCGAAGGTATGTTTGGTGAGACCCTGACGACTGCTTTTCCCCTTGCTTGTTTCAGAATCTGATCTTGCTGTGACTTGCAGGTAAGGTAAGGGAGGCCCAGCAGAAGAAAGACCTTGAACTAGCTGAGAAGATCAAGCTTGCTGACGAGAAGTTAGCTTCAGTCACCAAGCTTGAACAAGACAATACCAATCTAAAAGCTGCTCTTGGGATCGCCAACAAGGAGATCAGTCGACTGAAAACTGATAAAGCTGCCCTGACCGACCAAGTCAGCAAATTGACTGGGAAGAAAACTGATCTGGAGGCCTTCCTGAGTGGTTTTGCCAAGAAGCTGTTTCTTATGCTTGAAGGTAAACCCCTATGCTTGGCGAACATTTCCAATTGTGGTTTTTCCATTCGACCATCTCCTTGACTTAGTGATCATCCTTGCAGAATTTTGTCAAAACTTTGAAGAAGAAACCAGCCGACTGGAGCCAAACCTCGACCCCGTCAATTCTCCGGTGAACGACGAAGTTGCCATGGATGTTTTCCGACTGGAGTCTCGTGTTGCAGCTGTCGTGGACTATCTCGCAAGGCTGAAGGCCGCCACATCTCGCATCGACTCGACGCTCTGGCCTGAGGAGACACTTCAGAATGACCTTGAGTCGCTGATGGCTCGCTTGAACACGATCCCTGGTCGAGTGCAGGAATGGAAGAAGTCCTCGGCTCGGTGTGGTGCAGATGTTGCTCTGTGTCTAGCCCGAGTCCACTGTAAAGATGCGCGAGAAGAGAAGCTGGCGGCTCTTCGGGTGGCCAACACCAAGAAACACGACTTCAGGTCCTTTATGGAAACTTTCCTTGCAGCTGCCACTCGGATCGCCGACGGAATTGACCTTGATGAATTTGTTGCACCTTCCAGCCCTCCACAGGAGGGGTAAAAAACTTCTTCTGGCTCGACGCTTTAAATTTGCCTCGGTATGCCGAGTGGAATTGTAACCGATAAACCTTAACAGGCTTAATGCCTGAGCACTCTCGGTTCCTCTAGATATCGATTCAAACTTGAATTTGGTGCTTGAATACGATTGCCTTTGGCTCGAAATGTCTTTTGCAGGTTCGAAGCAAGGCGCCTTTACTGCAATCGACTTATTCTTCAGTCCACTTAGGCGAGCACTGGGCTGCAGCTAAGCCCCCGAGTGAGAGGTTTACTCTTCACTCGGCAGGATTTTTATAACTTAGGCGAGCATAGGGCTGCAGCTAAGCCTCCGAGTGAAAGTCTGGCTTACCACTCGGTAGGATTTTGATAACTTAGGCGAGTGCTTGGACTGCAGCTAAGCCCCCGAGTGAGAGGGTTGCTCTTCACTCGGTAGGATTTTTATAACTTAGGCGAG
This sequence comes from Triticum dicoccoides, assembly GCF_002162155.2. Classification (NCBI taxonomy): domain Eukaryota; kingdom Viridiplantae; phylum Streptophyta; class Magnoliopsida; order Poales; family Poaceae; genus Triticum; species Triticum dicoccoides. The sequence goes on along the minus strand of NC_041385.1, from coordinate 276,646,759 downwards.
CACAGGGCTGCAGCTAAGCCTCCGAGTGAAAGTCTGGCTTACTACTCGGTAGGATTTTGATAACTTAGGCGAGTGCTTGGA
>NC_041385.1:276635900-276646371 GCF_002162155.2 Triticum dicoccoides | reverse complement strand
AGTGCTTGGACTGCAGCTAAGCCCCCGAGTGAGAGGGTTGCTCTTCACTTGGTAGGATTTTTATAACTTAGGCGAGTGCTTGGACTGCAGCTAAGCCCCCGAGTGAGAGGGTTGCTCTTCACTCGGTAGGATTTTTATAACTTAGGCGAGTCCTTGGACTGCAGCTAAGCCTCCGAGTGGAAGTCTGGCTTACTACTCGGTAGGATTTTGATAACTTAGGCGAAACGGATTCGCAGCTAAGCCTCCGAGTGGGAGTCTGGCTCACCACTCGGTAGGATTTTGATAACTTAGGCGAAACGGATTCGCAGCTAAGCCTCCGAGTGGGAGTCTGGCTCACCACTCGGTAGGATTTTTACAAACTTAGACGAAACGGATTCGCAGCTAAGTCACCCACTGAGTGGGAATTTTATTGGACAAAAATAAAAAGTGACAGAAATTATGGAGGAACTATGACACTATTATTTTGAGGTCCATGAACTACAGAAGTACTTTATTGCAACTCATCCGAGTGATAAAACTTAAGTGTAAAATGGGCGGAGTAGCTCCGCGTTCCAAGCTCGGGGCTCGTCGATATTATGCTCGACGTTGTAAAGACGGTACGCCCCGTTGTGGAGAACCTTGGTGACGATGAAGGGGCCTTCCCAAGAAGGAGCAAGCTTGTGTGGTTTGTGCTGATCCACTCGGAGAACTAAATCCCCTTCCTGGAAGGCTCGACCTCTCACATTTCTGGCGTGGAAACGACGCAAATCTTGCTGGTAGATGGTCGAGCGGATCAGAGCCATCTCCCTTTCTTCCTCCAAAAGGTCGACTGCGTCCTGCCGCGCTTGTTCAGCCTCTGCTTCGTTGTAGATTTCAACTCGAGGAGCATTGTGGAGAAGATCACTCGGCAAAACTGCTTCAGCTCCGTAGACCAAGAAGAATGGAGTTCTTCCGGTCGACCGATTAGGTGTGGTCCGCAGCCCCCAAAGCACTGAGGGAAGTTCGTCGACCCAAGCTCCAGCCGCGTGTTTGAGATCACGCATTAGTCGAGGCTTCAATCCCTTAAGAATCAGTCCATTAGCTCGCTCTGCTTGTCCATTCGACTGCGGATGGGCGACTGAAGCGTAGTCGACCCGTGTGCCTTGGGAGTTGCAGAAATCTCTGAATTCCTCTGAGTCAAAGTTCGACCCATTATCCGTGATGATGCTGTGCGGGACACCATATTTGAATATTAGTTCCCTGATGAAGCTAACAGCAGTACCGGTGTCAAGGCTCTTGATTGGTTTAGCCTCGATCCACTTGGTGAACTTGTCGACTGCCACCAGTACATGCGTGAAGCCACTTCGTCCTGTTCTCAAAGGACCGACCATGTCCAGTCCCCATACTGCGAAAGGCCAGACGAGTGGGATGGTCTTCAGGGCCGACGCAGGCTTGTGCGACATATTCGAGTAGAACTGACATCCCTCGCACTTATCCACTATATCTTTTGCCATCTCATTCGCCTTTGGCCAGTAAAATCCGGCTCGGTATGCTTTGGCCACGATGGTCCGAGAGGACGCATGATGACCACAGGTCCCCGAGTGAATATCATTGAGGATGAGTCGACCTTCTTCTGGTGCTATGCACTTCTGACCAACTCCAGTCGCGCTTTCTCTGTATAATTGTCCTTTGATTACGGTAAAGGCCTTAGATCGACGGACGATCTGTCGACCTCTTCCTCATCCTCCGGAAGCTCTTTTCTCAGGATATATGCGACATACGGAACTGTCCAGTCGGGAATGACCACCAAAACCTCCATGATCAAGTCGACCACCGCTGGGACTTCAACTTCAGTCGGATCTGTGGCACTCTTGGGTTGTGGAGTTTCTTCGGTGAAAGGATCTTCTTTGACTGACGGAGTGTGTATATGCTCCAAGAACACACCACTCGGAATGGCTTCTCTCTTGGAACCTATCTTTGCTAGATCATCAGCTGCTTGATTTTTCAGTCGGGGTATATGATGGAGCTCCAACCCCTCGAACTTCTTTTCCAGCTTCCTTACTGCGCTGCAGTATCCAGTCATGGCTGGGCTTCTCATGTCCCACTCTTTCATCACCTGATTGACCACTAAATCCGAGTCGCCATAGACCATCAGGCGACGGACGCCGAGTGAAATGGCCATGCGCAACCCATATAAGAGGGCCTCATATTCTGCCTCATTGTTGGAGGAATCAAAGTGAATCTGGAGCACATATCTGAGCTTATCTCCTCTGGGGGAAACCAGGACAACCCCAGCACCGGAACCATTCAACATCTTAGAGCCATCAAAGAACATGGTCCAATGCTCTGAGTGAACTTCAGTCGGCTGCTGTTGTTCAATCCACTCGGCGAGGAAATCTGCTATTGCCTGGGACTTAATGGCTTTCTTTGCCTCAAACTTGATATCAAGGGGAAGAAGTTCAATCGCCCATTTGGCCACTCGACCAGTTGCATCCCTGTTGTGCAAAATCTCTGATAGTGGAGCGTCGCTGACGACTGTGATGGAATGATCAGAGAAATAATGAGAAACCTTCTTTGTGGTCATGTATATTCCATACACAAGCTTCTGATAATGAGGATATCTTTGCTTGGATGGAGTCAAGACTTCAGACAAATAATACACTGGGCGCTGAACTTTGAGAGCTTTTCCTTCTTCTTCCCGTTCGACCGCAAGCACAGTACTGACGACTTGTCCTGTGGCTGCGATATAGAGCAATAGAGGCTCTTTGCTGATTGGAGCAGCAAGCACCGGCTGGGTGGAGAGCAGAGCTTTTAGCTCGGCAAACGCTGCATCAGCTTCTGGAGTCCACTCGAACTTGTCCGCCTTCTTCATCAGTCGGTAAAGAGGCAATGCCTTTTCACCGAGTCGTGAGATGAATCGACTTAATGCGGCCAAGCATCCAGTAAGCTTCTGGACATCGTGCACTCGCACAGGGCGTTTCATTCGGAGAATAGTGCCAATCTTCTCTGGGTTAGCGTCGATTCCCCGTTCGGAAACGAGAAAACCGAGTAACTTGCCACCAGGAACTCCAAATGTGCACTTTGATGGATTGAGCTTGATATCATACCTTCTGAGGTTGGCAAATGTTTCGGCGAGGTCAGCGAGCAGGTCGGAACCTTTTCGTGACTTGACAACAATATCATCCATATATGCTTCCACATTCCGACTGATTTGAGTGAGTAGACACTTCTGAATCATTCGCATAAATGTGGCTCCGGCATTCTTGAGGCCGAATGGCATGGTGATATAGCAGAAGCACCCGAATGGAGTGATGAAAGCTGTTTTTACCTCGTCGGGTCCGTACAGACGGATCTGGTGGTACCCGGAGTAGGCATCTAAAAAAGATAGCCTCTCGCATCCCGCGGTCGAGTCAACAATTTGATCTATGCGAGGGAGAGGAAAATGATCTTTCGGGCAGGCCCGGTTGATGTGCTTGAAATCAATGCACATTCGGAGCGACTTGTCCTTCTTGGGAACCATGACGACATTAGCGAGCCACTCGGAGTGGTATATCTCTCGGATAAATCCGGCCGCCAACAGTCGAGCCACTTCTTCACCAATGGCTTTTCTCTTCTGGACGGCGGACCGCCGAAGATGTTCTTTGACTGGTTTTGCAGATGAGTCGACTCTTAGGCGATGCTCAGCCAGTCCCCTGGGAACACCTGGCATGTCAGCGGGCTTCCATGCAAAAATGTCCCAGTTCTCACGGAGGAACTGGATGAGCGCTTCTTCCTATTTTGGGTCGAGTGTCGTGGAGATGCGAGTCGGTGCTGCATCGGGGTCGGTCGGGTGAATGTGAACAGGCTTCGTCTCACCGGACGACTGGAATGCAGACTCTGTGGCGGGTTTCTTTGATCGCAGCAAGTCACTCGGATCTGCGTTTTGCTTGTATTCTTCGAACTCGACCGCTGTCACCTGGGAATCGGCAATCTTGCAGCCCTTCTGAAAGCACTCTTCTGCCTTTTTCCGATCACCGGTGACAGTGATCACTCCTTTGGGGCCGGGCATCTTCAATTTGAGGTACACGTAGCATGGTCGAGCCATGAACCGTGCGTAAGCTGGTCTCCCCAAAATGGCATGATATGCACTCTGAAAATCCACGACCTCAAACGTCAACTTTTCTTTGCGAAAATGCTTCGAATCACCAAACACCACGTCCAAAGCTATTTGGCCGAGTGACTCGGCTTTCTTCCCTGGTATAACTCCATGAAAGCTCATGTTACTAGTGCTCAATCGGGACATCGGAATGCCCATTCCTTTCAGTGTGTCTGCATACAACAAATTCAGCCCGCTTCCACCATCCATCAGCACCTTTGTCAGTCGAGTGCCTTCGACAACTGGATCGACCACCAAAGCTTGCCTCCCAGGGGTGGCAATATGAGTCGGGTGATCAGATTGGTCGAATGTGATGGGCGTTTGAGACCATTTCAGATAATTTGCTTTTGCTGGGGCAACCATGTTCACCTCTCGGTTAATGACTTTCAGTCGACTTCTGCTTTCCACATCTGCAAAGATCATCAGAGTGGAGTTGATATGCGGATATCCTCCCTCACTGTCCTCCTTGTCTTCGGCCTTGTCCGACTCCTTCTCCTTGTCCTTAGACTGCTTTCCCTGAAACTGCTGGATCAGGAGTCAACATTGGCGAGTGGTGTGCTTTGGGTAGATGATATTTCCCTCTTCGTCTTTCTTCGTATGGATGTGACATGGCATATCCATTACGTCGTTCCCTTCTTTATCCTTTACCTTCTTGGGGTTCCAGGATCCTTTTGGTTTCCCCTTAAACTTTCCTTGAGTCACGGCCAGAGCCTCTCCAGGAGCTGCCGGTTCAGCCTTCCGCTTCTGTTTCCGACTGGTGTTTCCTTTTTCCGACTGACTCGGCTTGTGCTTGCCGCTTCGGAGTCGGTCTTCTTCTTCGTCGTTGGCGTACTTGGTAGCAATCTCCATCATCCGGCTCAAGGTCATGTCACCGGTTCGACCAAATTTCAAACTCAGTTCTCTGTTCTTGACGCCATCCTTGAAGGCGCAGACTGCCTGATGATCAGACACATTCTCCACAGTGTGGTGCAAAGTGATCCACCTCTGAATATACTCTCTGAGGGTCTCATTAGCCTTCTGCACGCAGACTTGCAACTCTGTCAATCCAGCTGGTCGCTTGCAAGTTCCTTCAAACGTTCTGATGAACACTCGGGACAGATCTTCCCAAGTGTAAATGCTGCTAGGAGGTAATTGAGTCAACCATGCTCTAGCAGAACCTTCCAGCATGAGGGGCAAGTGCTTCATGGCCACCTCGTCGTTCCCACCACCAATCTGAACTGCCACTCGGTAGTCTTCAAGCCAAGTTTCAGGCTTAGACTCACCAGTGAACTTGCTGACTCCTGTTGCCAACCTGAAATTGGGAGGGATAACTGTGGCCCTGATAGCTCTGCTGAAACATTCGGGACCAGAAACATGCACTCGACTGCTTGTGGGTGCATCTCTGTCGAGTCTGCCCCGATGGGCTCTGTTCCGGTCGACCAAACCTTGCACGATAATGGATCGCGCATCAAAGCCTGGTTCTCTGGGGTCGACTGGAACCCTTCGCCCTGTACTGTACTGACGCCTGTCATCTTGCCACCGAGGAGCGTAAGACCCACCCCTCGGAGGGGAATTGGGCACTCGACGCCTATCATCTCGGTCGAGTCTGTCGCCATATTGATCTCGCCGATTCTCGCGCCCTTCACGCCGCGGAGGCGATCTGGGGCTGTGAGCCGACTGAACCGTATTCACAGTGACGGATCGACTGTGAATTCTGTTGCGTGACTGAGACACGGCTGAATTCTGATCTCCTGCTGCCCGGAGCAGATCCCTGATCTGCAGCAAACCTCTGCCAGCTTCCGACTGCGAAGGCTGGATGGACTCTGCTATATGGGTCGTAGCTGCTAAATTCTGAATTGGGGTTCGATATACCTGAGTCGGCGGGAAGAGTTGACGTCGACTGGTGTCGGGAACTCGTTGCCGCGCGCGCTCGTCGAGTGCTCGCTGAAGGTTCTCCAGTCGAGTGCGCTCGGCCAAATTGGCCAGACGCGCCTCCTCCAAGGCACGAGCCTCGGGGGTTTCTCCTGCGATGGGAATACGCAGGGCATCCACGTTCCTGCGGCGAAGTTCCTCTCTTTGCAGAGAGTCGAGTGGCTCGGGCTGGTACTCTTCGTGGCGTCGTGCGGGGTCGCCTCCGTCACCTGCTCCCTCATCACGGGCGAAGCTAGGGGGACTGCGGGGCCCGTCAACCATCAAGATTTCCGCCGCTGGATCACTGCTACCGCACTCGGATGCAGTCTCTACGGAGCCAGTCGACAGATCGAACAAGCCGTAGAGAGATTTGTCGGGCTCGACTGCCGCAACTTGGGTGGTGGCCGATTGGCGAGCCACCGCGTGCCTCACCCATCGCTGAAGCCTCGACCGGCCCGAGCGCTTGCGCTGGCGGAATACCGGGAGGGTGGACGATGGAGGAGTTGACCGATACTGGGTCGACGGTTGGCGCAGCAGAACACCGCGGACACATGCGCGAAAATGCGTCGCACCGCGGACGGGGAGCGCATCTACGTCGAGTGGAGCCTCCTGGAGCCATGCGGAGTCGTCGGCGATGAAGGTGAGAGTGCCGAGATGGATCTCTTGACCCCCGACCAAAACTCCAGCAGACACCATGATGAAAGTACTCGGAAGAATCGCAACTTCTCCACAAAATCGCTAAAACACCGGCCCCACGGTGGGCGCCAACTGTCGTGGTTCTAAGCCTGACAGTAGAGTGGGGGGTAGGTATGGAGAGGCAAGATCCTAGCTATGGAGAGGTTGTAAACACAAGGGATGTACGAGTTCAGGCCCTTCTCGGAAGAAGTAACAGCCCTACGTCTCGGAGCCCGGAGGCGGTCGAGTGGATTATGAGTATATGAGTTACAAGGTGCCGAACCCTTCTGCCTGTGGAGGGGGGTGGCTTATATAGAGTGCGCCAGGACCCCAGCCAGCCCACGTAGGAGAGGGTTTAAGGTGAGTTAAGTCTGGGGCGTTACTGGTAACGCCCCACATAAAGTGTCTTTACTATCATAAAGGCTACTTAATTACAGGCCGTTGCAGTGCAGAGTGCCTCTTGACCTCCTGGTGGTCGAGTGAGTCTTCGTGGTCGAGTCCTTCAGGCCAGTCGAGTGAGTCCCCGTTGGTCGACTGGAAGGCGACCTCTTCTAAGGACGTCCTTGGGTGAGTCACTTGGATCAGGTCCATGACCCTACCCTAGGTACATAACCCCATCACAAAGCGTTTCAATATGAGGGTCTATCCTTGGTGGGACCTTCGAGTTCCTTTTGGATAGGGTCGCATGTTGGGCGTGACAAGTTGGTATCAGAGCCTCGATCGACCCTAGGAGCCCCCTTGATTGATCGTGTAGTTTGGCCGTTGTTGAGTCTAGAAGAAAACTGTTTTCAGAGTCTAGTTATATCGGAGAGTAGGAATTCTTTTTACTCCTCAGCCCCCTTCGTCGCTCTGGTAAGGAATCTTGACGTAGGTGTTTTGAATTACTTCTCTTCCCCTTCAAATTTTTCTTTAGGATCACGTAGTTGGTTTTCCGATCGTTGGTTCTCAGCTCTTTTGATCCGGTGCATTTCTCGTCAAGTCGACTCGAGCCCCTTCATCTTTGAGTTCAATCCTCAGTTGTTTTCTTTTCCCCCCCGCCCCCCCCCCCTTTTCATCTCGGAGCCGAAGTCCGTAATCGAGTATCCATCCTACTCGTGCGAAGTCCTTGCCTTCAACCGGTGTTTTCTCTTCAAGTTATTCGTCGGTTTCCCCTTCCAAGTTGTCTTTGTTTTCCCGCCCTCCCACCCTCTTCTTCCTGGAGCCTGAGTCTGTTTCGAGCATCAATTTCATTCTTGCAGAGCCTCTTCAGCTTTTCATCAATTGTTTCAACCGGTGAATTCTCTTTTGTTTGACATTCTTCATCTCTTCTCCGGTGGATTCAATTCAAGTTTTTCGGGTGATTATATTCTTTCCCTCAGCTCAAGTGTTTTCCCTGTTCTTTCGCCTCTCGCCAGTTTATCCTTCCGGAGTGTTCAAGACATATCAAAAGATTCGTCTGTGTTCCAATTAATTCGAGGTTGTCACCTCATTCAAATATTTCAATTGTTCCGATGCTTCATCTATCTGTTCATCATCCTTTTCAATGGTGTTTTCTCTTCAGTGGGCTCTAACCCACAGGTCTTTTCCCAGGATCTTACCTGACTCTTCTAATTTCCCCGGAGTTATTCTCAATTCTTTTCAAGTGTGACGTAAGAATGGATTCCCTCAGTCACATGCCTTCTCCAAGATCAATTTCAAATTCTTTTCATTATTGGCTAAACCTCTTCGCTTGTCATTCTCCCGGGGTATCTCAGTATTTTGGTGGTGTTTTCCCGTCGTCATTGAAGACCGAAGAAGAGTTTTTCCTCTAAATATTGTCCGTTCTCTCGAAGATTCATGGTTCTAGCTTCATATTATCCTCTCGAATTATTCCATTTGCCAGTTATTCTTTTCTCACCCATCCGGAGTATGTCAGGAGTTGTTTTCCCGTTTCTTTTCACCGAGGCCATCATTCCAGCTATCGTCCTCTAATTATCCCGGTGCTTCGTTCAAGTGTTCTTTAATAAGCTCGTGATCTCTTTGTTCTTTTGCATCTTAATCCCCTCTAGCATATTTGTTCTTCTAATTCTTCCCGGTGATTCATAATCTTTCGTCAGTCATTTCTGAATGCTTACGGTGGTTCATTCAAGATTCTTTTTCCTTGATTATCATTCAATTCATTCGTTCTTTTCAATCCTACCGGTGGTTCATGAAGACCTTCTCAAGTCCGCGATATGTCACTTCTCAATCCTTTTTGAAGAAGAATAAGTAGTATGCAAAAATCCATTGCTTGTCATCAATTTAATTTGATGAAGGATAAGCATACAATAAATCTTATTCTTATTTCATCCAAGTGAGTAATCTTTTCCTTCAGAGTTTGTTCTTGATGAATAAATTCTAGTTCCAAGTGTTCTCCATCTTTTCTTTTCTGGAGTTCAAATTTTCCTCAGCCATTTCGTCGGAACCTCCATCTAAATCATTGCAAGGCTCATCTTATTCTTTATTCCTTCATTCTATCTCATCATCCTTTTGTTACCGGAGTTCTTCATGGTGGTTCTTCATGATTTAATTCGTTCTTCAAGTGTTCATCAAGATTCTTGTTGGTAGAGTTCAAGTATCTTTTCTTCTCGCGTCTCTAGGTGCAATTAATTCTTCGTATTATTTTGAAGTGGAGTTTTGCATTTCTTCGTTCTTCTAAGTTATCCAATCATTTCTGTTTGTGGCCGGTTATCACCTTATGATCTTGAGATGTTATCTATAAGACCACAACAAGCTTATTCTTTTCGTTGTTGATTTTCTCAACAACTCGGTTCAATCTTTCCTTCTAAGTTCTTTTCATTCAAATTCTTTCAATTCTTCCGGAGGCGTTGCTTTCTTCATCTCGCCAAGTGCCATCTCTTTGGGTGAAGTCCATGTTCTATTCTTTCCATGTTCAACCGGAGTGCTGCCTAAATCCTTTCAGTCTTATTCGTTTCTTATCTCGTTCTAACCAGAGTGGTCTCATAGTCTATCTGATTCTGTGAGCTTTCGATTCTTTTCATTCTCGTCGTTCCTCTCTTCTTCTCGAGTGCTCTCGATTCTTTGCTTCTTCTCTTTAGTTCTTGCTTCACCTCTTCCTCTTTCTCTTCCATCTCGGTCCTAAGATCTTGGGACGAGATCTCTTGTCAATGGAGGAGTGTTGTAACGCCCAGGATTCGATGCGCCAGGTGTCTGCCAGTTATTCGCCGTCGTTGCCATGTCATTTACTTGCGTGTTGCATTTTGCCATGTCATCATTTGCATTTCATCTGCATGTTTTTCAAAACTTGCATCCATTCGTGTCCTCCCAGTTCTCTCCGTTGTCCGTTCGGAGTCCAGACCTCTCGCGCGTGCCCCGTCGCCCCTCTCAGACCTTATTTCGTGTGCGGGTGTTAAACTTTCTCGGAATGGCCCGAGGTTTGCCAAGCGGCCTTGGTATAGCACCGGTAGACCGCCTGTCAAGTTTCGTGCCATTTGGAGGTCGTTCGATACTCCAACGGTTAACCGCGTAGCCCGAAACCCCCCTTTATCTTTGCAGCCCAACACCCTTCCAAAGTGGCCCAAAACCCATCTAACTCCCCTCCATGCTCTCGGTCGTTCGATCACGATCGTGTGGGCAAAAACTGTGCCTCATTTGGACTCTCCTAGCTCCCTCTATCTATAAATATGCACTCCCCGTCCAAATTCGCGGACGAATCCCCCGAAACCCTAGCCCCTTCTTCCTCCGCGCGCCGGACACGTCCGCCCGGCACCGGACATGTCCGCCCGCCGCCCCGATGAATCCAGCCTCGCCACGTGGCGCCCCGCGTGTCCCCGCCGCCGCCGGCCTGCTCGGCCC
>NC_041385.1:276563170-276635456 GCF_002162155.2 Triticum dicoccoides | reverse complement strand
GCTCGCCACCGGCGAGATCCCGGCCGGGGAAGGTCCCCACCGGCCGGATCCCGCGCCTCCCCGGCGTCCTCTACCTCGCCGGCCGCCGCCGTCAACAACTCCGGCGAGGTCCGTGGATCGGGATCAGATCCACCACCTCGCCCATCCAAACGCGCGTCTCCGCCCCGGATCTCTCCATCCCGCACCGCTCCGTCCACTTCTCTGTGAGGTTGATTTTTTCACTAAGTCCCCCGAATATTTTGCATAATCATGCCATGTTCATCGCATCATATCTCTGCATCCGTAGCTCCGTTTTGTGCGTGTAATATGTCAAATTGTTTGCCTCAACGTGTACTTCATTTCATTCCATTGCATCATGTTCATTTAAGCTCATCTTGATGCCTGAATCATCATTGCAAGAGTGCTTCATGATGTTGTCTGCTGTCTGTTATCAGAACATGCACTTTTTTCATTTTTGCCATGATTGATGTATGCATCCTATGAGGTTGATGTCTACATGTGTTTTGAAATATGCCATGTCTTCTTTCCAGAGGTGCTTACCATGTATTTTTGTGATCAATGTGGTGACTAGCACAAGCATGCAAAATAGGCTTTGTGATATTGCTGATTTTAGTCCCTGTTCTGCTGTTATTTTGATGCCATGTAAACTTGATGCTACAGAGAGATCCATGCATATTTTGAGATACTTCAGTAAGGGTGTTTTGAACATATGGTTATGCTCTATCCCTTCATGGCCCTAGTTGCAATTATGGAGTAGTCTATCATGTCATTTTCGTGCTCTACTTTTGCTTCAAAATGTTTCCTGGCAGATTGTTTACATGTTATTCAATTTTGCCAAGGTTGTTGTAGTTGATCCTTGCATGCTATGAACTTGTTCTTGCCTTGATTTGTTTCATAAACATGTCTTATTACTGATGCTATGCTTATCTTGTCATGCAATGACTTGTGGTGAGTGAATCAAGCTTGTTAAGTAGTGTACTTGTTGTTGCTGTTTTGTTTGGCTGAATCTGTTATTTCGTGATGCTATGTAAACCTGCTTCTACAAATCATTCTATGCATAATCTGGAGATGTTCACTAAATATGTTTTGTTCTACATGTCATGCTCTCTCAATCCGTGCCCCTGGTTTCATTTATGGATTGCTGTAGATTGTTCATATCTTGCTCCAAAGTTGCTTGATAATGTTGCTGTCAGCCTGTTAACATTAAGTTCAGTGGTTACCATGATTGTTGCTAGTGTTCCATGCACACTATGAACTTTCTCTTGCCATGCTTAGCTTCACAAATAAGTCTTCTTACTGTTAGTTGCCTTCCCATGCCATTTATTGCTCTGTGGTGAGTGGCACAAGCTCACCAACAGGCCTACTTATTGTTGTTCCTGTCACGTATGAATCTGTATTATAACTTGCTATGTTTACATGGGTGCCATCATATTTTCTGTTCCTTTTTGGCTTATGGTCAGTAAAGGACTTTTGTTCTATGAATTTAGTAAATTCATGCCATGCCTTTGTTTGCCATGATAAGTTCCTGTAACATGTTGTTTGATAGCTCTAAACATTGCAACCTGATGTTATTTTCTGCAAAGTCTGAACTGTTATTATTTGCAATCTTGCCATGTGTGTTTGAGCATGTTCTAGTGATTTCTGGAGATAGCTCAGTGTTCATGTTTTGTTATGCTTTACCTGTACATCATGCCCATGTCTTTTGTCTTCATGTTGAGATATTGTAGCTTATTGTTTTGATGCTTGCAATATACCTAGTTGCTGTTTTGGACATATTGTTGCTATAACTTGTATAGAGTGTGTTGAACCGTTGCTCCGTTTTGAGTGTGCTCTATATGAAACTTGCTTAGAATTGCATGTAGTTTCATATCATCATGTTGCATCCTTATTTTGAGGTGTTTGCTTGATTTTGTATGCATTTTGCATCAATGCCATGTTTAACTTGTTTTGCTCATATCTTCTAGGCCGTAGCTCCGAACTAAATGAACTTTATATGTAACTTGACTAGAATCCCGTGTAGATCATCATGGTGAATTTTAACTTGCTGTTTAAACACTTGAACATAGGGTTTATTCAGATCTGGACCAATTTCGAAATTTGCATATGAGGACTTACCGGAATTGTTATATGTTGTTCCCGGCCTCATTTAAACTTGCTTTGATGTGTTGCTCTTGGTTGCATCATCTCTTGCCATGAGTAGCTTCATTTAGCCTTGTCAAGCATCATGATTGGTTGTGCATCATGTCATGTTCATGTGTGGTGTGTTTACTATGTTGTGTGCTTCTTTTCGATAGTTCCTGTTTCGTTGCGATCGTGAGGATTCGTTCGTCTACGCTTGGTTCGGCTTCATCCGTTCGTCTTCTTCATGGACTCGTTCTTCTTCCTTGCGGGATTTCAGGCAAGATGACCGCTACCCTGGATCTCACTACTATCATTGCTATGCTAGTTGCTTCGTTCTATCGCTTTGCTGTGCTAGCTATCACCTGTTTATCAAGCCTCCCATATTGCCATGAACCTCTAACCTTTGACACCTTTCCTATGCAAATCGTTGTTTGGCTATGTTACCGCTTTGCCCAGCCCTCTTATAGCGTTGCTAGTTGCAGGTGAAGTTGAAGATTGCTCCATGGTGGACATGATTTTGGTTGGGATATCACAATATCTCTTATATTATTAATGCATCTATATACTTGGTAAAGGGTGGAAGGCTCGGCCTTATGCCTGGTGTTTTGTTCCACTCATGCCGCCCTAGTTTCCGTCATACCGGTGTTATGTTCCCGGATTTTGCGTTCCTTATGCGGTTGGGTGATTTATGGGACCCCCTTGACAGTTCGCTTTGAATAAAACTCCTCCAGCAAGGCCCAACATTGGTTTTACCATTTGCCTCACCACCACCTATACTTTTCCCTTGGGAGTCGCTCTCTCGAGGGTCATCTTTATTTTAGCCCCCCCCGGGCCAGTGCTTGTCTAAGTGTTGGTCCGAACCGAGCAGCCTGCGGGGCCACCTCGGGGCAACTCGAGGGCTGGTTTTACTCGTAGCTTGACTTATCCGGTGTTGCCCTGAGAACGAGATATGTGCAGCTCCTATCGGTATTGTCGGTGCATCGGGCGGCTTTGCTGGTCTTGTTTTACCATTGTCGAAATGTCTTGTAAACCGGGATTCTGAGTCTGGTCGGGTCTTCCTGGGAGAAGGTATATCCTTCGTTGATCGCGAGAGCTTATCATGGGCTAAGTTGGGACACCCCTGCAGGGTATAATCTTTCGAAAGTCGTGCCTGTGGTTATAGGCAGATGGGAATTTGTTAATGTCCGGTTGTAGATAACTTGACACCAGATCCGAATTAAAACACATCAACCGTGTGTGTAGCCGTGATGGTCTCTTTTCGGCGGAGTCCGGGAAGTGAACACAGTTTCTGGGTTATGTTTGACGTAAGTAGGAGTTCAGGATCACTTCTTGATCATTGCTAGCTTCACGACCGTTCCTTTTGCTCTCTTCTCGCTCTTATTTGCGTATGTTAGCCACCATATATGCTTAGTCCCTGCTGCAGCCTCACCACTTTACCCCTTCCTTTCCCTTTAAGCTTTGCTAGTCTTGATACCCATGGTAATGGGATTGCTGAGTCCTCGTGGCTCACAGATTACTACAACAACAGCTGCAGGTACAGGTTATGCGATGATCATGACGCGAGAGCGATGCTTGCTTGTGTTGAGTTATTCTTCTGCTTCTTCTTCAATCAGGGGATAGGTTCCAGGTCGGCAGCCTGGGCTAGCAGGGTGGATGTTGTTTGAGTTTTTGTTTGTGTTTCATCCGTAGTCGGATGATGCTCTTATGTATTGTGATGTTGTATTCGTGTGGCATTGTATGCCTCTTGTATGTATCCCCATCTATTATGTAATGTTGATGTAATGATATCCACCTTGCAAAGCATTTCAATATGCGGGTCTATCCTTGGTGTCCTAGCAGTCGAAGCAAAAAATGGCCTATTCAAGCCAAGCAGCTCATCGGTCTTTAGACCGTGGACCCAGCTAAACGTATCCGGCGCACACCTTAGTGCGGCAGCTCAGATAAACCTGAACTCAATTAGCAGCTACGCCCCCATCGACCGCCCCATAAGGAGATAGCACACGTGCCACGTATACATAAATATACACTCAAAACTCCTTGGGTGGCGACGGGGGCACACAGCACACAAAAAGTCCATAGTTCGTCTTGACCCTATTCGGACTCCAGAAGCTATATTTCATGGTTCATTAAAATGAACCAGCTTTACTTACAGTCACACCAGATTCTTTTACCTGGTTTTTTCCTTTCTACAGATGGCCATCATACCATACCCTTCAAGGACACTTCACAACGGAGACAAAGGCACAGACGTGCAGCAGGGCCCCGTATTAAGGTTTCTTTTTTAGATTAAGACCCTGTGTAAACCTTTTTTATCTCTTTTTGTTTTATACTTTCCTGGCATGTAAAATGTCCAAAAAAGATATCGGCATTATCTGTAAATATATGGCTCGCCGTACTAAAGTGGATGTTATAGAAGCAGCTTGGTTCGTATTGTGTTTTGAGATTCATGCTCTCACCACCTGCGCTCTTTCCCCACGTCAGATCGCCATACGTGCCTTGATACCAGGGTCTATCACCAGGGGCTGTATTCATCCCGGTGTATATTGAAAAGTCCGGACACCTGTAGGGAGTGTTCGGCATCGCGAGTTTGGCCTTATATGCATCAGCTTCGAATCATGTCTTTGGTCAATAGTTGGGTTGCCCTGCTCTTGTGCTTACTACCTTACGTTCCGCTATATCGGCTAGGGTAGTAAAGGGAGAACTACTGTGATTGTGTCCTGGCTCGTCAGGATGAGCACCTTAGAGAGAAAGCCGAAAACTGACTGTCATGATGCGGCGAGAGCTGGTCAACCACTCGATGACTCATCGGAATCTTCGCGATTCCCTCCATGTTAAACGAAGGACCGTCCTTCTGGTCACGTATGTACACGCACCATATTCGGATAACCACGGACATACTAGGGGCTATATAGTAGCCCCACCGTCAAACTCGTATGGTAAGTGAAAGTGTTAAAGCTCTATAGTCCGATTGCCTAGTTCGCCGCACTAACACCTCCTTAACGGACCAAGACGTTGGGTCAAGTGTGATCAAGTGCTTTTCCGAACACCCCCGCGTTATACGCCACAGGGCTAAAGCCGACGACTGCAAGCTTTCAGATTATATATATATATATATATATAAAAGACGGCCGCAGAGGAGGCACCAAAACTTTGGCAAAAAGTATAAAAACATAGCCTTAAATATATGATAATATTGTTATTACAATTTTGATACACTTTACTCGAACATAATACTTTTCGAGCACTGTCCCTCTATCAAGCGGGCACCCTCTAGGACATCTTCAATGTAATGTTCTAGCATGTTAAAGTCCTTGCCTTCGGGTGGACTCTGCGCTGCAATATCGGTGGCCTTCATCTTCGCCCAGTACATCTTCACACGGGCAAGGGCCATCCGTGCACCTTCTATGCACGTTGACCGCTTCACAGCGTTGATACGCGGCACCACATTAACAAGTTGCCGCACCAAACCAAAATGACTATTTGGAATGGGTTTAGTTGGCCACAGCCGGGCTATGACGTCCTTCATGGCAGTGTCGAACATCTTGTGGAGCTCGGCCCACTGGTCCATCTGTTCGTTCGATAGTGGATGCTTCGGCGTGTCAAATTGCGACCAAAATAGCTCCGTCGCATGTCCTTCTTGCACGTGGAAATACTAGTTCGCATTGGCAACACTCTTCGGCGGGTCCATAAAGGCGTCCGGAGAACCCCACAGTTGATTAATCGGCGCATACTTCGGATCGCCAAACTTAGTTTGTAATAAAAAGGGCTTACCAGCCGTGATCTCCCCAGCTTGTCGGATCTCTTCCCGAGCTTCTCTATACTCATACTGGGCTTCCTTCGCCTCTTGTAAGGCCTTGTCAAGATCGGCCGCTTTGGCTTTGTTATCTTTCTCAAGAACTTGGCATCGGCTAGTGGCATCCTTCAGCTCAAGTGCCATGGTGTTGGAAATATGCCCTAGAGGCAATAATAAAATGGTTATTATTATATTTCCTTGTTCATGATAATTGTCTATTGTTCATGCTATAATTGTATTAACTAGAAACCGTAATACATGTGTGAATACATAGACCACAACATGTCCCTAGTGAGCCAATAGTTGACTAGCTCGTTGATCAATAGATGGTTATGGTTTCCTGACCATGGACATTGGATGTCATTGATAACGGGATCACATCATTAGGAGAATGATGTGATGGACAAGACCCAATCCTAAGCATAGCACAAGTCGTGTAGTTCGTTTGCTAAAAGCTTTTCTAATGTCAAGTATCATTTCCTTAGACCATGAGATTGTGTAACTCCCGGATACCGTAGGAATGCTTTGGGTGTGCCAAACGTCACAACGTAACTGGGTGGCTATAAAGGTGCACTACGGGTATCTCCGAAAGTGTCTGTTGGGTTGGTACGAATCGACACTGGGATTTGTCACTCCGTGTGACGAAGAGGTATCTCTGGGCCCACTCGGTAATGCATCATCATAATGAGCTCAATGTGACTAACTAGTTAGTCACATGATCATGCATTACGGAACGAGTAAAGTAACTTGCCGGTAAAGAGATTGAATGAGGTATTGGGATACCAACGATCGAATCTCGGGCAAGTAACGTACCGATTGACAAAGGGAATTGTATACGGGATTGCTTGAATCCTTGACATCGTGGTTCATACAATGAGATCATCGTGGAACATGTGGGAGCCAACATGGGTATCCAGATCTCGCTATCGGTTATTGGTCAGAGAGCTGTCTCGGTCATGTCTGCATGATTCCCGAACCCGTAGGGTCTACACACTTAAGGTTCGGTGACGCTAGAGTTGTTATGGGAATTAGTGTGCAGTTACCGAATGTTTTTCGGAGTCCCGTATGAGATCCCGGACGTCACGAGGAGTTCCGGAATGGTCCGGAAGTAAAGATTTATATATGGGAAGTCCTATTTTGGCCATCAGAAAATGTTCAGGATTTTTCGGTATTGTACCGGGAAGGTTCTAGAAGGTTTCGGAGTGGGCCCCACCTGCATGGGGGACCCACATGAACGTGGGTAGTGGGGGAAAGGCCCCACACCCCTGGTCAAGGCACACCAAGATCCCCCCTTAGAAGGAACAAGATCATATCCCGAAGGGATAAGATCAAGATCCCTAAAAAAGGGGGGATAACAGTCGGTGGGGAAGGAAATGATGGGATTTCTTTCCTCCCACCTTTGCCAATGCCCCAATGGACTTGGAGGGCAAGAAACCAGGCCCCTCCACCCCTATATATAGTGGGGAGGCACATGGGAGCTTCACCCTTCCCCTGGCGCAGCCCTCTCCCTCCCCAACACCTCCTCCTCCTCCGTAGTGCTTGGCGAAGCTCTGCCGGAGAACTGCAAGCTCCACCACCACACCGTCGTGCTGCCGGAGCACTCCCTCAACTAGTCCTCTCCCCTTGCTAGATCAAGAAGGAGGAGACGTCCCCGGGATGTACGTGTGTTGAACGCGGATGCACCGTTGTTCGGTGCTTAGATCGGATTTGGCTGCGATCTGAATCGCTTAGTGAATGACTCCACCGACCGCGTTCTTGCAACACTTCCGCATCGCGATCTTCAAGGGTATGAAGATGCACTCCCCTCTCTCTCGTTGCTAGTCTCTCCATAGATTGATCTTGGCGATGCGTAGAAAATTTTGAATTATTGCTACGTTCCCCAACAGTGGCATCATGAGCTAGGTCTATTGCGTAGATTCTATGCACGAGTAGAACACAAGTAGTTGTGGGCGTTGGTTTTGTTCAATATTCTTACCGTTACTAGTCCTATCTTGTTTCGACAGTATTGTGGGATGAAGCGGCCCGGACCGACTTTACACGTACACTTGCGTGAGACAGGTTCCACCGACTGACATGCAC
Source organism: Triticum dicoccoides (assembly GCF_002162155.2). NCBI lineage: Eukaryota > Viridiplantae > Streptophyta > Magnoliopsida > Poales > Poaceae > Triticum > Triticum dicoccoides. Next base: position 276,627,463 of record NC_041385.1, on the reverse strand, counting down.
TTGTTGCATAAGGTGGCTAGCGGGTGCCAGTCTCTCCCACTTTAGTCGGATTGGATTCGATGAAAAGGGTCCTTATGAAGGGTAAATAGCAATTGGCATATACCGTTGTGGTTTTGGCGTAAGAAACGTTCTTGCTAGAATCCTATAGCAGCCACGTAAAAACTTGCAACAACAATTAGAGGACGTCTAACTTGTTTTTGCAGCATATGCCATGTGATGTGATATGGCCAAGAAGGATGTGATGAATGAAATATATGTGATGTATGAGATTGATCATATTCTTGTAATAGGAATCACGACTTTCATGTCGATGAGTATGACAACCGGCAGGAGCCATAGGAGTTGTCTTTATTTATTGTATGACCTGCGTGTCACTGAATACCGCCATGTAATTACTTTACTTCATTGCTAAACCGTTGGCCATAGTAGTAGAAGTAATAGTTGGCAAGACAACTTCATGGAGACACGATGATGGAGATCATGATGCCGGTGACGATGATGATCATGGAGCCCCGAAGATGGAGATCAAAAGGAGCAAAATGATATTGGCCATATCATGTCACTATTTGATTGCATGTGATGTTTATCATGTTTATGCATCTTATTTGCTTAGAACGACGGTAGTAAATAAGATGATCCCTCATAATAATTTCAAAAAAGTGTTCCCCCTAACTGTGCACCGTTGTGAAAGTTCGTTGTTTCGAAGCACCACGTGATGATCGGGTGTGATAGATTCTAACGTTCACATACAACGGGTGTAAGCCAGATTTACACATGCGAAACACTTAGGTTGACTTGGAGAGCCTAGCATGTACAAACATGGCCTCAGAACACAAGAGACTGAAAGGTCGAACATGAGTTGTATAGTGGATACGATCAACATGAAGATGTTCACCGATGATGACTAGTCTGTCTCACGTGATGATCGGACACGGCCTAGTTGACTCGGATCATGTATCACTTAGATGACTAGAGGGATGTCTATCTGAGTGGGAGTTTATAAGATGAACTTAATTATTCTGAACATAGTCAAAAAGTTTTTGCAAATTATGTCGTAGCTCGCGCTTTAGTTCTACTGTTTTAGATATGTTCCTAGAGAAAATTTAGTTGAAAGTTGATAGTAGCAATTATGCGGAATGGGTCCGTAAACTAAGGATTGTCCTCATTGCTGCGTAGAAGGCTTATGTCCTTAATGCACCGCTCGGTGTGCTGAACCTCGATCGTCATTTGTGGATGTTGCGAACATCTGACATACACGTTTTGATGACTACGTGATAGTTCAGTGCGTAATGTTAAACGGTTTAGAATTGAGGCAGCGAAGACATTTTTTGAAACATTGCAGAACATATGAGATGTTCCAAGAGCTGAAATTAGGATTTCAGGCTCGTGCCCACGTCAAGAGGTATGAGACCTCCGACAAGTTTCTTAACCTGCAAACTAAGGGAGAAAAGCTCAATCATTAAGCATGTGCTCAGATTGTCTGAGTACTACAATCACTTGAATCGAGTGGGAGTTAATCTTCCAGATGAGATAGTGATGGTTCTCCATAGTCACTGCCACCAAGCTATTAGAGCTTCGTGATGAACTATAACATATCAGGGATAGACATGATGATCCTTGAGCAATTCCCGATGTTTGACACCGCGAAAGCAGAAATCGAGTAGGAGCATCAATTGTTGATGGTTAGTAAAACCACTAGTTTCAAGAAGGGCAAGGGCAAGAAGGGATACTTCATGAGACGACAAATCAGTTGCTGCTCTAGTGAAGAAACCCAGGGTTGAACCCAAACCCGAGACTAAGTGCTTCTGTAATGAGGGAACGGTCACTGAAGCAGAACTACGCTAGATACTTGGTAGATGAGAAGGCTGGCAAGGTTGACCGAAGTATATTGGATATACATTGTATTAAATGTGTACTTTACTAATACTCCTAGTAGCACCAGGGTATTAAGATACCAGTTCGGTTGCTAAGTGTTAGTAACTCGAAATAAAAGAGCTACAGAATAAACGGACAAGCTAAAGGTGAGATGACGATGTGTGTTGGAAGTGTTTCCAAGGTTGATGTGATCAAGCATCGCCTGCTCCCTCTACCATCGAGATTGGTGTTAAACCTAAATAATTGTTATTTGGTGTTTGCGTTGAGCATAAACATGATTGGATTATGTTTATCGCAATACGGTTATTCATTTAAGGAGAATAATGATTACTCTGTTTGTCTGAATAATACCTTCAACGGTCTTGCACCTAAAATGAATGGTTTATTGAATCTCGATCGTAGTGATACACATGTTCGTGCCAAAAGATATAAGATAGTAATGATAGTACCACATACTTGTGGCACTGCCACATAAGTCATATTGGTATAAAACGCATGAAGAAGCTCCATATTGATGGATATTTGGACTCACTCGTTTTTGAAAAGATTGAGACATGCGAACCACGTCTATTGGTATATACGCATGAAGAAACTCCATGCAGATGGATCGTTTGGACTCACTTGTTTTTGAATCACTTGAGACATGCAAATCATACCACATGGGCAAGATGACTGAAAGGCCTCGTTTTCAGTGAGATGAAACAAGAGAGCAAGTTGTTGGAAGTAATAGATTTGATGTGTGCAATCCAATGAGTGCTCAGGCACGCAGTGAATATCGTTATGCTCTTACTTCACAGATGATTTGAGTAGATTCTAAGTATATTTACTTGATGAAACACGAGTCTGAATTATTGAAAGGTTCAAGCAATTTCAGAGTGAAGTTGAAGATCATCATGGCAAGAGGATAAAATGTCTATGATATGATCATAGAGATGAATATCTGAGTTACGAGTTTGGTACACAATTAAGACCTTGTGGAAATTGTTTCACAACTAATACCGCCTGGAACACCATAGTGTGATGGTGTGTCCGAACATCATAACTGCACCCTATTGGATATGGTGCATACCATGATGTCTCTTATCAAATTACCATTATCGTTTATGGGTTAAGCATTAGAGACAACCGCATTCACTTTAATAGGGCACCACATAATTCCTTTGAGATGACATCGTATGAACTATGGTTTAGAGAAACTGTGTCGTTTCTTAAAAGTTTGGGGCTGCGACGCTTATGTAAAAAGTTTCTCCTGATAAGCTCGAACCCAAAGTGGATAAATGCATCTTCATAGGACACCCAAAACAGTTGGGTATACCTCCTATTTTGGATCCGGAAACAAAAGTGCTGGAAACGGGTCCTTTCTCGAGGAAAAGTTTCTCTTGAAAGAATTGAGTGGGGGGATGGTGGAGACTTGATGAGGTTATTGAACCATCACTTCAACTAGTGTGTAGCAGGGCACATGAAGTTGTTCCTGTGGCGCCTACACCAATTGAAGTGGAAGCTTATAATAGTGATCATGAAACTTGGAATCAAGTCACTACCAAACCTCGTAGGTCGACAAGGATGCGTACTACTTCAGAGTGGTACATACTCCTGTCTTAGAGGTCATGTTGCTAGACAACAATGAACCTACGAGCTATGGAGAAGCGATGGTGGGCCCAGATTCCGACGAATGACTCGAGGCCATGAAATCCGAGAGGATCCATGTATGAAAACAAAGTATAGACTTTGAAATAACTACTTGATGGTCGTAAGGCTGTTGGGTACAGATGGATTTTAGAAGGAAGACGGGCAATGATGGTAAATATCACCATTAAGAAAGCTCGACTTGTCGTTAAGATGTTTTCCGACAAGTTCAAGGAGTTGACTACGGTGAGACTTTCTCACTCATAGCGATGCTAAGATTTTGTTGGAGTTGTATTAGCAGTTACTGCATTATTTATGAAATCTTGCAGATAGGATGTCAAAACATTGTTCCTCGACAAATTTATTGAGGAAAGGTTGTATGTGATACAACCAGAAGTTTTTTTTGTCAATCCTAAAAGATGCTAACAAGTATGCAAAGCTCCAGTAATCCTTCTAAGGACTGGAGTAAGCATCTCAGAGTTGGAATATACGCTTTGATGAGATGATCAAAGATTTTGGGTTTATACAATGTTTATGAGAAACTTGTATTTCCAAAGAAGTGAGTGGGAGCACTATATCATTTCTGATGAGTATATGTTGTTAACATATTGTTGATTAGAAATGTTGTAGAATTTCTAGAAAGCATATAGGGTTATCTGAAAAGTGTTTTTCAATGGAAAACCTGGATTAGGCTACTTGAACAATGAGCATCAAGATCTATAAGGATAGATCAAAATGCTTAATAGTACTTTCAAATGAACACATACCGTGAGAAGATTTTGAAGGAGTTAAAAATAGATCGGCAAAGAAGGAGTTCTTGGCTGTAAGGTGTGAGTATTGAGTAAGACTCAAGACCTAACCACGGCAGAAGAGAGAGAAAGGACGAAGGTCGTCCCCTACGATTTAGATGTAGGCTCCACAATATGCTATGCTGTGTACCGCACCTGAAGTGTGCCTTGCCATGAGTCAGTCAAGGGGTACAAGTGTGATCCGGGAATGGATCACAGCACAGCGGTCAAGGTTATCCTTAGTAACTATTGGACTAAGGAATTTTCTCGATAATGGAGGTGGTAAAAGAGTTCGTCGTAAAGGGTTACGCCAATGCAAACTTTGACACTAATCCGGATGACTCTGAGTAGTAAACTGGATAGTATAGTAGAGCAATTATTTGGAATAGCTCCAAGTATCGCGTGGTAGCTACATCTACAAGATGACATAGAGATTTGTAAAGCACACACGGATCTGAAAGGTTCAGACCCGTTGACTAATAACCTCTCTCACAAGTGTGATATGATCAAACCCCATGGGTGTTGAATTCATTATGATCACATAGTGATGTGAACTAGATTATTGACTCTAGTGCAAGTGGGAGACTGTTGGAAATATGCCCTAGAGGCAATAATAAAATGATTATTCTTATATTTCCTTGTTCATGATAATTGTGTATTGTTCAAGCTATAATTGTATTAACTCGAAACCGTAATACATGTATGAATACATAGACCACAACATGTCCCTAGTGAGCCACTAGTTGACTAGCTCGTAGATCAATAGATGGTTATGGTTTCCTGACCATGGACATTGGATGTCATTGATAATGGGATCACATCATTAGGAGAATGATGTGATGGACAAGACCCAATCCTAAGCATAACACAAGATCATGTAGTTCGTTTTCTAAAAGCTTTTCTAATGTCAAGTATCATTTCGTTAGACCATGAGATTGTGCAACTCCCGGATACCGTAGGAATGCTTTGGGTGTGCCAAACATCACAACGTAACTGGGTGGCTATAAAGGTGCACTATGGGTATCTCCGAAAGTGTCGATTGGGTTGGCACGAATCGAGACTGGGATTTGTCACTCCATGTGACGGAGAGGTATCTCTGGGCCCACTCGATAATGCATCATCATAATGAGCTCAATGTGACTAAGTAGTTAGTCACAGGATCATGCATTACGGAATGAGTAAAGTGACTTGCCGGTAACGAAATTGAACGAGGTATTGGGATACCGACGATCGAATCTCGGGCAAGTAACGTACCAATTGACAAAGGGAATTGTATACGAGATTGCTTGAATCCTTGACATCGTGGTTCATCCGATGAGATCATCGTGGAACATGTGGGAGCCAACATGGGTATCCAGATCCCGCTGTTGGTTATTGGCCAGAGAGCTGTGTCGGTCATGTCTGCATGATTCCAGAACCCGTAGGGTCTACACACTTAAGGTTCGGTGACGCTAGAGTTGTTATGGGAATTAGTGTGCAGTTACCGAATGTTGTTCGGATTCCCGGATGAGATCTTAGACGTAATGAGGAGTTCCGGAATGGTCCGCAGGTAAAGATTTATATATGGGAAGTCCTATTTTGGCCACCAGAAAATGTTCGTGATTTTTCGTTATTGTACCGAGAAGGTTCTAGAAGGTTCCGGAGTGGGGCCCACCTGCATGGGGGGACCCACATGAACGTGGGTAGTGGGGGCAAGGCCCCACACCCCTGGTCAAGGTGCACCAAGATCCCCCCTTAGAAGGAATAAGATCATATCCCGAAGAGATAAGATCAAGATCCCTAAAAAGGGGGGATAACAATCAGTGGGGAAGGAAATGATGTGATTTCTTTCCTCCCACCTTTGCCAATGCCCAAATGGACTTGGAGGGCAAGAAACCAGCCCCCTCCACCCCTATATATAGTGGGGAGGCACATGGGAGCTTCACCCTTCCCCTGGCGCAGCCCTCTCCCTCCCCAACACCTCCTCCTCCTCCGTAGTGCTTGGCGAAGCTCTGCCGGAGAACTGCAAGCTCCACCACCACGCCGTCGTGCTGCTGGAGCACTCCCTCAACTTCTCCTCTCCCCTTGCTGGATCAAGAAGGAGGAGACGTCCCCGGGCTGTACATGTGTTGAACGCGGAGGAACCGTTGGTCGGTGCTTAGATCGGATTCGGCCGCGATCTGAATCACTTAGTGAACGACTCCACCGATCGCATTCTTGCAACGCTTCCGCATCGCGATCTTCAAGGGTATGAAGATGCACTCCCATCTCTCTCATTGCTAGTCTCTCCATAGATTGATCTTGGTGATGCGTAGAAAATTTTGAATTATTGCTACGTTCCCCAACACATGGTAGATATCCTATCCTCGCACGGTCGCCGCGCAATCTGCTCGACTTTTAATTCGGCGGCTACCTTTTCGGCAGCCGCATTACTCATCCTGGCTTGCTCCTTGGCCCGGGCAAGTTCCGCCCGAAGGGTTTCAACTGTGGAGGCATGATGACCCACAAGTGTAGGGGATCTATCATAGTCCTTTCGATAAGTAAGAGTGTCGAACCCAATGAGGAGCAGAAGGAAATGATAAGCGGTTTTCAGTAAGGTTTTCTCTGCAAGCACTAAAATTGTAGGTAATAGATAGTTTTGTGATAAGATAAATAGTAACGAGTAACAAGTAAATAAAGTAAATAAAGTGCACCAAGGTGGCCCAATCCTTTATGTAGCAAAGGATAAGCCTGGACAATTTCTAATAATGAGAAAGGAGCTCCCGAGGACACATGGGAATTATCGTCAAGCTAGTTTTCATCACATTCATATGATTCGCGTTCGGTACTTTGATAATTTGATATGTGGGTGGACCAGTGCTTGGTTACTGCCCTTACTTGGACAAGCATCCCACTTATGATTAACCCCTATTGCAAGCATCCGCAACTAAAAAAGAAGTATTAAGGTAAACCTAACCACAACATTAAACATATGGATCCAAATCAGCCCCTAACGAAGCAACGCATAAACTAGGGTTTAAGCTTCTGTCACTCTAGCAACCCATCATCTACTTATTACTTCCTTATGCCATCCTCTAGGCCCAAATAATGGTGAAGTGTCATGTAGTCGACGTTCACATAACACCACTAGAGGAAAATACAACATACATCTCATCAAAATATCGAACGAATACGAAATTCACATGACTACTAATAGCAAGACTTCACCCATGTCCTCAGGAACAAACGTAACTACTCACAAAGCATATTCATGTTCATAATCAGAGGAGTAATAATGTGCATAAAGGATCTAAACATATGATCTTCCACCAAGTAAACCAATTAGCATCAACTACAAGGAGTAATCAACACTACTAGCAACCCATAGGTACCAATTTGTGTTTTTGATACAAGATTGGATCAAGAGATGAACTAGGGTTTTGAGAGGAGATGGTGCTGGTGAAGATGTGGATGGAGATTGACCCCCTCCCGATGAGAGGATCGTTGGTGATGACATTGGTGATGATTTCCCCCTCCCGGAGGGAAGTGTCCCCGGCAGAACAGCTCCGCTAGAGCCCTAGATTGGTTCCGCCAAGGTTCCGCCTCGTGGCGGCGGAGTTTCGTCTCGTAAGCTTGCCCACAATTTTTTCCAGGGTAAAATCTCTCATATAGCAGAAGATGGACACCGGGGGCCCACAAGGGGGCCCAGGAGACAGGGGGCGCGCCCAGTAGGGGGGGCACCCCCCACCCTCCTGGACAGGGTGTCGCCCCCCTGGTGTATTTCTTTCTCCCAATAATTCTTATAAATTCCAAAAACATGTTTCGTGGAGTTTCAGGATTTTTGGAGCAGTGCAGAATATGTTTCCAATGTTTGCTCCTTTTCCAGCCAGAATTCCAGCTGCCGACATTCCCCCTCTTCATGGTAAACCTTGTAAAATAAGAGAGAATAGCCATAAGTATTGGGATATAATGTGTAATAACATCCCTTAATGCAATAAATATTGATATAAAAGCATGATGCAAAATGGACGTATCAACTCCCCCAAGCTTAGACCTCGCTTGTCCTCATGCGGAAGCCGAAATCGAAAAATATGTCCACATGTTTAGAGATAGAGGTGTCGATAAAAATAAAATATGGACATGAGGGCATCATGATCATTCTTATAACAGCAACATATATAGAATTTGTCATATGATTTCTTATGCTCAAGTAACAATCAATTCACAATGTCAAGTATGGTTCAAAAACTTCATTGAGAACTAACAAACTATAATCTCAGTCATTGAAGAAATTGCAATTTATCATAACATCAGAAAGAGTTAACAATAGAGCTTTTCAGCAAGTTCACATACTCAACTATCATGTAGTCTTCTATAATTGCTAACACTCATGCAATACTTCTGGTTATGGAGTTTCAGCCGGACATTGAGAAAGATAGGGTCTTATTGTGTTGCCTCCCAACGTATTCACCTTTAGGTGATGTCAACAATAATAGCCTATGCTAACTTACATCTAATTGGATATATATATCATGATCTTTCAAACACGAAGAGCTTGCCAAAGGATAAAATGAAAAAGGGAAAGGTGAGGATCACCTTGACTCAAACATAAAGTAAAAACATAAAGTAAAAGATAGGCCCTTCGCAGAGGGAAGTAGAGGTTGTCATGTGCGTTTAGGGTTGATGCACAAAATCTTAATGCAAAAGAACGTCACTTTATATTGCCCCTTGTATGTGGACCTTTATTATGCAGTCCGTCGCTTTTATTACTTCCACAACAAGATCGCACAAAGCTTATTTTCTCTTCACTAATAAGTAATACATATTTAGATAGCAATTTTTATTGCTTGGAACATGACAACTTACTTGAAGGATCTTACTCAATACATAGGTAGGTATGGTGGACTCTCATGGAAAAACTGGGTTTAAGGATATTTGGAAGCACAAGTAGTATCTCTACTTTGTGCAAGGAATTTGGCTAGCATGAGGGGGAAAGGCAAGCTCTACATGTTTGGAAGGTCAATGACAATATACTTTAACTGAGATGTGCGAAAACATAAACCATTACGTTGTCTTCCTTGTCCAACGTCAACTCTTTTAGCATGTCATACTTAATGAGTGCTCCCAATCATAAAAGGTGTCCAAGATAATATATTTATATGTGAACCCCTATTTCCTTATCACTTCCTATTAATTGCAACGATGACCAAGGCTACATTTATCAACTCTCAACAATTTTTATGCCTCATACTTTCTATGTGTGAAGTCATCACTATCCATAAGATCAATATGAACTCTTTTATTCTTTCTACTTTCTCAAGATCATAGCAACATAGCAAAGCCCTTGACTCAACACTAATCTTTATTATAGATAGCTCACGGACTCGATTGCAAAAAGAGATCACAAAGCAAAACTCAAAACTACTTGATATCAAAACTTCAATCTACTAGATCAAGATACTACTAAAAGGATCGAACTAAATAAAATGGTAAAGATAGGAGTGTGATGGTGATACGATACCGGGGCACCTCCCCCAAGCTTGGCAGTTGCCAAGGGGAGTGCCCATACCCATGTGATTATGTCCTCGGAGGTGATGAAGGTGGTGATGATGATAGTGGATAATCGCACATTGAGCGTAAAAGCTCCTCCAACTTGCAGATAATGCCCTTGAGTCCGGCGATATGATCCTTCAACATGATATTCTCCTGTGTGAGATACTTGTTCTGTATGTGATCTAACTCAATCATCTTCAAAGCTTCAACCTCTGTTGGAGTAAACAGGTTAGGTAAAGGTTGAGGGATGTCTTCTTCTTTCACTGCCGGAGCTTGAACCTCCATGGCCTTCTTGATCCCTTCATCCTTGTTGATCTCTTCCGGTTCTTCTCTTTTCAGCTCTGTCTTTAATAGCCAAGCATCCTTGTCTTCATTGTTGAAGGAGGGCGATGTCATGGTGCTCTTGATCTGCAATGGAAACAACTCGAAACGAAAATAGAGGATATTTGTGTGATACGGTGGTCAAAACCTTCGGGAGTATATACAATGAATTACCGACCAAAATACGTAACGTGCAAGAAAACAGAGTCCGGGAGGCACACGAGGTGCCCACGAGACAGGGGGCGCGCCCTCCACTCTCGTGGGGGCCTCGTGTCCCTTTCGGACTACTTCTTCCTTCCAAAAATTCTTAAATATTCCAAAACTGATAAAAATTGCCATTGGAGTTGTTTTGGAGTCGGTTTACTTACCGTACCACATACCTATTCCTTTTCGGAGTCTGGAACGTTCTGGAAACTCTCCCTTATGTATTCCTCCGGGGTTATTGTTTCAATAATATTAGTTTCAACATTGATAGGATTACTTGATATATAATGTTTAATTCTTTGACCGTTTACCACCCTTGGACTTGTGCCTTCGACGTTGTTGATTTTTATGGCACCAGAACGATAGACCTCCTCGATAATGTAAGGACCTTCCCATTTAGAGAGAAGTTTTCCTGCAAAAAATCTTAAACGAGATTTGAATAATAACACATAATCTCCTACGTTAAACTCACGCTTTTGTATCCTTTTATCATGCCAGCGTTTGAATTTTTCTTTGAATAGCTTGGCATTCTCATAGGCTTGGGTTCTCCATTCATCGAGTGAGTTAATGTCAAACAACCTCTTCTCACCGGCAAGTTTGAAGTCATAGTTGAGCTCTTTAATAGCCCAATACGATTTATGTTCAAGTTCAAGAGGTAAATGACACGCTTTTCCATAAACCATCTTATATGGAGACATACCCATAGGATTTTTATGTGCAGTTCGATAGGCCCATAATGCATCATCAAGTTTTTTGGACCAATTCTTTCTAGACCTATTCACAGTCTTTTGCAAAATTAATTTGAGCTCTCTATTGCTCAACTCTACTTGACCACTAGACTTCGAATGATAAGGAGATGCGATTCTATGATTAACATCATACTTAGCAAGCATCTTACGGAAAGCACCATGAATAAAGTGTGAACCACCATCAGTCATAAGATATCTAGGGACTCGAAACCTCAGAAAAATAACTTCTTTAAGCATTTTAATAGAAGTGTTATGATCAGCACTACTAGTTGGAATGGCTTCTATCCACTTAGTAACGTAATCAACAACAACTAAAATATGGGTATAACCATTAGAGGCAGGAAAAGGTCCCATATAGTCAAAGCCCCAAACATCAAATGGTTCAATAACAAGAGAGTAATTCATAGGCATTTCTTGACGTCTACTAATGTTACCTATTCTTTGACATTCATCACAAGATAAGACAAACTTACGAGCATCTTTGAAGAGAGTAGGCCAATAAAAACCGGATTGTAGTACCTTGTGTGCAGTTCTATCTCCAGCGTGGTGTCCTCCATAGGATTCAGAGTGACACTTGCGTAGGATCTGTTCCTGTTCATGCTCAGGCACACAACGTCTAATAACACCATCTACTCCTTCTTTATAAAGGTGTGGGTCATCCCAGAAGTAATGTCTTAAATCATAAAAGAACTTTTTCTTTTGCTGGTATGTGAAACTAGGAGGTATAAATTTAGCGACAATGTAATTAGCATAATCAGCATACCAAGGAGCAGTATGAGAAGCATTAATGACCGCTAATTGTTCATCAGGAAAGCTATCATCAATAGGCAGTGGGTCATCAAGAACATTCTCTAACCTGTACAAGTTGTCTGCTACGGGGTTCTCAGCTCCCTTTCTATCAATAATATGCAAATCAAATTCTTGGAGCAGGAGAACCCATCTAATGAGCCTAGGCTTAGCATCTTTCTTTTCCATAAGATATTTAATAGCAGCATGATCAGTGTGAATAGTAACTTTGGAATCAACAATATAAGGTCTAAACTTATCACATGCAAACACAACTGCTAAGAACTCTTTTTCAGTAGTAGCATAATTTCTCTGGGCAGTGTCAAGAGTCTTACTAGCATACTGGATAACATTCAATTTCTTATCGACTCTTGCCCTAGAACATCACCTACAGCATAATCACTAGCATCACACATAATTTCAAAAGGTAAATTCCAATCAGGTGGCTGAATAATAGGTGCAGTGATCAAAGCTTTCTTAAGTATCTCAAATGCTTCTACACAATCATCATCAAAGACAAAAGGAATATATTTTTGCAATAAATTAGTCAGAGGCCAAGAGATTTTAGAAAAGTCTTTAATGAACCTCCTATAAAAACCGGCATGACCAAGGAAACTTCTTATACCTTTTATGTCCTTGGGACATGGCATCTTTTCAATAGCATCAACTTTGGCTTTATCAAGTTCAATGCCTCTCTCGGAAATCTTGTGCCCCAAGACAATGCCCTCATTAACCATAAAGTGACACTTCTCCCAATTCAGGATGAGACTAGTGTCTTCGCATCTCTGCAAAACTCGACCAAGGTTGCTCAAACAATCATCAAAAGAGGATCCATAAACAGAGAAATCATCCATGAATACCTCACAAATCTTTTCACAAAAATCAGAGAATATAGCCATCATGCATCTTTGAAAGGTAGCAGGTGCATTACATAAACCGAAAGGCATACGTCTATAAGCAAAAGTACCGAAAGGGCAAGTAAAAGTGGTTTTAGATTGATCCTTCGCTGACACAGGTATTTGAGAGAAACCAGAATAACCATCTAGAAATTAGAAATGTGTGTGTTTGGATAGTCTTTCTAGCATTTGGTCAATAAATGGTAAAGGGTAATGATCTTTCTTAGGAGCTTTATTTAACTTACGGAAATCAATTACCATCCTATAACCTGTAACAATTCTTTGCGAGATCAATTCATCTTTATCATTAGGAACAACGGTAATACCTCCCTTTTTAGGAGCACAATGGACAGGGCTTACCCATTCACTATCAGCAACGGGATAAATTATACCTGCCTCAAGGAGCTTTAGTATCTCCTTTCTTACCACTTCCTTCATCTTGGGATTTAGTCGTCGTTGAGGATCTCTAACTGGTTTGGCATCTTTCTCCACTGTAATTTTGTGTTGGCATAATGTGGGACTAATGCCCTTAAGATCATCCAGAGTATATCCAATAGCTGCTCGGTGCTTCTTCAGAGTTTTCAATAATCTTTCTTCTTCTTGCTCTAAAAGGTTAGCACTAATAGTAACAGGATATATTTTCTTTTCATCAAGATAAGCATACTTAAGATTATCAGGTAATGGTTTGAGTTCAAACACGGGATCGCCCTTGGGTGGAGGGGGATCCCCAAGAATTTCAACGGGAAGGTTGTGTTTCAGCATAGGTTCCTGTTTAAGGAACACTTCATCTATTTCCCTTCTTTCCTTCATAAACATATCGTTTTCATGGTCTAGCAAATATTGTTCTATTGGGTCAGTAGGAGGCACAACAATGGAAGCAAGACCAATAATCTCATCTTTACTTGGTGGTTCCCTATTACGAGGTTGTCTACGAAACTTAGCAAAATTAAACTCATGAGACATAACATCTATGCCAATGGTGACAATATCTTTTTCACAATCAATCTTAGCACTAGCTGTATTCAAGAAGGGTCTACCAAAAATAATGGGACAAAAATCATCTTGTGGGGAACCAAGAACAAGAAAATCAGCAGGGTATTTAACGTTCCCACACAAAACTTCAACATCTCTAACAATCCCGAAGGGTTTAATGGTATCCCTATTAGCAAGCTTAATAGTAACATCAATGTCTTCTAATTCAATGGATGCAATGTCATGCATAATTTCTTGGGAGTTGCATTTAATCCTTACCATCGTCGGAACCCCAATCTTCAGAGTTGCATTTAATTCTTTCCAATAAGTCCCATTTGAAATCAATAGTCTTCAGCATATAAGAACCAGCACAGGAAGTATCGAGCAGGTTGCGATTATTAAGAGAAAGCCGAGCATAAAAGTTTTGAATAATCATTTCCCGGGAGAGATCATGATTGGGGCATGAATATAACATTGACTTAAGCCTCCCCCAAGCTTGAGCGATGCTTTCTCCTTCGCGAGGCCAGAAATTATATATGTAATTACAATCACGATGAACAAGATGCATAGGATAGAACTTCTGGTGAAATTCCAACTTCAATCGCTTATAATTCCAAGATCTCGTATCATCACATAGTCTATACCATGTCAATGCATCTCCCTTCAAAGATAAAGGGAAGACCTTCCTTTTGACAACATCATCGGGAATGCCTGCAAGCTCAAATAATCCACAAACTTCATCCACAAAGATAAGGTGTAAATCGGGATGCAATGTTCCATCTCCTGCAAGTGGATTAGCTAGCAGTTTCTCTATCATACCCGAAGGAATCTCAAAATAAATAATTTCATAAAGTTCTGTATGTTGAGGAGAAACTCTATGAAGATACCCCGAACAATCCCCTCAAAGGATTAGTTTCCATAGTGACAAGTAACAGAAAATTTGAGCACACTATATAAATGTTTCCTTACCAAGTTCCACTCACCAAAAGCACTACACTCCCCGGCAACGGCACCAGAAAAGAGCCTTGATGACCCACAAGTGTAGGGGATCTATCGTAGTCCTTTTGATAAGTAAGAGTGTCGAACCCAACAAGGAGCAGAAGGAAATGATAAGCGGTTTTTAGTAAGGTTTTCTCTGCAGGCACTGGAATTGTAGGTAATAGATAGTTTTGTGATAAGATAAATAGTAACGAGTAACAAGTAAATAAAGTGCAGCAAGGTGGACCAATCCTTTATGTAGCAAAGGATAAGCCTGGACAATTTCTAATAATGAGAAAGGAGCTCCCGAGGACACAAGGAATTATCGTCAAGCTAGTTTTCATCACGTTCATATGATTCGCGTTCGGTACTTTGATAATTTGATATGTGGGTGGACCAGTGCTTGGGTACTGCCCTTACTTGGACAAGCATCCCACTTATGATTAACCCCTATTGCAAGCATCCTCAACTACAAAAGAAGTATTAAGGTAAACCTAACCACACCATTAAACATATGGATCCAAATCAGCCCCTAACGAAGCAACGCATAAACTAGGGTTTAAGCTTCTGTCACTCTAGCAACCCATCATCTACTTATTACTTCCCTATGCCTTCCTCTAGGCCCAAATAATGGTGAAGTGTCATGTAGTCGATGTTCACATAACACCACTAGAGGAAAAGACAACATACATCTCATCAAAATATCGAACGAATACCAAATTCACATGACTACTAATAGCAAGACTTACCCATGTCCTCAGGAACAAACATAACTACTCACAAAGCATGTTCATGTTCATAATCAGAGGAGTAATAATGTGCATAAAGGATCTGAACATATGATCTTCCACCAAGTAAACCAATTAGCATCAACTACAAGGAGTAATCAACACTACTAGCAACCCATAGGTACCAATTTGTGGTTTTGATACAAGATTGGATACAAGAGATGAACTAGGGTTTTGAGAGGAGATGGTGCTGGTGAAGATGTTGATGGAGATTGACCCCCTCCCGATAAGAGGGTCGTTGGTGATGATTTCCCCCTCCCAGAGGGAAGTATCCCCGGCAGAACAGCTCCGCTAGAGCCCTAGATTGGTTCCGCCAAGGTTCCGCCTCGTGGCGGCGGAGTTTCGTCTCGTAAGCTTGCCCACGATTTTTTCCAGGGTAAAAGCTCTCCTATAGCAGAAGATGGACACCGGGGGCCCACCAGGGAGCCCAGGAGATAGGGGCGCGCCCAGTAGGGGGGGAGCGCCCCCCCCCCCCACCCTCCTGGAGAGGGTGTGGGCCCCCTGGTGTATTTCTTTCGCCCAATAATTCTTATAAATTCCAAAAACATGTTTCGTGGAGTTTCAGGATTTTTGGAGCAGTGCAGAATAGGTTTCCAATGTTTTCTCCTTTTCCAGCCTGAATTCCAGCTGCCGGCATTCCCCCTCTTCATGGTAAAGCTTGTAAAATAAGAGAGAATAGCCATAAGTATTGAGATATAATGTGTAATAACAACCCATAATGCAATAAATATTGATATAAAAGCATGATGCAGAATGGACGTATCAAGGCACTATATGTAGTTATGCATATGCAAATTCTCAGTATCACGATCATTTTATAATACTAGAATATACTGAATGCCCCAAAGACATACCCTGCGCGTCATCGAGCCGCTTGTTAATAAGCGAGATGTCATCATCCGCCACATCAACTCTCTACTTCAGATGTGCTACCTCGGTAGCTTGGGCAGTTGCCACGGATGTAACAACCTGTGTTTCAGTTAGTCAGATTATTTCCTGGGCATATATTGTTGATCCTTTGGTCGCATCCCTTTGGATGTCAACCAGAGTCTCCGGGGCTACTATCTATACACTGGTGCAGTTTGCACTTACAATATAATTGAAATTACACTACGTACATTGAAGCCTCTTAGTAGGCTAGAAAAGGCTTTATTCAATCCAATTTTCGTGGACCGAACTCTTTCAACCACCATACCCATCAAGGTGCGATGTTCCTCTGAGATGGAGGCATGTTGCAATATGACCATCAATGTATCCGGCGCTTTCGGATCCAAAACAGGTTGCGTCGTCCCTTGGACATTGGATAGTCCGAGACTTTTGTTGTTCCCTGTAGGGGCTGCACACCCCGGACCCTGGGCGGCCAAAGTATTACCTTCGGCCCCGGTCTTCACTTCCCTTTGCGCCACTCATAGATCGGGAAAGATCCTCCCGGACGACACCTCGGTGTCGTCTGCCTTATCTGGTAGGGAGATCTGTGGAGGCGTTTCGCTCTCCATCATCTTCGGAAGAAGATCCCCCGAAGAGGAGGGCTGTTGAGGAGGGATGCGTGCCGGACTGCAAACATGTGTTTAAAATATTACCCTTACAGCCAGGAAAGAACGGGACATGTTTAAAAACACCCTAATTCACTTACGATTCGGCTAAGGGCCTATCTTTGAGGGGTGACTGCATGTCAACATCACCCCCTGACGGGGATACCTTCTCCCGCTTGGAAGCTTCTCTCTTCGAGTCTTCGGAGGCGGCCCTTTTCTTCCCACGAGGAGAAGGGATGTCAGTTCGCCCTTCCCTTCCACCTTTGGAAGTGGAAGTTCCAATCTCCCCATACAGATTGCATGGTGTGCCTCCAGAATGGAGGCGCCTTGGGCCTCTTCGTCCTCCTCCTTATCTTCCCCCGCCGGCACTTGATATGGCGCCGGAGCCAGCATCCTTGTTAATACTGGATCGGTAGAGTCTTCGGGAAGTGGAGCCAAACACCTGATTCTCTCCGCCTTCTTTAGCCAGCCCTGGCCGAGTAGAGTTTTATCAGTACATTGTCATGAATAATTTAACTAAAATGTGTTCGGGGGTCAAGTACTTACTGGAGTATCTGGATGGTTGCAGTCAAGGTCGAGGTCTTCTATAGTATCCGTCCACTGTTTTCGTGTGCCGAAGAATAGATTCCACATCCCTCTGAGCATTATGCCAGAGAAGTGTTGAAGGGTCTGTGGACCTTCCGGATTGAACTCCCACATACGGAGAGGACGCCATTGGCATGGAAGGATTCAGCGGATTAGCATTACTTGGATTACATTGGTGAGACCGGTGTCCTTTTTAATGAGGCTCCATATGCGACTTTGCAACATCAACACTTCATCAGTATATCCCCAGTCCAGCCCCTTGTTGATCCACGATGCAAGCTGTAAAGGAGGTCCAGATTGAAACGCGGGTGTAGCTGCCCACTTTTTACCACGGGGTTCGGTAATGTAAAACCACTCCCGTTGCCATAAGTCGGTAGATTCTGCGAGAGACCCCTTTGGCCAAGGAGAAGTGGTAAGTTTTCTTATTGAAGCGCCTTTACACTCAGCTTGTTTCCCATCGATTACCTCCGGATTCACGTTGGTTTTAAGCCATAATCCGAAGGGTGCAAAATCCGGAGGAAGGCCTCGCACGTGATGATGAACGCCGAGATATGAAGGAAGGAGTCTGGAGCTCGATCATGGAAATCCAACCCGTAATAAAACATAGGCCCACGAACAAAGGGATGGATAGCAAACCCAAGCCCTCGGAGGAAGTGAGAAATGAACACAAACCTCTCATTGGATCTAGGAGTGGGAATAACCTGCCCTTGAGCAGGGAGCCTGTGGAGGATTTCCGCAGTCAGGTATCTTGCCTCCCTGAGCTTTGAGATATCCTCCTCTATGACAAAAGAGGCCATCCACCAGCCTTGAAGGCTGGGTCCGGACATGGCTGCAGGCTCGAAGCGACTGGATTGACCCTTGGGTGTTCGAACTTGAGGTGGGAGGTAGAGGGAAGAACTAGCATGGAAGAAAAAGGACAGGCCTTAGCCCCTTTATAAAGGCGACGAATATCAAGCGTCCCCTCTATGGCCTTAAAACATGCCTATTCCCGAGGAATCATGCCAACATAACGGTTGGGTTACCCACGCCCGTGTTGATGAAAATCCCGTAACAAGGGGATACGATCTTTGCTTTGACAAGACGTGCCAATAAAACCGCCTCTTGAAACGTGGAGTGGCAGGCTAGAAAACGATTCAAAATAATGGTCGGGTAATGACATAATGTCGTGCTACCAAAATTGTCACAGATTGGACTCGTAAATATTATACTCTCTACAGTTGTTTGTGGAACTTGTTTTGCAGAGCCGGACACGATTCTTGTGTTCGAGATCTACTATGAAGTATTCGGAGAAGGAATGCGCCTTGCAATGCCGAAGAAAACCTGCGTGCCGGACTCATCATCATTGAAGCCTGGTTCAGGGGCTACTGAGGGAGTCCTGGACTAAGGGGTCCTCGGATAGCCGGACTGTATACTTGGTCCGGACTGTTGGACTACGAAGATACAAGATAGAAGAGTTCGTCCCGTGTCCGGACGGGACTCTCCTTTGTGTGGAAGGCAAGCTTGGCGATTCGGATATGTAGATTCCTTTCTCTGTAACTGACTTTGTACAAACCCTAGCCCCCCGGTGTCTATATAAACCGGAGGGTTTAGACTTCTAGGGTTTAGACACAACAATCATAACCTCATAGGCTAGACTTCTAGGGTTTAGCCATTACGATCTCGTGGTAGATCAACTTTTGTAATACTCATATTCATCAAGATCAATCAAGCAGGAAATAGGGTATTACCTCCATAGAGAGGGCCCGAACCTGGGTAAACATTGTGTCCCTCGCCTCCTGTTACCATTAGCCTTAGACGCATAGTTCGGGACCCCCTACCAGAGATCCGTCAGTTTTGACACTGACAACCTCCTTTTATACGTACAAGGGGTTGCCACAGTGGCACACAAGAGGTGTAAAGTAGCTACAGGGTGCATGCTTATCACTGACATTGTAGGACAAATGCATTAAATGCACTACTTGCGTTCCCTCTAACTTTATCGAGGACGATAATAGAGCCCATCCCACCCGTTGCCGCCTCATCCCGTCTTGACACGCATCCAGGCTGACGAGGCATGCATCACCAAGTTGGCTGGCTAGCCGCTACGCTAGCCCGGTGACAGGATCTTCATGAAGATTTGCATGCCACCACGCAGGTGCTTGCCTGGTTGGCAACCTAGTCGCCGCGCTGGAACGGCCGTGGGGTGGCGAAACCTTGTCGTGTGAGCCTTCCTGTGCCTTGCAGTCGCCCCCGACAAGGGCCTTGTCGGGGCTCACAGTCGTCCCCGGTAAGAGCCTTGCCGGGGGACTTCGTCTTTTGGTCTCCATGAAGACCTGCATGCCACCAGTCTTCACAAAGATCTGCATGCTACTACACACGTGCCCCCGAGTCTTGGCCTTGACGTTGTCGATGGTGTCAGAGCTCTCAGCCTCAAGGGTGGTGACCTTGCTGGTGCTTTGCAAATTACCCCGACAAGGATCGTGTCGGGGCTTCGCGAGCCATTCCGGCAAGGGTCTTGCCGGGGGCCCATCTTGTCTTCTGTTCTTTGTTTACTGGCTTGAATACTGCCTTGGTCGTCTTGTATCTTTCCTTCTACCACCTCGTCAAGCCTTGCCACAGGTGCAGCTACAACTGCACGTGCACAAGTAAGGGGTACAAAAGGGCCCAGACTTATGTACACCGACAGGAGCCCCCGGGCCGGGGCCACACACGAGTGCGAAGTGTCATTGGGCCAGGCCCAAAACAGTGCGCGGGCACGCATGGCAGGGATTAACTGCTGTAATCTTCTCGTCAGTTGTGCTTCCCCATGGTCCGCATTGAGTGCACGACGTGGGGGTCATGCATGGAATGGTCGCAGCACGCCTGCGATGCCTCACATGGAATAGTAAAGAGGCACCCCGCGCCTTCCCCATAAAAACAGGAATCTGCAGGGGCACTGCTCATTTACGAAGAAAACTCGGGTCGTGGCCTGCATGGGGCTTGCAGCCCACGATTACGGGGTGGAAAACGGCTGTCCCACTTGCTTTTATGCTTCTGACTCGTTTGCCACATGTCCTTCATGCCTCGGGAAGGGTAGGTGGTCGATGCGGAGGGCATGGGCGTTAACACCATGGCGGGAAATCAGGCGTCACTGGTTGGAGCAGCGAGTCGATCCTGATTCCTTGCGCCTCTGGAGGCCGTATTGGTTGAGCGGGGCGGCCGCCCTTGGGGTGAGAGGCCAGCCCCTGGCCCTGTCCCTCTATAAAAAGGGGAGGGATGGTGTCTTTCCATACACACCTCCTCCTTCTTCTTCCTGCTTTGCAATCTTCCTCCGCCCATCATGGTGAGAGGGCGTGCTGGTGCTCCAATGGAGGCGACGACGACTACTGCTCGACAACGCCTCCCTCCTCCTCCGAATTTCATGGCAGTAGAGCCTGCTGTGAGAGGGAGAGGGAGGTGGCAAGTCCGAGGTCACCGCTGTACTCGAGAAAGAGGAGGACGAGGCGGCACACCAACTGCGCCTTCGCCAGCGGCCCCTCCCCCAATGAAAGGCCATGTCGGAGACCAGCCTCGCGAGTTCTTCATAAGGCTGTACAAGCCCTTGTGCGGTCATCTCCGCCTCCCTACTCCTTTTGCTCGGGTAATGGAGCTTGACCCGCGCTTTGAGGCTGCATATGAGGGGCTCTGGGAACAGCGACATGTGGGTCGATGTCGGCTTCCCCGCCCCTCACGTTATGTACTTCCACCGTGGTTGGAAAACCTTTAGCCATGCCCATAGCTTGTCGGAGGGGCACGTTCTTCAGTTCAAATTAATGGACAACGGGCTGCTTTTCGCCAAGGTCTTCGGGCGCTTGGAAATCCGCTTAGGGTGCTGCGTGGAGAGCTCCACCGATGACGAAAGCTCCTCCTTGAGCGACAGCGACAAGGAGGGCCATGCCGGTGATGACGACGACAGCAGGTAGGAGAACGATGACTCCAACTCCGGCTGACCACCGCCCGCACCATCTTCAATAGGTGGCAGCACCATCATCTGCACCGCCCGCCCGGCAACATGCCTTGCCGGGAGCCGTGCCTGCTGGCCCTGGTGTCAGTGGTTGACGGGTTGCCTCCGCCATGCTATCCATCGACGTGTCCCCCCGTGTCTCCCTTTTGTCCCTTGTGCCTTCACCTGTCGTGCCTTGGAGGAAGGCGCAAGAACGGGGATTACGGGCCACTTATCTTTTTTCAGTTTTAAACTTGTATGCACTTGCCAAATCCTAATTTAAATAATGTAATCTCTCAAGCCCATGTTTGTGTTCAGTAAAGTTTGTACTTGCATCAGGATGCCAATGAAAAAGATGAGCCTTGCGGGGAACCCATGCATGTATACGTCCGTGCAGAGGCGAAATGCCTCTTTAATGTAAATAAACGAGTTTTCCCGGCAGGCTACCTTGCTGGCACCATTTTTGTCTGCTGGAAAGTCACATCCGCCGGGTTACACACCAAGGGTCCAGCCCCCTGCCAATCTCTTTTTATCAAAGGCTACTGCGACCATTCTGACCGAAGCAGCGTTCGAGTCAGGGATGGGAGCACCTAAGTCTAAAAAAAGAGTGGCAAGGTTTTCTAATCCACAAGTTATAGGTTACAGACATGAATGGACAAGAGGTAAACTTTATCTGTTTGGCTTGCCGGGGATCGCAGTGCCGGGCAGTCTTCTCAACCTCTTGTCGAAGCCAAGTCCATGACAAGAACAACGGAACCTAGCGCCATCACTATGGCTGGAAAGAAGAGAAGATAGGAGCATGGAACCTTGGCGGTTCATTAATATTTGTTGGAAACAAGGGTAGTACAATATCCTGGACAAGCATGCATATATGTATATACATAAACATGGAAATCAACAGGAACTGTACATACTAAAAGTTATTCGACTGCGCACAGGGTCTGCGCCTGGCTTTGTACATAGGGTAACATGCCTTGCCGGCAAGGCTAGTACAAAAGGGGGTTGCCAGGGGTCCCAGCAACCGAACCCTATGGGTAAAACTTGTGAAGATGTTCGGTATTCCAGGAGTTGCTCACCGGAATACCGTCTTCGGTCTCTAGGCGGACTGCACTGGGCCAGGTGACTCGTATTAGCCGATAATGATCTTCCCGCTTCAGCGTCAACTTGTTGGAATTCTTGGCAGATTGAACACGCCAAAGAACAAGGTCGCCTTCCTCAAGGCTTCGAGCATGAACCTTGCGGCTATGATAGCGGCGCAAGGCTTGCTGGTAGCACGCGGCTTGCACAGCAGTGCGAAGACGATCTTCCTCAAGGAGCGTAGCATCATCTTGGTGCAACTGCTGTTGCTCAAGCTCATCATAAGCGAGCACTCGGGCTGACCCATATGTGAGTTCTGTGGGGAGAACTACTTCTGTCCTGTATATCAGGGAGAAGGGCATCTGGCCAGTGGCTCGATTTGGTGTTGTTCTGATTGACCGAAGAACCGTCGGCAACTCATCAATCTAGTGTCTTCCGCACTTGTGCAGACTGTCGAAAGTTCTTGTTTTGAGGCCCCGCAACACTTCAGCATTTACCCTTTCTGCTTGGCCGTTGTTTCTTGGATGAGCAATAGAAGAAAAACAAACTTTGCTGCCGAGGTCTTGGATATACGGCATGAAGGTGTGGCTTGTGAACTGCGTGTCGTTGTCGGTGATGACTCTGTTTGGCACACCAAAACGGCAAAATAGTCCTTTGGAGAACTTGACGCCTGATTGTGTTGTCACCTTTCTCACTGGCTCCACTTGTGGCCACTTTGTGAACTTGTCGATTGCAATATACAAGTACTCAAAGCCCTCGACAGCACGAGGAAAGGGGCCCAGTATGTTGAGCCCCCAGACTAAAAATGGCAAGGAAAGAGGGATCATCTGAAGAGCTTGAGTTGGTTGATGAAGCTTCTTTGAATGGAACTGGCACGCTTCACACTTGGTTACTAGTGCAATTGCATCCTGGAGAGCGGTGGGCCAAAAGAAACCTTGTTGGAATGCTTTGCCAGCAAGGGTTCTTGACCCTATGTGGGAGCCACATATGCCTCCATGTATCTCTGCCAACAGCTCCAGTCTGTCCTCCCGAGGAATGCACTTCAATTTCATGCCGTTCGGTCTCCTCCTGTATAAGACATCGTCCACGAACTGGTACATGCTAGACCGACGGGCTACTTTCTCTGCCTCTTCCTGTTCCTGAGGGAGTTCCCCTGTTTGGAGGAACCGAACGGTGTGTTGTGCCCATGCCGGAGCCTGAGGCTCGACGACAAGGACTAAAGGCACGTCCTCTGCCATGGGGGCAGTTGTCTCCACGGCAAGGGCTTGAGGCCCTGCCGGAGCCTGCTGCTCCTCGACAAACTTGGGGTTCCCGACAACTTACTTGCCGGCGGCCCCTGGGAGCTCAGCGGGAAAGTACTTGCAGGGGCCTGCCTTCCTTCGCTGATTCAGTCTTGCCGATGGTTCAATGGATGGCTGAGTCAATTGGAGCACAACGGTTCCTGGTTCCATAGGCAACTTGAGGGCAGCCCGTTTTGAAAGGTCATCAGCAATGTTGTTCTCTGCTCGAGGAACATGCTCTGCTTGCAGACCTTCAAAACGCTCCTCCAACTTCCTTACTTCATCTACATAGGCTTCCAACAACGGGCTCTGATAATCTTTGTTAACTTTCTTGATGACAAGCTGTGAATCGCCTCTGACGATGAGCTTCCTGATTCCAAGGTCTGCTGCAATCCTGAGGCCGGCAAGCAGTCCATCATACTCTGCAGTGTTGTTTGTTGATCTCTCCCGGGGAAAGTGCATCTGGATTACGTACTTGAGACGCTCTCCAATAGGCGCGACAAGTAGCACACCAGCACCGGAGCCTTGCAGCGAGAAAGCCCCATCAAAGTACATAATCCAATCACGACTCGTTTCCTTGCCGGGGAGAGTGGTCTCTTGAATTTCTTCGTCAGGCATTGAGGTCCATTCTGCTATGAACTCTGCCAAATCTCTACTCTGAATTGTTGAAGTGCTTTCAAACCTGAGACCAAAGCTTCACAGTTCCAACGCCCACTCCACAATGCATCTGGGTTGTGCAAGATTCGTTGCAACGGGAAGCGAGTGACGACGGTGATCTCATGCGCCTGAAAATAGTGACACAGCTTTCTTGAGGCCATAAGAAGGCCGAAGAGCAGCTTCTGCACACCAGAATATCTTGATTTAGCCCCCTGCAAGAGGGAGCTGACAAAGTAGACTGGGTGCTGCATCATCTTTTTCTTTTGTTTCACTCCGCTTGCTTGCGCAGATCCTGTCTCACCGGGACCAGGCTCTGTCGAGGGTCCTGCCTCGCTGGCGTCAGGCCCTACCGGCGAAGGCCCCGGCTCATTATCTGATGGCCTTGCCGCTGCCACTGCTTCTTCCTGAGCTTCTCTCTGCGCCACTAGTGCAGCACTGACCACTTGATTTGTTGCTGCTAGATATAGCAGCAATGACTCTTGCGGTTTAGGCGCGACTAGTATTGGCATAGAGGAGAGGTATCTCTTCAAATCTTGCAGCGCTGCCTCCGCTTCCGGAGTCCATTTCATTGGACCTGCCTTTTTTAAAATTTTGAAAAAGGGCAGGGCGCGCTCAGCAGATTTGGAGATGAACCTAGTCAGAGCAGCAATGCAACCAGCAAGCCTACGCACGTCCTTGACTCGTCTTGGCGCCTCAATCTGCTCAATCGCCTTGATCTTATTAGGATTTTCTTCGATTCTGCGTTGATATACAAAGAACACGAGAAGTTTGCCGGATGGAACACCGAACACACACTTCTCAGGGTTGAGCTTGAGGTTGATCTTGCGCAAATGTTTCTTCCAGATCTTGCATGAGCGTTGCTTTGTCCTTGGTTTTGACCACTATATCGTCCATATATGCTTACATATTTCTATAGAGATGGGGCTCAAAACCAATTTGGACCGCTCGGGCAAACGTCGAACTAGCGCTTTTCAACCAGAAAGGCATTCGTACAAAACAGTACGTATCACATGGGGTGATAAACACGGTCTTCTCTTCATCTTCCTTTGTCATGAAGATTTGGTGGTATCTTGAGTAGGCGTCGAGGAATGACAGGAGGTCATACCCGGTAGTGGAGTCCACTATCTGGTCAATGCATAGCAAAGGGAAAGGATCCTTTGGACAGGCTTTATTGATATCTGTATAGTCAATACATAGTCTCCTTTTCCCATTAGCCTTGCACACCACCACTAGATTGGCCAACCATGTTGAGTGGATCACTCCTCTGACCAAGCCTGCCGCTTCCAACTTCCTGATCTCTTCAATGATGAATTCTTGCCGCTCCAAAGCTTGCTTCCTGTGCTTCTGCTTGATGGGCCACGCATGAGGACAAACAACAAGGTGGTGCTCAATCACCTCCCTGGGAACGCCGGGGATGTCAGATGCTTGCCATGCAAACACATCGACGTTGGCCCACAGGAAGGTGACGAGTGCGCTTTCCTATTTGCTGTTAAGGGTGGAGCTTATGGTCAAAGCTCCGCCCGTGCCGTCCTCCTTGAGCCATTCCCGAAGAACTTGACGTTGGTCGCGACGTGCTCATGGATCGGACGATGCCGTGTATACGTCATCATGGGCGTCGACCCGACGAGCTGGCGACCGCCGCTGTCGCGGTGGAGGGGAGTGCACCATGGTTGCGGCACCTCCAACCCTTCCACTATCAACATGCCCCGGCTCGGTGGTCCGGCACCGTGAAGGACTTGCCTCCTGGTGGCCATCCCTACTGGCGTGGAAAATAAGGCTTTGGATAGCAGTCCTTCACTCTTCTTGCTTCTCCGCAGCAGGAGGAAAGTCGAGGAGTAGCTGGGCTCATGCCAATGCTTCTGCTCGCGTGGGCGGCAGCTACAACCATGATGAACGGGAGGTGCTCAGACTCCTAACTGCGTTAGAAGGAGCTCCATAACGGTTTCGCGGCCGCGCGCCTTTTTCGCCAACATCTTGGCGTGCAGGTCGGTCCTGTGCATCTCGAGAATGATGATGAGGGCTCTTACCGCGGCGACGCCTGGGGTCACCAACTTCACAACACTTCTCATCGCGCACGACCTGGGAGGACCGCGGTGCATGCATCGGCGGGGTCGTCTTCCTACCCTTGGAGGTCCCCGCACTGCCCGTAGGCAGCATGGCTCCGTCCATGGATGCGGTAGTGCGTGGATCATCGTTGTGGCTGCGGACGATGCCGCTCGCCTAGCTCCTGGTACTAGAATGGTGTTGGTGGTCTTCATATCCACCGCCACCAGCATCTACCCCATCACCCGTCCGTGCTAGCATGGGCAGACCGGCTCCAGACGAACCGATTGTCGTGATCGTCTTCTTCTTCGCAGCCATGGTGATGAAGAAATTGACGTACTAACTACTAGACCAAATTTGCAGAACCTCGTTCCCCTACATGGCGCACCAAATATGTCGGGGAAATGACACCTATGGGATCACTTGGATCCCTTCTACGGTTGGCAGGGAGGAGGAATGCACAAATAGCAGGTCCGGTGATCAGCATGAGGGATTTTTACCCGGGTTCGGGCCGCTGAGGAGTGTAAAACCCTAGTCCTGCTTTTCGTGTATATTTGGTGTTCTTGAGCCTTGACTAGCTGCTATGTGTTCACGGTCCAAAAGTTCGAAATCCTCCTCCAGTACGCCTTGGGCCTCCTTCTATACGTACAAGGGGTCGCCATAGTGGCACACAGGAGGTGTAAAGTAGCCACAATGTGCATGCTTATCACTAGCATTGTAGGACAAACACATTAAATGCGCTGCTTACGTGCCCTCTAACTTTATCGGGGAGGGAGCCCGTCCCGTCCATCGCCGCCTCACCCCGTCTTGACACGCATCCAGGCTGACAAGGAATGCATCACCAAGTTCGCTGGCTAGCCGCTGTGCTGGCGTGGTGGCAGGATCTTCACAAAGATCTGCATGCCACCATGCAGGTGCTTGCTTAGTTGGCAAGCGGGTCACCGCGCTGGAATGGCCGTGGGGTGGCGAAACCTTGTCGTGAGAGCCTTGCTGTGCCTTGCAGTCGCCCCCGGCAAGGGCCTTGCCGGTGCCTCGCAGTCGTCCTCGGCAAGAGCCCTGCTGGGGGACTTCATCTTCTGGTATCCACGAAGACCTGCATGCCACCAGTCTTCACAAATATCTGCATGCTACTACGCACGCGCCCCCGAGTCTTGGCCTTGAAATTGTCGATGTTGTCAGAGCTCTCAGCCTCAAGGGTGGAGGCCTTGCTGGTGCTTCGCAAATTTCCCCGGCAAGGATCGTGCCGGGGCTTCGCGAGCCATTTCAGCAAGGGTCTTGCCGGGGGCCCAACTTGTCTTCTGTTCTTTGTTTACTGGCTTGAATACTGCCTTGGTCGTCTTATATCTTGCCTTCTACTACCTCGTCAAGCCTTGCCACAGGTGCGTCTACAACTGCCCCTGCACAAGTAAGGGGTACAAAAGGGCCCAGACTTATGTACACCGACACCAATAATTTTATCTTTTTGTGGAGTGCGAAAAAATAACTACATATGTTAGAAAGTGAGTCCACTTCAGATGAGATTTGAACATATAACACGATGGCATTTGAACATACAACACAATGTCATAGCAATTTGACATTATTCTTTGTGTAACTACTAGCACAACGACATTTGAACATAGAGCACAATGACATAGCAACTAGACATTAGCCTTTTTGTAACTATTAGCATAGTGGCATTATGACTTAGCAATTGCAACATGTTTCTATTTTAAATCATTATCTCAATGACATGTTCACATAGAAATTGCAACACAATATTTAACTCATAGCACAATAACAACAATTCAACACATATGTGAATATATCAAATCGCAATATAGAGATATATAACCATTGTAATAAGATACATAACCATTGCAATAAGATGTATAGTCTGGAAATGGATTGTGTGGAGGGTGATCCGACTGGTCGAAAGTAATAGTCATCTCCAATTAGTTAAAGAACTTCGGGGACGAGGGTGGAACAACGTTTACATGCCAACTGGAAAGCTTCCGTATGTGCCTGGACTCATGAGTTGCAAAATGAGTAGGACTCCCTTTTCACTCAGGAATCAAACCTATCCTTCTCCCCCACTTCTTCCTTGTCATTGTCACTAGAAGGTGCAGACTTGCCCGACTGGATCCACTTCAAAACTCTACATTGTCAAGTGGTGTCACTACTGCAGGATGCTGCTAACATGACACTATGATCAGAGACCCTTCGACGAAACTGTGCGTGATGCATTAATCGCAATCAGTGATGTAAAAAACCATCAAAAAAGATGCAAAACGTTTGCGATGGCGGATACTTAAAACACAGTTTGGATTTTAGTTGCGTGTGAGATGCGTGGCAAATAGTTCAGTTCAATGAACTGTTTGTGATGAGGCAAAACAACAGAAATAGGCAGCTAGATGAACGCCTGTGTGATATACGGCATACAGTTCACACTGATAAATTGTTTGTGATGAGGCGGAATAATAGAAATGGGCAGCCAGATGATGGTGTGTGTGATACGTCCATTTTGCATCATGCTTTTATATAGATATTTATTGCATTATGGGCTATTGTTACACATTATGTCACAATACTTATGCCTTTTCTCTCTTATTTTATAAGGTTTACACGAAGAGGGAGAATGCCGGTAGCTGGAATTTTGGGATGGGAAAAGAGAAAATATTAGAGACATATTCTGCACAACTGCAAAAGTCCTGAAACTCCACGAAAGTCAGTTTTTGGAACATATTAAAAATATTGGGCGAAGAAAGCACCGGAGGGGGGCCACCTAGTAGCCACGAGGGTGGAGGGCGCGCCCCTGCCTCGTGGGCCACCTGGCAAGCCCGCGATGCCCATCTTCTCCTATATGGTGTCTTTTGCCCTGAAAAATTTTATAAGGAAGCTTCCGGAACGAAGCGCCGCCGTCTCGAGGCGGAACCTAGGCGGAACTAATCTAGGGCTCCGGCGGAGCTGTTCTGCTGGGAAAACATCCCTCCGGGAGGGGGAAATCGTCGCCATCGTCATCACCACTGATCCTCTCATCAAGAGGGGGTCAATCTCCATCAACATATTCACCAGCACCATCTCCTCTCAAACCCTAGTTCGTCTCTTGTATCCGATCTTTGTCTCAAAACCTCAGATTGGTACCTGTGGGGTGCTAGTAGTGTTGATTACTCCTTGTAGTTGATACTAGTTGGTTTATTCGGTGGAAGATCATATGTTCAGATCCTTTATGCATATTAATACCCCTCTGATTATAACATGAATATGATTTGTGAGTAGTTATGTTTGTTCCTGAGGACATGGGAGAAGTCTTGTTATAAGTAATCATGTGAATTGGGTATTCGTTCGATATTTTGATGAGATGTATGTTGTCTTTCCTCTAGTGGTGTTATGTGAACATCGACTACATGATACTTTACCATGCTTTGGGCCTAGGGGAAGGCATTGGGAAGTAATAAGTAGATGATGGGTTGCTAGAGTGACAAAAGTTTAAACCCTACTTTATCCATTGCTTCGTAAGGGGCTGATTTGGATCCATATGTTTCGTGCTATGGTTAGGTTTACCTTAATTCTTCTTTCATAGTCGCGGATGCTTGCGAGAGGTGTTAATCATAAGTGGGATGCTTGTCCAAGGAAGGGCAGTACCCAAGCACCGGTCCACCCACATATCAAATTATCAAAGTAACACACACGAATCATATGAGCATGATGAAAACTAGCTTGACAGTAATTCCCATGTGTCCTCGGGAGCACTTTTCTTTATATAAGAGTTTGTCCAGGCTTGTCCTTTGCTAGAAAAAGGATTGAGCCACCTTTCTGCACTTTAGTTACTTTGTTACTTGTTACCCGTTACGAATTATCTTATCACAAAACTATTTGTTACCGATAATTTCAGTGCTTGCAAAGAATACCTTACTTAAAACCGCTTGTCATTTGCTTCTGCTCCTCGTTGGGTTCGACACTCCTACTTATCGAAAGGACTACGATAGATCCCATATGCATGTGGGTCATCAAGACTCTTTTCTGGCGCCGTTGCCGGGGAGTGAAGCGCCTTTGGTAGGTGGAATTTGGTAAGGAAACATTTATATAGTGTGCTGAAATTTACTGTCACTTGTTACTATGGAAAATAATCCTTTGAGAGGCTTGTTCGGGGGATCTTCACCCCGACCAAAATAGGAAAGAGTTGCTCCTCAACCTACTGAACCTACTGAAAATATTTATTTTGAAATTCCTTCGGGTATAATAGAGAAACTGCTAGCTAATCCCTATACAAGAGATGGAACATTACATCCCGATATGCACCTAATCAATGTGGATGAAGTTTGTGGATTATTTAAGCTTGCAGGTATGCCTGAGGATGTTATCAAGAAGAAGGTCTTCCCTTTATCGTTGAAGGGAAAGGCATTGACATGGTTTAGGCTATGTGATGATATTGGATCATGGAACTACAACCGATTGAAATTAGAATTTCATCAGAAGTTTTATCCTATGCATCTGGTTCATCGGGATCGTAATTATATATATAATTTTTGGCCTCGCGAAGGAGCAAGTATGGCTCAAGCTTGGGGGAGGCTTAAGTCAATGTTATATTCATGCCCCAATCATGAGCTCTCAAGAGAAATTATTATTCAAAAAATTTATGCTCGACTTTCTCTCAATAATCACTCCTTGCTCGATACTTCTTGTACTGGTTCTTTTATGATGAAGACTATTGAATTCAGATGGGATTTATTGGAAAGAATTAAACGCAACTCTGAAGATTGGGATATCGACGAAGGTAAGGAGTCAGGTATAACACCTAAGTTTGATTGTGTTAAATCTTTTATGGATACCGATGCTTTTCATGAATTTAGCACTAAATATGGACTTGACTCTGAGATAGTAGCTTCTTTCTGCGAATCATTTGCTACTCATGTTGATCTCCTAAGGAGAAGTGGTTTAAATATCATCCTCCCATTGAAGTAAAAATAGTAGAACCTATTAAAGTTGAAGAAAAGACTGTCACTTATAATGTTGATCCTATTGTTCCTACTGTTTATATTGAGAAACCACCTTTCCCTGTTAGAATAAAGGATCATGCTAAAGCTTCAATTGTGGTTCATAAAAGTAATGCTAGAACACCTACACCCCCTGAGAAAATTAAATTGAACCTAGTATTGCTATGGTTAAAGATCTCTTGGTCGATAATATTGATGGACATGCTATTTACTTCTGTGATGAAGCAGCTAGAATTGCTAGACCTGATACTAAAAATAAACATATACTTGTTGTTGGCATGCCTGTTGTTTCTGTTAAAATAGAAGATCATTTGTATCATGGTTTATGTGATATGGGTGCTAGTGCGAGTGCAATATCTCATTCCTTATACAAAGAAATTATGCATGATATTGCACCTGCTGAGATAGAAGATATTGATGTTACTATTTATCTTGCCAATAGAGATACTATTTCACCAATTGGGATTGTTAGAGATGTTGAAGTCTTGTGTGGGAAAATTAAATACCCTACTGATTTTCTTGTTCTTGGTTCCCCACAAGATGACTTTTGTCCCATTAGTTTTGGTAGACCCTTCTTGAATACAGTTAATGCTAAGATAGCCTACGAAAAGGATATTGTTACTGTTGGTTTAGGGGATATCTCATGATTTTAACTTTGCTAAATTTCATAAACAACCCCATGATAAAGAATTTCCTAGTAAAGATGAAATTATTGGTCTTGCTTCTATTGCTGTGCCTCCTAAGGATCCTTTAGAACAATATTTGCTAGGCCATGAAAATGATATGTTTATGAATGAAAGAAGGGAAATAGATGAAGTATTCTTTAAACAGGGACCTATTTTGGAAAACAACTTTCCCGTTGAAATCCTAGGGGATCCTCCTCCACCCAAGGGAGATCCCATGTTTGAGCTTAAACAATTACCTGATACTCTAAAATATGCTTATCTTGATGAAAAGAAGATATATCCTGTTATTATTAGTGCTAACCTTTCAGAGCATGAAGAGGAGAAATTATTGAAAACTCTGAAGAAGCACCATGCTGATATTGGATATACTCTTGATGATCTTATAAGGGCATTAGTCCCACTCTATGCCACCACAAAATAAAACTGGAAAAAGATGCTAAACCAGTTTTTGATCATCAACGACGGTTAAACCCTAAGATGAAAGAAGTCGTAAGAAATAAAATACTAAAGCTTCTGGAGGCAGGTATAATTTATCTTGTTGCTGATAGTCAGTGAGTAAGTCCTGTCCATTGTGTCCCTAAGAAGGGAGGTATTACTGTTGTTCCTAATGATAAGGATGAATTGATCCCACAAAGAATTGTTACATGTTATAGAATGGTAATTGATTTTTGCAAATTAAATAAAGCTACTAGAAAATATCATTACCCTCTACCTTTTATTGATCAAATGCTAGAAAGATTATCCAAACATACACATTTTTGTTTCCTAGATGGTTACTCTGGTTTCTCTCAAATACCTGTGTCGAAAGAAGATTAGGATAATACCACTTTTACTTGCCCTTTCGGTACCTTTGCTTATAGATGTATGCCTTTTGGTTTATGCAATGCACCCTCTACCTTTCAAAGATGTATGACAGTTGTATTCTTTGACTTTTGTGAAAAGATTGTTGAGGTTTTCATGGATGATTTCTCTGTGTATGGAACTTCTTTTAATGATTGCTTAAGCAACCTTGATCGAGTCTTGCAGAGATGTGAAGAAACTAATCTTGTCTTGAATTGGGAGAAGTGCCACTTTATGGTTAATGAAGGTATTGTCTTGGGGCATAAAATTTCTGAAAGAGGTATTGAAGTTGATAAAGCTAAAGTTGATGCTATTGAAAAAATGTCGTGTCCTAAGGACATCAAAGGTATAAGAAGTTTCCTTGATCATGCCGGTTTTTATAGGAGGTTCATTAAAGACTTCTCTAAAATTTCTAGGCCTCTGACTAATCTCTTACAAAAAGATGTTCCTTTTGTCTTTGATGATGATTGTGTAGAAGCATTTCAAATACTTAAGAAAGCCTTGATTTCTGCACCTATTGTTCAGGCACCTGATTGGAATTTACCCTTTGAAATTATGTGTGATGCTAGTGATTATGTTGTAGGTGCCGTTCTAGGACAAAGAGTTGATAAGAAATTAAATGTTATCCAATATGCTAGTAAAACTTTAGACAGTGCCCGGAGAAATTATGCTACTACTAAAAAAGAATTTTTAGCAGTTGTGTTCGCTTGTGATAAGTTCAGACCTTATATTGTTGATTCCAAAGTAACTATTCACACTGATCATGCTACTATTAAATATCTTATGGAAAAGAAAGATGCTAAACCTAGACTTATTAGATGGGTTCTTTTGCTACAAGAATTTGATTTGCATATTATTGATAGAACGGTAGCTGAGAACCCGTTGCAGACAACTTATCTAGGTTAGAAAATGTTCTTGATGACCCACTACCTATTGATGATAGCTTTCCTGATGAACAATTAGTTGTCATAAATGCTTCTCGTACTGCTCTATGGTATGCTGATTATGCTAATTACATTGTTGCTAAATTTATACCACCTAGTTTCACATACCAACAAAAGAAAAAGTTTTTCTCTGATTTAAGACATTACTTTTGGGATGACCCATACCTTTATAAAGAAGGAGTGGATGGTGTTATTAGACATTGTGTACCCGAGCATGAACAGGAACAAGATCCTACGCAAGTGTCACTCCGAGGCTTACGGAGGACACCACGCTGGTGATAGAACTGCACATAAGGTATTGCAATCCGGGTTTTATTGGCCTACTCTTTTCAAAGATGCCCGTAAGTTTGTCTTGTCTTGCAATGAATGTCAAAGAATTGGTAATATTAGTAGACGTCAAGAAATGCCTATGAATTATTCACTTGTTATTGAACCCTTTGATGTTTGGGGCTTTGATTATATGGGACCTTTTCCTTCCTCTAATGGGTATACACATATTTTAGTTGATGTTGTATGTTACTAAGTGGGTAGAAGCTATTGCAACTAGTAGTGCTTATCATAAAACCTCTATTAAGATGCTTAAAGAAGTTATTTTTCCGAGGTTTGGAGTCCCTCGATATTTAATGACTGATGGTGGTTCACATTTTATTCATGGTGCTTTTCGTAAAATGCTTGCTAAGTACGATGTTAATCATGGAATTGCATCTCCATGCCACCCTTAGTCTAGTGGTCAAGTAGAATTGAGTAATAGAAAGATTAAATTGATTTTGCAAAAGACTTTCAATATATCTAGAAAGAATTGGTCCAAGAAACTTGTTGATGCATTATGGGCCTATAGAACTGCATATAAAAATCCTATGGGTATGTCTCCGTATAAAATGGTTTATTGAAAAGCATGTCACTTACCTCTGGAACTAGAACATAAGGCATATTGGGCTATTAAAGAGCTCAATTACGATTTCAAACTTGCCGGTGTGAAGAGGCTATTTGACATTAGCTCACTTGATGAATGGAGAACCCATGCCTATGAGAATGCCAAATTGTTTAAAGAAAAAGTTAAAAGATGGCATGACAAAAGGATACAAAAGCGTGAGTTTAATGTAGGTGATTATGTTTTGCTACACAACTTTCGTTTAAGATTTTTTGCAGGAAAACTTCTCTCTAAATGGGTGCTTACATTATCGACGAGGTCTATCGTTCTGGTGCCATGAAAATCAACAACGCCGAAGGCACAAATCCGAAGGTGGTGAACAATCAAAGAATCAAACATTATATGTCAGGTAATCCCATAAATGTTGAAACCAATGTTATTGACACTGTAACCCTGGTGGAGTACATAACAGACACTTTCCAGAATGTTTCAGACTCTGAAAAGGAATAGGTATGTGGTACGGTAAGTAAACCGACTCCAAAACTGCTCAAATTGCATTATTTTTTCTCCGTTTAGGAATATTTAAAAAATTAGAAAAATTAAAAGTAGCCCGGAAGGGACACGAGGCATCCACGAGGGTGGAGGGCGCGCCCTACCCCCCTGGGCGCGCCCCCTGCCTCGTGGATACCTCGTGTGCCCTCCGGACTCCGTTTTCTTGCACGATACTTCTTTTGGTTGGTAAAAATTCATTATAAAATCTCTCGAAGGTTTTGACCACCGTACCACAAAAAAAACCTCTGCTTTTGTTTTGAGCTGTTTTTCTGACAGATCTAGATCACCATGACGTCTCCAAGCGCCCCCAAGGACAAGTTTTTCGAGAAGGTCATCAACCCTTACCTCGCAGAGGTGGTGCAACACCCTCAAATCATTGAGATGCGTGAGGGGGTGCTGCACATCCGCGATGTTGAGGGACTGAGGAGGACCAGAAGCGTGGAGACAAGACTCGAAGCAATGGAGCAACAAGTTTTCAAGTGACAAGGAATGGTGGAACACGGACTCAACGCCAACCACAGGATGATTGTGGAGTTCACCAACGACCACAAGCTGGATACCAAGAACATTGGGGAGACCATCTTCAAGCTTCACGAGAAAATCGAGCACCTCCAAGCCCAGATCTATGACCTGCAAAACCAAAACTGTGAGTATGAATATAGATTCAAGAGGATGAGTTTGGCTGCAGATTTGAGGATCCCGGAGATTCGATCATCCTTCTATGACGGTGAGCCTATGCCTTCTAAGATGGACGACAAGCCTACATCATCAACAACTCCATCATCACCACCTCCGAAGAAAGAGATGTAAATACTTGGGTATGGGCACTCCCCTTGGCAACTGCCAAGCTTGGGGGAGGTGCCCCGGTATCGTATCACCTTCACACTTCTATCTTTACTGTTTTTCTTAGTTCGATCCTTTTGGTTATATCTTGATCTGGTAGAATAAAGTTTAGTTTGATCTAGCTTTGAGTTTTGTGTTGATCCCTATCTATATAATCGAGTCCGTGAGTTATATATAATAAATATTAGTATTGAGTTGAGGGCTTTGCTATCTTGCTATGAACTTGAGGGAATAAAAGAATAAGAAAGAATAAAAGGAAATAAAAAGATCATATTGATCTTATGGAAAGTAATGACTTCACATATAAAGAGTATGATGAATAAAAGTTGTTGAGAGTTGACAAGCATAGTTTTGGTCATCGCTGCAATTTATAGGAAGTAATAAAGAAAGAGAGGTTTTCACATATAAATATACTATCTTGGACATCTTTTATGATTGTGAGCACTCACTAAAATATGACATGCTAAAAAGTTGACGTTGGACAAGGAAGACAACATAATGGGTTATGTTTTCTTATATCCGAATAAGTTATATTGTCATGGATCATCCAACATGTTGAGCTTGCCTTTCCCCTTATGCTAGACAAATTCTTTGCACCAAGTAGAGATACTACTTGTGCTTCCAAACATCTCTAAACCCAGTTTTTCCATGAGAGTCCACCATACCTACCTATGGATTGAGTAAGATCCTTCAAGTAAGTTGTCATCGATGCAAGCAATAAAAATCGCTCTCTAAATATGTATGATCTATTAGTGTGAAGAAAATAAGCTTTATACGAGCTTGTGATATGGAAGAAATAAAAGCGACGGACT
This sequence comes from Triticum dicoccoides, assembly GCF_002162155.2. Taxonomy (NCBI): domain Eukaryota; kingdom Viridiplantae; phylum Streptophyta; class Magnoliopsida; order Poales; family Poaceae; genus Triticum; species Triticum dicoccoides. Next base: position 276,590,331 of record NC_041385.1, on the reverse strand, counting down.
GCATAATAAAGGTCCCTATCACAAGTGGCAATATAAAGTGACGTTCTCTTGCATTAAGATTTTGTGCATCCAATGATAAAAGCGCATGACAACCTCTGCTTCCCTCTGTGAAGGGCCTATCTTTTATTTTTACCTCCTACCTTCATATAAGGTCATGGTGATCTTCACCTTTCCTTTTTTACACTTTATACTTTGGAAAGTACTATGTGTTGGAACGATCCTGATATACATATCCACTTGGATGTAGGCTTTCATAAATTATTATTGTTGACATTACCCTTGAGGTAAAAGATTGGGAGGCAAAACTATAAGCCCCTATCTTTCTCTGTGTCCAACTGAAACTTCTACCCATAAGTATTGCGTGAGTGTTAGCAATTCTGAAAGACTAAATGATAGTTGAGTATGTGGACTTGCTGAGAAGCTCTTATATTGACTATTTTCGATGTTATGATAAATTGCAATTGCATCAATGACTGAGATCATAGTTTGTTGGTTATCAATGAAGTTTTGATTCATAATTTACATTCTGAATAGATTGTTACTTTAGCATAAGAAATCATATGACAATATATGTTGTTGTTCTAAGAATGATCATGATGCCCTCATGTCCGTATTTTATTTTATCGACACCTCTATCTCTAAACATGTGGACATATTTTTCGATTGGCTTGGGGGGAGTTGATACGTACATTTTGCATCATGATTTTATATCAATATTTATTGCATTATGGGCTGTTATTACACATTATGTCACAATACTTATGCCTTTTCTCTCTTATTTTATAAGGTTTACACGAAGAGGGAGAATGCCGGCAGCTGGAATTCTAGGCTGGAAAAGGAGCAAATATTAGAGACCTATTCTGCACAACTCCAAAAGTCCTTAAACACCACAAAAGTCAGTTTTGGAATATATTAAAAATATTGGGCGAAGAAAGCACCAGAGGGGGGCCACCCAGTAGCCACGAGGGTGGAGGGCGCGCCCCCTGCCTCACGAGCCACGTGGCAAGCCCCCGATGCCCATCTTCAGGTATATGGTGTCTTTTGCCCGAAAAAAAAATCATAAGGAATCTTCCGGGACGAAGCGCCACTGTCTCGAGGAGGAACCTGGGCGGAACCAATCTAGGGCTCCGGCGGAGCTGTTCTGCCGGGGAAACATCCCTCCGAGAGGGGGAAATAGTCACAATCGTCATCACCATCGATCGTCTCATCGAGAGGGGGTCAATCTCCATCAACATCTTCACCAGCACCATCTCCTCTCAAACCCTAGTTCATCTCTTGTATCCGATCTTTGTCTCAAAACCTCATATTGGTACCCGTGGGTTGCTAGTAGTGTTGATTACTCCTTGTAGTTGAAGCTAGTTGGTTTATTCGGTGGAAGATCATATGTTCAGATCCTTTATGCATATTAATACCCCTCTGATTATGAACATGAATATGATTTGTGAGTAGTTACGTTTGTTCCTGAGGACATGGGAGAAGTCTTCTTATAAGTAATCATGTGAATTTAGTATTCGAAGATATTTTGATGAGATGTACGTTTTCTTTCCTCTAGTGGTGTTATGTGAACGTCAACTACATGATACTTCACCATGCTTTGGGCCTAGGGGGAGGCATTGGGAAGTAATAAATTGATGATGGGTTGCTAGAGTAACATAAGCTTAAACCCTAGTTTATGCGTTGCTTCGTAAGGGGCTGATTTGGATCCAGATGTTTCATGCTATGGTTAGGTTTACCTTAATTCTTCTTTCGTAGTTGCGGATGCTTGCGTGAGGGGTTAATCATAAGTGGGATGCTTGTCCAAGGAAGGGCAGTACCCAAGCACCGATCCACCCACATATCAAATTATCAAAGTAACGCACGCGAATCATATGAGCATGATGAAAACTAGCTTGGCAGTAACTCCCATGTGTCCTCGGGAGCGCTTTGCTTTATATAAGAGTTTTTCCATGCTTGTCCTTTGCTAGAAAAAGGATTTGGCCACCTTGCTGCACTTTAGTTACTTTGTTACTTGTTACCCGTTACGAATTATCTTATCACAAAACTATTTGTTACCTATAATTTCAGTGCTTGCAGAGAATACCTTACTGAAAGTTGCTTGTTATTTCCTTCTGCTCCTCGTTGGGTTTGACACTCCTACTTATCGAAAGGACTATGATAGATCCCCTATACTTGTGGGTCGTCGGTGTTCGATATACGACATACTGTTCACTCGAATGAACTGTTCGCGATGAGGCAGAACAACAGAAACGGGCAGCCAGATGAGGGTGTGTGCGATATACGGCATACAGTTCACTAGGATGAACTATGTGTGATTAGGCAACTGATACGTCTCCAACGTATCTATAATTTTTGATTGTTACATCTATTATATTACCTGTTTTAGATGTTTATGGGCTTTGCTGTACACTTTTATATCATTTTTGGGACTAACCTATTAACCGGAGGCCCAACCCAAATTGCTGTTTTTTTGCCTATTTCAGTGTTTCGCAGAAAAGGAATATCAAACGGAGTCCAAACGGAATTAAACCTTCGGAAGAGTTAGTTTTGGAACAAACGCAATCTAGGAGACTTGGAGTGGACGTCAAGAAGTAAACAAGGCGGCCACAGGGTAGGACGACACGCCCTAGGGGGGTGGGCGCGCCCCCCACCCTCGTGGCTCCCCTAACCGACTTCCTTCGCCTATATATACTTGCATACCCTAAAAACATCCAGGAGCACCACGAAACCCTATTTCCACCGCCGCAACCTTCTGTACCCGTGAGATCCCATCTTGGAGCCTTTTACGGTGCTCCGCCGGAGGGGGAATCAATCATGGAGGGCTTCTACATCAACGCCAAGGCCTCTTCGATGAAGTGTGAGTAGTTTACCACAGACCTTCGGGTCCATAGTTATTAGCTAGATGGCTTCTTCTCTCTCTTTGAATCTCAATACAAAGTTCTCCTTGATCTTCTTGGAGATCTATTCGATGTAACTCTTTTTGCGGTGTGTTTGTGGAGATCCGATGAATTGTGGGTTTATGATCAAGTTTATCTATGAGAAATATTCGAATCTCCTCTGAATTCTTTTATGTATGATTGGTTATCTTTGCAAGTCTCTTCAAATTATCAGTTTGGTGGCCTACTAGATTGATCTTTCTTGCAATGGGAGAAGTGCTTAGCTTTGGGTTCAATCTTGCGGTGTCCTTTCCCAGTGATAGATGGGGCAGCAAGGCATGTATTGTATTGTTGCCATCAAGGATAAAAATATGGGGTTTATATCATACTGGTTGAGTTTATCCCTCTACATCATGTCATCTTGCCTAATGCGTTACTCTGTTCTTATGTACTTAATACTCTAGATGCATGCTGGATAGCGGTCGATGTGTGGAGTAATAGTAGTAGATGCAGAATCGTTTGATCTACTTGTCGCGGACGTGATGCCTATATACATGATCATGCCTAGATATTCTCATAACTATGCACTTTTCTATCAATTGCTCGACAATAATTTGTTTACCCACCGTAATACTTATGCTATCTTGAGAGAAGCCACTAGTGAAACCTATGCCCCCCGGGTCTATCTTTTATCATATAAGTTTCCAATCTACTTTATTTTGCAATCTTAACTTTCCAATCTATATCATAAAAATACCAAAAATATTTATCTTATTATTATGTCTATCATATCTCACTTTTGCAAGTGGCCGTGAAGGGATTGGCAACCCTTTTATCGAATTGGTTGTGAGGTTCTTATTTGTTTGTGTAGGTACGAGGGACTTGTGTGTAGCGTCCTACTGGATTGATACCTTAGTTCTCAAAAACCGAGGGAAATACTTACGCTACTTTGCTGCATCACCCTTTCCTCTTCAAGGGAAAACCAACGCAGTGCTCAAGAGGTAGCAAGAAAGATTTCTGGCGCCGTTGCCGGGGAGGTCTACGCACAAGTCAAGACATACCAAGTACCCATCACAAACTCTTATCCCTCGCATTACATTATTTGCCTTTTGCCTCTCGTTTTCCTCTCCCCCACTTCACCTTTGCCGTTTTATTCGCCCTTCTTCTGTTCTTCTTTTCGTTTGCTTTGATGTCTTACTTGGCTCATTTGCTCGTTTGGTTGGAATAGTTGTTTATTTATTGCTAAACAGAGAACCTAAGATGTATGGATCCTCATCCGCTTGCCAATCTTTTTAAGAGGTCCAATTATTATGAACCAATTGCTAGTGAGTTTTGTGCACTAGATTATCTTTAGGAGGTTTTGCTTGAAATTCGTGAATCTGAAAATTGTGATGAAGTGCTTTATGAAGCGATTCACGATAGATCTTTGAGTAAAAAGAATGATTGAAATGATGTTATTATAAATTCTATTAATGTCAATTGTGCTAGTAATATGCAAAACCATATGCTTGGGGATGCTAGTTTTGCTATGTCTACTATTTGTTGCAATGATCATGATTGGGGTGATTCTTTTTATGATCTTGCAAATTTATTTATGCCCCATGATGAATATGAGATTGATAATAGTGTTTGCAATATTATTGAAAGTGGGTTTAGAAGAGTGTCAACTTTAGATCCCACATATTTGGAGAATGTTCAATCTTATGAATTTTTTGATAAACGTGGGTTTGGAGTGGTCATGACTTTAGTTAATGTTAATCCCACTATTTTGGAAGAGTGTCAACTTTGCATGCATGTGGATCGTGTTGAGAATATTTTATGTGATAGGTATTTTGTTGAATTTTCTTATGATCCCACATGTAATTATTATGAGAGAGTAAAATATGGTTGTAGAAATTTTCATGTTACTAAATTACCTCTCGTTATGTTGAGATTGCTAATGTTCCTTTCCATTTCCTTGCATATGCTAGTTTTTGCTTGCTATGATAATTTGTTTTTCTATAATATGCCTATGCATAGGAAGTATGTTAGACTTAGATGTGTTTGTCACATGTTTTATGATGCCTCTTTATGTTTCAATTCTTGTCTTTCATGTGAGAATCACTGAAATCTCAATGCCTAGCTAAAAAGGCTTAGAGAGAAGTGCTTGTTGGGAGACAACCCAATACTTTTCCTTGCTGTTATTCAATAAATAATTCATCTAGCTTCTTTGTTTAGATGTGGCTTTATGTTTTAATTAGTGTTTGTGCCAAGTAGAACCTATAGGATCATCTTGGGTGAAAGTTAAATTGATCTTGCTGAAAAACAGAAACTTTTGCGCGCATGAGAATAATTTTAATAAATCACAGAAACGTGCTTTTTAGTTGATTATTTTTGCAGAAGATTAATAGACAAATTGCATAGGACTTCCTATTTTGGTAGGAGTTTTAGAGTTCCAGAAGTATTCGAAAGTTACAGATTGCTACAGACTGTTCTGTTTTTGACAGATTCTGTTTTTCATGTGTTTTTTGCTTATTTTGATGAATCTATGGCCAGTATTGGGGGGTATGAACCATAGAGAAGTTGGAATACAGTGGGTTTAACACCAATATGAATAAAAAATGAGTTCATTACAGTACCTTAAAGTGGTGGTTTGCTTTCTTGCACTAACGGAGCTTACGAGTTTTCTGTTGAGTTTTGTGTTGTGAAGTTTTCAAGTTTTGGGTAAAGATTTGATGGACTATGGAATAAGGAGTGGCAAGAGCCTAAGCTTGGGGATTCCCAAGGCACCCCAAGGTAATTCAAGGACAACCAAAAGCCTAATCTCGGGGATGCCCCGGAAGGCATCCCCTGTTTCGTCTTCGTCTATCGGTAACTTCACTTGGAGCTATATTTTTATTCACCACATGATATGTGTTTTGCTTGGAGCGTCTTGTATGATATGAGTCTTTGTCTTTTGGTTTACCAAAATCATCCTTGCTGTACACACCTTATGGGAGAGACACACATGATTCGGAATTTATTAGAATACTCTATGTGCTTCACTTATATCTTTTGAGCTAGACAATTTTGCTCTAGTGCTTCACTTATATCTTTTTAGAGCACGACGGTGGTTTTATTTTGTAGAAATTATTGATCTCTCATGCTTCACTTATATTATTTTGAGAGTCTTTTAGAACAGCATGATATTTTCTTTGGTTATAAAATTGGTCCTAATATGATGGGCATCCAAGTTGGGTATAATAAAAACTATTATATAGAGTGCATTGAACGCTATGATCAATTTGATGCTTGATGATTGTTTTGATATATGAGGATGGTAATATTAGAGTCATTCTAGTTGGGTAGTTGTGAATCTGAGGAATACTTGTGTTAAAATTTTGTGATTCCTGTAGCATGCACGTATGGTGAACCGTTATGTGATGAAGTTGGAGCATGATTTATTTATTTATTGTCTTCCTTATGTGTGAAGGTCGGGATCGCGCAATGGTTAACTCCTACCAACCCTTCCCCTAGGAGCATGTGTGTAGTACTTTGTTTTGATAACTTGTAGATTTTTTCAATAACTATATGAGTTCTTCATGACTAATGTTGAGTCCATGGATTATACGCACTCTCACCCTTCCACCATTGCTAGCCTCTCTTGTGCCGCGCAACTTTTGCCGGTCCACCCATCATATACCTTCCTCAAAACAGCCACCATACCTACCTATTATGGCATTTCCATAGCCATTCCGTGATATATCTCCATGCAACTTTCCACCTCTCTGTTATTTATGGCACGCATCATCATTGTCATATTGCTTTTGCATGATCATGTAGTTGACATCGTATTTGTGACAAATCCACCATTCATAATTCTTTCATACATGTCGCTCTTGATTCATTGCATATCCCGGTGCACCGCCGGAGGTATTCACTAGAGTCATATTTTATTCTAAGTAATGAGTTGTAACTCTTGAGTTGTAAATAAATATAAGTGTGATGATCTTCATTATTAGAGCATTGTCCCAAGTGAGGAAAGGATGATGGAGACTATGGTTCCCCCACAAGTCGGGATGAGACTCCGGACTTTATGAAAAATAAAAGAGGCCAAAGAAGCCCAAACAAAAAAAGAGAGGCCAAAGAAGCCCACCAAAATAAAAAAAATGAGAGAAGGGACAATGTTACTATCCTTTTTCCACACTTGTGCTTCAAAGTAGCACGATGATCTTCATGATAGAGAGTCTCCTATGTTGTCACTTTCATATACTAGTGGGAATATTCATTATGGAACTTGGCTTGCATATTCCAATGACGGGCTTCCTCAAAATGCCCTAGGTTTCGTGAGCAAGCGAGTTGGATGCACACCCACTTGGTTTCTTTTGATGAGCTTTCATACACTTATAGCTCTAGTGCATCCGTTACATGGAAATCCCTACTCACTCACATTGATATATATTAATGGGCATCTCCATAGCCCGTTAATACACCTAGTTGATGTGAGACTATCTTCTTTTTTTGTATTCTCCACAACCACCATCCTATTCCACATATAGTGCTATGTCCATGGCTCACACTCATGTATTGTGTGAAGATTGAAAAAGTTTGAGAATACTAAAGTATGAAACAGTTGCTTGGCTAAAACCGGGGTTGTGCATGATTTAAATATTTTGTGTGCTGATGATAGAGCATAGCCAGACTATATGATTTTGTAGGGATAACTTTCTTTGGCCATGTTATTTTGAGAAGACATGATTACTTTGTTAGTATGCTTGAAGTATTATTACTCTTATGTCAATATTAAACTTTTATCTTGAATCATTTGGATCTGAACATTCATGCCACAATAAAGAAAAATACATTGAGAAATATGTTAGGTAGCATTCCACATCAAAAATTCTGTTTTTATCATTTACCTACTCGAGGACGAGCAGGAATTAAGTTTGGGGATGCTTGATATGTCTCCAACGTATCTATAATTTTTGATTGTTCCATGCTATTATATTACCCGTTTTGGATGTTTATGGGCTTTACTATACACTTTTATATCATTTTTGGGAATAATCTATTAACCGAAGGCCCATCCCAAATTGCTGTTTTTTTTGCCTATTTCAGTGTTTCACAGAAAAGGAATATCAAACGGAGTCCAAACGGAATGAAACCTTCGGGAGAGTTATTTTTGGAACAAACGCAATCCAGGAGACTTGGAGTGGACGTAAAGAAGTAAACGAGGCGTCCACGAGGTAGTAGAGCGCGCCCTAGGGGGGTGGTCACGCCCCCACCCTCGTGGACCCCTTGTGGCTCCCCTGACCGACTTCCTTCGCCTATATATACTTGCATACCCTGAAAACATCCAGGAGAACCACGAAACCCTATTTCCACCGCCGCAACCTTCTGTACCCATGAGATCCCATCTTGGAGCCTTTTCCGGCGCTCCGTCGGAGGGGGAATCGATCACGGAGGGCTTCTACATCAATGCCAAGGCCTCTCCGATGAAGTGTGAGTAGTTTACCACAGATCTTCGGGTCCATAGTTATTAGCTAGATGGCTTCTTCTCTCTCTTTGAATCTCAATACAAAGTTCTCCTCGATCTTCTTGGAGATCTATTCGATGTAACTCTTTTTGTGATGTGTTTATCGAGATCCGATGAATTGTGGGGTTATGATCAAGATTATCTATGAGAAATACTCCCCTGAATTCTTTTATGTATGATTGGTTATCTTTGCAAGTCTCTTCGAATTAGGTTTGGCCTACTAGATTGATCTTTCTTGCAATGGGAGAAGTGCTTAGCTTTGGGTTCAATCTTGCGGTGTCCTTTCCCAGTGATAGCAGGGGCAGCAAGGCACGTATTGTATTGTTGCCATCAAGGATAAAAATATGGGGTTTATATCATATTGCTTGAGTTTATCCCTCTACATCATGTCGTCTTGCCTAATGCGTTACTCTGTTCTTATGAACTTAATACTCTAGATGCATGCTGGATAGCGGTCGATGTGTGGAGTAATAGTAGTAGATGCAGAATCGTTTAGATCTACTTGTCGCGGACGTGATGCCTATATACATGATCATGCCTAGATATTCTCATAACCATGCACTTTTCTATCTATTGCTCGACAGTAATTTGTTTACCCACTGTAATACTTATGCTATCTTGAGAGAAGCCACTAGTAAAACCTATGGCCCTTGGGTCTATTTTCCATCATATATGTTTCCGATCTACTTTATTTTGTAATCTTTACTTTCCAATCTATATCATAAAAATACCAAAAATATTTATCTTATTATTATCTCTATCAGATCTCACTTTTGCAAGTGGCCGTGAAGGGATTGAAAACCCCTTTATCGCGTTGGTTGCGAGGTTCTTATTTGTTTGCGTAGGTACGAGGGACTTGCGTGTAGCCTCCTACTAGATTGATACCTTGGTTCTCAAAAACTGAGGGAAATAATTACGCTACTTTGCTGCATCACCCTTTCCTCTTCAAGGGAAAACAAACGCAGTGCTCAAGAGGTAGCAACAACACAATAGAAACGGCCTGGTAGATCAAGGTGTGTGCGATGGAGGGCATATGGTTCAATCGGATGAACTGTTTGCGATGAGCCAAGACAACAGAAATAGTTCAACTGAACAAGATATGTGTGATATGCGGCAAACAGGTCCGTAATCAGAAATGTGTGCGATGACCAATAATAACACAGACGATTGCTGCTAATAAGCCGTATGATTTGCTTTGTCTACAGAAAAATAACAGGTGTATATATATATATAACTGAAATAAACATCCAATTACGTAAGTGACTATACAGATCATTCGCACACACCTCAATAAACAATTGCATGCATTCTAAACTAGGAGAAGCAACCGTCTAGTCATCTAGTTCAGGGTCTTTATAAGATTGACTGTCAAGAGTACGATGAGTCATTCCAGGATTACCTGGTCGGAGAGGCAGGCATACAAAGGCAAGATAACCTGGATTTTTGGTGAATACACCTGGCGTCCAAGCCAATTAAAAGGGTAAACAAAGCTCTATTCATTAAACAGGAAGCCCCCAAGTAATTTTTCAATCAAGGCGTACAAGCCGTAATAGTAGGTAGTCATAGCTATGATCAATGAGCAGGAAGCCCCCAAGTAATTTTAACAAGGCGTGCAAGCCGAATCAAGAGGGTAGTCATAGCTATGCTCAATGAGTAGGAAGCCCCCAAGTGATCTTATGAACTGTCAATAAAGACTCAGATACTCAGAAATGAAACGATAGAGGCCCTGAATTATCAGGGATGCCGGCTTTATTATACTTGATCATAATATATACATGGATAAAAATATGTACAACATGAGAACCAATAGTTCAAGTATAATAAGGCCGAAGATGAGCAATATTCCACAGCTGGCGGGTCTCCTCCTCGGACTTGCGTGAGTCTTTGTGCTCTCGAATATCAATGAGGTAGTATGACCCGTTATTGCTGACCACAAAGGGCCCTTCCCAAGGTGGGGACCACTTGTGCATGTCTGCTTGATCCTGGATGAGTCGGAGCACCAAGTCACCTTCTTGGAAGGTCCGGGTTTTAACCCGGCGGCTAAAATAACGACGCAGGTCTTGCTGTAAATCACCGAACGAGCCGCCGCAAGGTCACGCTCTTCTTCCAGAAGGTCAAGAGCATCTTGACATGCTTTTTCATATCAGCTTCAACATAAGCCGCCACACGGGGCGAATCGTGATGGATGTCACTAGGGAGAACCGCCTCTGCTCCGTAAACCATGAAGAAAGGCGTGTAACCCATAATCTATTGGGGGTAGTATTGATACTCCATAGCACTGAAGGCAGTTCCTCAACCTAACAACCCGGTGTCCTCTGCAAACGGACCATAAGCCTGGGTTTTATGCCTCTCAAGATTTCTTGATTGGCTCTTTCAGCTTGACCATTGGACTGCGGGTGAGCCCCTGATGAAACATTAAGACGAATATGCTCTCGTTGACAGAATTCTTTCATAGCATCCTTAGACAGATTAGTGCCATTTTAGTTATGATGCTGTGAGGGTAGCCAAAACGGAAAATCACCTTTTGGACGAATTGAACCGCTATTGCCACGTCACACTTGCTGACTGGCTCTGCCTCCACCCACTTTGTGAACTTGTAAACAGCCACCAGGAGGTGAGTCTCTTTGTCCTTGGATCTTTTAAAAGGTCCAACTATATCCATCCCCCAGACTGCAAACGGCCAAGTAATTGGAATCATCCTCAATTCTTGAGCCGGGACGTGAGCTCGTCTTGAAAATTTCTGACAACCATCACACTTGCTAACCACATCCTCCGCATCCGCATGAGCCATCAACCAATAAACCCCATGAAGAAAACCTTTAGCCACAAGGGACTTAGAGCCGGCATGATGGCCACAATCTCCTTCATGAATCTCTCATAGAATCTCACGGTCCTCCTCAGGAGAAACACAACACTGAAACGCCCCTGTAACACTGCATCGGTGCAACTCGCCATTGACAATAGTCTTTGACTTAGATCACCGGGTTATCTGACTGGCCAAAGTTTCATCTTCAGGCAACTCGCCTCGGGTCATATAAGCCAAATATCGAACTGTCCAATTAGGGATAGCATGAAGAGCCGCCACCAACTGTGCCTCTGGGTCAGGAACAACAAGATCTTCCTCTGTAGGCAATTTAACTGAAGGATTATTCAAAATATCAAGGAACACATTAGGTGGCCCCGGCTTACCCTGGGACCCTGATGACCCACAAGTATAGGGGATCTATCATAGTCCTTTCAATAAGTAAGAGTATCGAAGCCAACGAGGAGCAGAAGGAAATGACAAGCGGTTTTCAGTAAGGTAATCTTTGCAAGCACTGAAATTATCGGTAACAGATAGTTTGTGATAAGGTAATTCTTAACGGGTAACACCTAACAAGAGTAAACAAGGTGCAGCAAGGTCGCCCAATCCTTTTTGTAGCAAAGGACAAGCCTGGACAAACTCTTATATAAAGCAAAGTGCTCCCGAGGACACATGGGAATTATTGTCAAGCTAGTTTTCATCATGCTCATATGATTCACGTTCATTACTTTGATAATTTGATATGTGGGTGAACCGGTGCTTTGGTGCTGTCCTTACTTGGACAAGCCTCCCACTTATGATTAACCCCTCTCGCAAGCATCCGCAACTACGAAAGAAGAACTAAGGTAAAGCTAACAATAGCATGAAACATATGGATCCAAATCAGCCCCTTACGGAGCAACACATAAACTAGGGTTTAAGATTCTGTCACTCTAGCAACCCATCATCTACTTATTACTTCCCAATGCCTTCCCCTAGGCCCAAATCATGGTGAAGTCTCATGTAGTCGACGTTCACATAACACCACTAGAGGAGAGACAACATACAACTCATCAAAATATCGAACGAATACCAAATTCACATGATTACTTATAACAAGAATTCTCCCATGTCCCCAGGAACAAACGTAACTACTCACAAAGCTTATTCATGTTCATAATCAGAGGAGAATTGAATAGCGTTAAGGATCTGAACATACGATCTTCCATCGAATAAACCAACTAGCATCAACTACAAGGAGTAATCAACACTACTAGCAACCCATAGGTACCAATCTGAGGTTTTGAGAAAAAGATCGGGTACAAGAGATGAACTAAGATTTGAGAGGAGATGGTGTTGGTAAAGATGTCGATGGAGATTGACCCCCTCTCGATGAGAGGATCGATGGTGATGATGATGGCGACGATTTCCCCCTCCCGAAGGGATGTTTTCTCGGTAGAACAGCTCTACCGAAGCCCTAGATTGCTCCTGCCCAGGTTCCACCTTGAGACGGCAGCCCTTCGTTCTGAAAGCTTCTCTATGATTTTTGCCAGGGTAAAAAACAGCATATAGCAGAAGATGGGAGTCGGGGTCTGCTAGGGGGCCCATGAGGCAGGGGCGCTCCTAGGGGGTAGGGCGCGCCCTCCACCCTCGTGGCTGACTGGTGGCCCCCGTGTGGTGCTTTCTTCGCCCAATATTTTTAATTTATTCCAAAACTGATCTCCGTGAAGTTTAAGGAATTTTGGAGTTGTGCATAATAGGTCTCTAATATTTGCTCCTTTTCCAGTCTAGAATTCCAGCTGCCGGCATTCTCTCCCTTCATGTGACTCTTATAAAATAAGAGAGAAAAGGCATAAGTATTGTGATATAACGTGTAATAACAGCCCATAATGCAATAAATATTGATATAAAAACATGATGCAAAATGGACGTATCAACTCCCCGAAGCTTAGACCTCGCTTGTCCTCAAGCAAAAGCTGATATCGAAAAATATGTCCACATGTTTATAGGTAGAGGTGTCGATAAAATAAAATACGGACATGAGGGCATCATGATCATCTTTAGAACAACAACATATATTGTCATATGGTTTCTTATGCTAAAGTAACAATCTATTCACAATGTAAAGCAGAATCAGAAACTTCATTGAAAACTAACATGCTATGATCTCAGTCATTGAAGCAATTGCAATTTGTCATAACATCGGAAAGAGCCAATATAAGAGCTTTTCAGAAAATACTCAACTATCATTTAGCCTTTCACAATTGCTAACACTCACATGATACTTATGGTACAAAGTTTCAATCGGGCACAGAGAAAGATAGGGGCTTATAGTTTCGCCTCCCAACCTTTTACCTCAAGGGTAATGTCAACGATAATACTTTATGAAAACCTACATCCAAGTGGATATATATATATACATACATACATATATATATATATATATATATATATATATATATGGCTGGACTATTCTGTTACCGGTAACAGAATATTATTCTGTTAGCCCTCGCCCCCTATAGGAGCGACGCGCGACTCGATGTCCCGTATCCAGCCCACCGGCCCGAACCAGTACACACGACCGACCATTCCCAAACCAACCCACCTCCCTCCCGATCCCAAATCCTCCAGCGCACCGCCACCCCTTACCTTGCCGCCCTGCCACACCCTGCCCCATCGCTATGCCCTCCAGCTCCCGCCGACGCGCCGCCCCTTTGAGCTCCCGCCGACGCGTCGCCCCTTCTAGCTCCACGGACGCGCCGCCCCTTCCACCTCCCGCCGACGTGCCACCCCCTTCCACCTCCCGTCCACGCGCCGTGCCTCCCCCACCTCCTGGCCATGCGCCTCCCCAAGTCCCGGCGATACACCTCCCCACCTCCCGGCAACGCGCGATGCCTACTCCGGTGACGTGTCGCACCCCCCACTCCAGGGTGATGCCGCTCGCCGTTCCTCCCGACGATGCACACCACGACCGGTGATGCAGATCCCTCCACCCCCAGCACCGGCAACTCCCTCCACCGGATGCTGGTCGCGTCGATCCACCCGCCTCCCTCCGTCTGCGACCCTTCTCCTGTCCGTCCGTGATCCTTCTCCTTGTCCGACCGCTCCCTTCGCTCCCTCCACCGCGCTCCGCCTACCGTATACCACCATCGAGCACGTAGGCCGCCCAGGCCAACAAGCCACCATTCTCGCCACAGAACAAGCCCCCACTGTATCCCCACCACCGGGTAGCCCGAGCAGCTCTGGGTGGTCACCTCGTCCTGGATCCAGGTGGTGGTCGCAGCCAGGATATAGCTAGCTCAAGGGAGGGGTCGCCGGTTTTGTGAAGTTCAAGTTTCAAAGTTCTGCAAGTCCAGTGAAAAAATTTGTAAGTTTCGTGCGTGTGCTGCTACCAATCTGAACTTTTTGTCCATGCATACTAGTACCGATGAATATCGAGTTGATGAAAATGTACTATTACATGACATTGTAGTACAAGTCAATGCACATGATAATGCTCAGGCTTGATGGTTAGATATTGAAGTCTCAGCATGTGCTGCCATGATCTATTAGATAATTCATCTCAGCGTGTACAAGCCAACCTGCATGTTAAAGATCAAACCATAGGACCACATGATTTTGGTTTTCTTGTAAAATGGTAGTTGTAATGACAGGCAGAACAACACCAAATTGCTCGTATTTATTATCAGATCCAAAAGTGTATTTTAATCTGACTGTAATTTGAGCATAACATACTATCATAATCTATGTACCAATTTTCATTTAGCTTCAAAGTTAAATACAGTAGTACAGAAATGTTCTTCAGTCAGCTTGTCATACTTAATGGGAAATACAACAGCCACATCAACACTTGTGAAAACAGGTCATTTGACACTTCATTTGATCTTGGAAATGCACAGCAAAGGCCAGTAAACCATAGTGAAAGCTAAATAAATTTTTTGGAACTGAACCTAGTATTTACATCTCATCAAGACAGAGATCATAGAACAAGTAATCACTCCTATAGAAGATCATCCAGCCTCTAGGGATTAATTAGTTCTCAAAATTCATGCTGAACAAACACGAATTCTCAGTCCTACATTATATTTGAGCAATCAATATGTCTAACAATTGTTAACCAACACTGCAATTGTAAGTGATGTCCCACTAAGAAGTTGCTCAAATTAAAATGTGTTATCTGATCCCTTCCTAATTTTGCTACTTGAATGCATTTTATTTTGTGATTTCCAGTCCTTTTTAAATTCAGGTGATTTTCTGCCATGGGAAGAAATGCTGAAATATCATCATCATAACGAACTATCATCTATTTTATTTCCTAAAACACAAACTAGCTGTTCCAGTTCAATATTTGAATTCTCATCAGTACATGGCTTCCTCCATTGTGTGATCAATGGTCGGAGCTCACCGATGACGGAGGATGTGGAGCTTCACTACCATTCGCAGCTCCAGTCGTGGTCCGGATCATACTGAGGCTCTGGACCCTCCCTCATAAACTCACCTCGAGGACATCTATTTTATTTCCTGAAACACAAACTAGGTGTGCCAGTTTAGTATGTGAACTATCATCAGTTTGTGAAAAACACATATGACAGTACTATGTGTGTGTGTGTGTGTGAAAAATAAAACAGAGTGTTTTTATTGTACAATAGTTTTGCACCAAAAGGTTATTCTGATGTGGGTGGCTAGTGTTGCAGTAGTTCAGAATGTTGAACCCACATTGACGCAGGCGCTCATGAGTAGAGGCAGGCGCACCCATGAGCATTCTTCCAATGTGGTGTTCACCGCTGGCGCCACAATCCGTTCACGGCCGATAGCCGAGGCCGTTCAATGACACAACAACGAGGTCTGGCCTTCCCCATTCCTCTTTTCATGTTGTGGCATTATCGAACTCGTGTAATGACTGATTCTGTACTGCTGTTGGTTGCATTGGTGATGGTTTTACAAGTGTGGAAACAAAGCTAGTGTCCTATTTTGCTTGTATATTAAGAGTTCGCCTATGAGTCTCCTATATGTACTGGTGATGCTACTTCATCTCTACTTGTTGTGAAATAAGGTTTTTGTTGATTTGCTTACAAGAAATGAAATATCCTTCTTGGTGTTTCTTTGTTGCCAAATAAAGCTATTGTTTGATTGACACCACCTTCTTGCATCAAGTGACACCAAACATGTTTAATTGAATGTTCACAAGAAATGATCACACACCAAAGTGACACCCTCAATTTAAAACTAATTTTAGATCAGTGCAATTCTTATTTTTATTCAGTACTCTTCGTGCGAATGATTCCTGGTTGCTTCTCCTGTTCTGAACTTGTTGCTCAATTGCACAGGTATTGCCAGAGTACTGTCTAGTCTGAAGCTAGCTACACATTCGCACATGAGTCGGTGCTCCTGAAGTGCTCTAATTAGCAATAGAAAATGACAAGGGAGTGCATCCAAAAGATAGGTGGCAAGCATGCCTGCTACGGTGTGTTGATAACTGAATTAAAGGATCTTCAGTATATGAACCACAAAAAGAGAGGTGCATCCCGTACAAACAAAGAAGTGCATGCAGTACATCAACTCAAGATCCATTGGTTCAATTATCTTTTGGTTTGGCAAAGTGCTTCTCTTGCAGGTTTTTTGTTTTGCTGTAATTTTCATTTATATCACAGGACTCTCTGAAACAAATGCATATGTTCAGTTAAGAACTTGGCGTGATGGTGTACTGTTGATAATCTGAACTTGTTTCTCTCAACTACAGAAAACATGTAACCTTTGTTGTGCTGCTCTGCAATTTCTCCAGAAAATATGGATTGTTTTGGTTTAAGTACATCTTGAATCCATGTGCCATCTTGCTATCTTTTTTGGAATCAATAAATGGCATCGACATTCCACAGAACAAATGTCAACTAGGATGCGTGTGTATGTATCAAATATGGCAGGATTTGTTCCTCGTGCCGGAGTACACCAATGCAATGGTGCGGAGGCTGTACAAATTTCTTATATCTATTGCTACAAGTTCGAGTGATAAATTACTGTAAGCTCACATGTTATTGTCCAATTAGTTCAAATGATCATTTTTTTCGTCATTGAACAAAACAAAAAGAAGTACAAATATTTATTACAAAAATCATGAAAAAATTTCAAGTTGCAAATAAAAGGAAGTACATACCTTCATTGTAAAAAATGTTCGAGTTTGAACAAAACAAAAAGAAAACATCCATCAGTTCAACTTGTGAAACCATGCAAATTCAGACATGATGGTGTTGTCAGTTTGGACGAGAAATCAAATCTAAAATTGAAATCCCAAAAAAGGTTTAGTTCTATAAGTCCATGTCTTGATAGGAGGCCGTTCAAAACATCCTCACATATAAGTCCACTGTTTTATTATGCGAGTAAAAAAATGACATCTCTCCCTGAAAAAACTGTTAGTACAAACACAAAAGTTCAAATTTGCTAATATCTACAGTACTGATAGTTCATTTTGTACTAGTCCCGACTGTCTATAGTTCATTTTGCTAAGAAATATTCTTCTACATGTCTTTACATCGGCCGTAGAACATGTATTACTTTTGGAATCTAAGTCAATGTATTTCATCTCTTTGATCGGATTAATGCTTGATTTTGGTGATGGCTATTTTTATCTCTGATATCCTGAAATGAGTCAGTAACTTTGAATTTTTTTTGCTAGCTTTTGAAATGTAAAACACAACAAGTTCAACACGATGTCCTAGATAAGTTTGGGAAAAAAATCTCAAAAAAAAGAAACCCCACGAAAATTCAAATGGTAAAAGTTCAAGTTGTAAAATGAGAGAAGTTTAGAACATCATTGAAGAAAGGGTTATTTAAATCTATGCCCCTCGTCTCTTAGTTGTGCTCACTTTTCCCCATTCGTTAACTTTTTACTCACTTTTCCCCATGACTCAAAATTTTTGCCTTCACATTTTCCTCACTTTTGCCCCTGAAAAAGTGCTCAAAACCAAGGCAAAATGAGCGAGTGGGGAAAACTGAGCACAACTAAGGAATTTGGGGCACAGATGGAATAAGCCCTTGAAAAAAATGTTAGTTAAAATAAACACACACAAAACATTTTCTTTAAAAAAATTGTCATTCAGTTCAACGATATAAACCATGCAAGTTCGCGGACGATGATATCGTGAACCGTTGAAAATTTCTCTCCACGTTTTCTACTCTTTATATGAGTGCTGAAAAGTACAAGTATTACTAGCATATAAGTTCAAAAAATAAACCGCAATCAGTTCCGTGAAAATGCAAAGAAGTTTATAAAAAATATAAAAAATTTCTAGAGTCAAGTTCAAGTGCTCATCCAACACGGTTAAAAATCCGTTCATGTATTAATAGCATATAAGTTCAAAAAGATTAAACTCGGTTAGTACGTCTATTGAATTCAAGAAAAGGGTTAAAAAGCTACGAGGAAAACCATATCGAAAAAATAGAGTAAAGTCCAATATGTGAAAATAGCTCAGTACAAACACACAAATAGATCAGTATGAGTACTCTATTTTTGTCGAAATACTATTGTTTGAACTGAATCATCTGAATAGTTAGTGAAAACACGCTTAGTACAAACCCATGCAAACATCAGTACAAGTACTCTTTTTTTAGAACAATTCAAATTACTCTATAAAAAATAGCTCAGTACAAACACACACACACACATATCAGTACGAGTACTCTATTTTTCAGACGGGAAAACAACATGATCCGTCTTGCCGTATTCAAAATTACTCTTAATCGATTGTGAATTTGAGAAAATGTTCAACATGACTAAGTTTCGCATTTTCAGTAGCTTTCGAATGGTATATTATTTGCCCCATCTCAATAAACTTTTTAACAAAATCGCGTTCAAAACCAACTTTAACCGTATTTGAATTCGTTTTTAAACTGTAAGGAATTAGAATAAACTTTATATAGCCAAAGTTGCGCATTTTCATAGCTTTCCAACGCCATATCATTTGCGTCAATCCGACAAAGCATTTGCAAAAAACAGCAAAAATACGTTTCGCCTAGGATTTCACCATTTTTCAAATTACTTTTAAATCATACAGAATTTGAAAAAATAGTAGATATATGGAAGATGCGTATTTTCACAAGATTTCCAACACCATCTCATTTGCTCAATTCTGATAAACCGTTTGAAAATGAAGTCCAAAATACGATTCGTGTTTTCGATTTAAAAAAACGATTTTTTTCAAAACTGCTCTTAAACCATAAATTTTTTGCAAAAACAAATTATAAGATTGTAATGTAGATGTCAAGAGGTTTTCAA
The DNA here is from genome assembly GCF_002162155.2 of Triticum dicoccoides. NCBI lineage: Eukaryota > Viridiplantae > Streptophyta > Magnoliopsida > Poales > Poaceae > Triticum > Triticum dicoccoides. Next base: position 276,570,913 of record NC_041385.1, on the reverse strand, counting down.
CGATATATTACACGCCATGTTTCGACAATTTTTTTTGTAAAAGAACTAAAGAAGACGATTTTTAACAGAAACAGAAAGCATCAGTTCAACCGTTCGAATTTCATCAGTTCAACCGGTTGAATTCATCAGTTCAAGTAGGGTAACAGAATAATATTCTGTTACGCGTAACAGAATAGCCCAGATCCATATATATATATACTGCACGCGTTATTTTTTCGGTACTATTTTCGCTCTAATATTTTAACCGTTTATCGGAATGAGGCGTGTAATATACCATTGAAAAGCTATGGATTAGGCGCAACTTCGACATGTTGAACACTTTTCGAGATTCCACACGGTTTAAGAGCAGTTTTGAAAATAGTGTTGCGGATGACGAGTGGCAGCGAGCGTTTTTTCACGTTTTTTTCTAAACCGATTGTCGGAATGAAGCAAATGATACGCCGTTGGATAGATATCGTCGAGGCGCATCTTTTGCATATATAATCTGTAATTCATTACGGTTTAAGAGCAGTTTCAAATTACTAAATCGTGGAACTCTGTTTTTCAAGTTCTTTAAATATTTCGGTACTGTTTTCGCTCCAGTTTTTGAACCGTTTGTCGAAACGAGGCATGTGATACGCCATTGGAAAGCTACGAACGAGGCGCAACTTTCATACGTTGAAATATTTTTGAGATTCGTTACGGTTTTAAGTTAATTTTGAAAATCGTGCGGCAGACGACAAGTGGCAGCGACCGTTTTTCGCGAAATTTTTGCAAACCGTTGGACAGAATGATTCAAACGATACGCCGTTGGAAAGATATCAATGATACACAACTCTTTCATGTAGAACACTCTCTCTAATTCTTTACGGTTTAAGAGGAATTTCGAATTTAACGAAATGCAGACACTCTGTTTTTCGCGACACCCAAATCGACGTGGATACTTCATCTGACAGAAAACCGCACTTCATCGAATGAAAAACCGCACTACATTACACGGGTAAGAGAACTGCATGGTTTCTTTTTTGTGGGACGTAAATTTTTAAAGACGAAGAAGAAAACCGCACTGCTTTTAGACTGAAAACCGCACTGCATCAAACAGTCAAGCGAACTTCATGATTTCTTTTTTGTGGGACGTAAAATTTTGAAGACGAGGAAGAAAACCGCACTGCTTTTAGACTGAAAACCGCACTGCATCGGACGGTCAAGTGAACTTCATGATTTCATGAAAAATGAACCTCTCCAACATACGAAGCGAACTGCGCTGTTTAAACATTTTTTTTTCAAATGAAGTGTACTGCAGAGTCTTTCGGAGTGGACTTTTTAAATATCAAAGTGCACTGCATTCTCTCTTTAGAGTTTGGTTTTCGGGTAGTGCAATAGTCTACATTAGTGAACAAAGTGCACTGCATTCTCCTTTTTATTATTCTCCTTTTGAGTTTGGTTTTCACGTAGTGCAATAGTCTGCATTAGAGAACAAAGCACACTGCATTTTCCTTTTTATTTTTTCTCTTCAGAGTTTGTTTTTCACGTAGTACAATAGTCTGCATTAGAGAACATAGTGGAGCTCTGAGTTTTGGGCTCCGGCATTTTCTTTGTTCTCCACAAGGGGTGGCTCCACTGCATAGGTCGCTGCACAGGAAGCGCAAGTTGCTCCTGCAGGCGAAGTGGACTTCAGAGGAAGTGGAAGTTGCTCCAACAATTTTTTCTGTTCTCACAAAGCCCTTCTGGCCAAACTGCATCTACGGAGGGGGAGAGGCAGATTCTTGCCAGCGAACTGCAAGGCCAACCTTAGTTTCTGTTCAACACACAATCAAAATTAAAATCAAGGGGCGGCCGCAAGTGAACATACAGCAACGCTGAAGTTAACCTCTCCAACACGCACACGGCACTGCACCTTGGGGGTCACTGCACTGCACAGGGACACGCCTCACTGCTCCCGCGGGGATGGGAGGTGGAGAGAGAGGGGAGCAGACGTCCAACTCATCGGGGGGAACCCACGGCTGGACGCCCGAGACACCCCAACTCCCACCCAACTGTCTGGATCGGCCGGGGCGACACCGGCAAGCATAAGATCAAGGTGGAGGAGCGGACGCTCGAGGCCGGTGGCTGCGGTGCCGTGACCGATGACGAGGAGGGCGCCAAACCGCACGATGTCCCGCCGTGACGCTGAACTTCCCAGCGGCGGCTCAATCCAGATCGGGGACGAGGGCAGACCCGAGCGTGGGGGATCGGCTAACCCTCACAGGGGTGGCGCGAGACCAGGCTGGCGACGGGGTCGATCGACGGCAGAAGGGAGGTGATGTGGGAGACAGGAGGCAGCGGGGCGGCGCGAGCATGGGCCGGCGCCGGGTTGGCGCGGCGCACCGGTTGCAGGATGGTGAAGTGGGATCCAGCCCGGGGTGGTGGAGGCGGGGCTCGCCGGATCCGGCCGTATGGCGGCCCTGGATGTGGGCGTTGAAGGCGGGGATCGACGGATCCCACCGGATCCGGCGTGTGGCAGCGCCTGTACATGGGCGGCATCAGTGCGTGGTGGTGGGACGGGACTCCGGCCGGGAAGGAGAGGAGGCCGGTCGGTCGGGGGTGGGGTGGTTGTGGGATGCCTGGAGTGGGCACTGGGGATTGGGGGTGGTGGCGCTGGGGCGTGGGCATCGAGGAGAGGTGGATGGGGATTTATCGGGGAAGAACATGGGTTCGGTGGGGGTGGGGTGCGTGGGGGTAGCCGGCTAGGGTGGGTTTGCAGTTCTACGGGGTTCGGGCGGTGCTGGGTGTTCGGGTCGGTGAGTGTTATCAGAATAAGCTTTTTTGGTGTGTAGAATAAGGTCTTAAGGGGGGTGTTATCATAATAGACCCACCCGCTGCCCCGATCCCCACCTCCTCCCTCGATCCACTCCCCGCCGAATGCCAGATCTCGCCGCCGCCTCGTCCCCAAACCTCCGCCGGGGCCTCCTCCTTCCCCAACCGCAACCTCTGCTCCCCTGAGCCCCTCATCCCGCCGCCGTCCTCTGATCCCGCCGCCGCGCGCCTTCCCCTGAACCCCACGCCGCGCGCGCCCTCCCAGGAACGCCCCGCCGCCACGAGCCCTCCCGGGAACCCCCGCCGCCGTGCACCCTCCCCGGAACCACCGCCCTCCTCAAATCCCGCCGCCAGTGCCACCGCCCTCCCCGGATCACCCAGCCACCGCCATCTCCCTCCCTGGTCGCGCCGCCGCCACTCTTTCCCTCCCCAAATAGCATCGCAACCACCACCTCTGGCCTCTCCTGCATCGCGCCCATGCTCCTCTACCTACGGGCGCGGCTCTGCCCCACAACCATCGCCGTCGACGAAGCCCGACAACCATTAGCCTGGGCACCCTCCCTCCCGCCCGCTTGCTCCGACGCGGATCCGGACAACCCCGCAACCCTCCCCTCCGGTGAGCCTCCTCTTCTCCTTCTCTACCTCCGGCGTCCCACCCCTTCCCCCACCTCCCCGACCTTCACTGGTTGCCTGGACAGGACTGCCCTTGCCATTGGGCGCGACCAGTGCCTGTACTTCGCCCACGACCAAGCCACTGTGCTCATCTTCAGTTCCGCGTCACCCAACAGTAGCGGTATGTTGATGTTCAGAGCACATGTTCTGTTGAAAAGATTCCCATTTTGCCTAATTATATTGCAATCCTCCAAGTCTATGAGCCATGATCTGTACTGTGAACATATACTGATAATACAAGTTATTTGGTACACTGTCAAGGTTCAGGAAAGGATGCAGGCTTCCACACGATGCCTGAAAAATGCCACTTTCCAAATCTCGTCTCCGTCCGAGCACGAAGCCGCTGCTGCCCGTCAGTGCTTGGTGCACCAGGAGAAGTTCGTCACCTCACTTGCGAGCAGTCCATCTATCGCCTCCTGTGCAAGCACTCCATCACCTCACACAGTGTCCGTTCGACAGAGTTTGTCCTTTTGAAGAAGCGGAAAATGGAGTTTGAAGCGGCCGCGGGCGGGTGGTGGTGTGGTTGCAGAAGAAGAAACGCTGGTGCGAACTCGTCCATCCGGCGCTAGTATACCAGTATGATTTGGAGGCGAAGAATTTTTTGTGTCTCTTACCATGAATCTGTGTAGCTATGGAAACTTGGCTTCCTGTAAAATTTTAAGATATATCGCTAGCACTTTGTTCCCCAAGTGTGTTTGCATTAATGCGTGAGAGGAAACTATTCTGGGCCTATGCTTTGCACTGCTACGTACTCCGACATAGTTTGAATGTAGTTTTGGAGTCCAATATGGCTCCAGGTTGAAGTTTGATACATTGCACGTGATTGATGTATATTATATCCTACTACAAATGCATAACACTTCTTGTCCGATTATACATGATTGTGCAGTCCAATGCATAACATTGGTTCTAAAAAAACTAGAGGTTCAAATTTAAATAACAGAGAAGTTCAATATTTATTATAATATCAAGAAGGTCAAATTGAAAAAACCGAGCAGTTCAAAAAGTTTAAAAACTTTTCCCGTTACTAATGAATAACACCAAGAAGTCCATTTTTTGCGTCAAAATTATGCAAAAAAATTACAGTAGAATATTGTGCTCTCAAAAAGTGTTAGCGGTATCCATAAGAACGCAACATTTTCTATTTTCATTTCATTTTTTTGATATATAAGAATGAATAAAACTTGAGCCGGTCGGGGACATATTGTCGAGAAGTTCATGTACAATGGACTTGTTAACTCTCAAAGTTCATAATTAATAAAATGGAGAGGTCAAAGAAAATGACAAATAAAAAAGTTCAAAAAATTCCCATGGATTTTGATGGATATTTCTAATTTATAAAGAAAACCAGAAGTTCAAATTAAAAAGTACTTCAAAAACCATTATAAAAATGGATTTTTATCATTTGTAAAAAAATGGAGAAGTCCAAATTAAAAAGAGGAACATTTCAAAAAGAATTTACGAAAAAATCCCAATTAGAATAAAAGGAACAAGTAAAAAAGTTTGAAAAAAATCTTGTTTCTTAAAAAACTAGAAGTTCAAATTTAAATAATGGAGCAGAAAAGTTGTGTGTTTTCAACAGCTTATTCATGTGCAGCAGAAGTTCAAGTCAAACTAACGGGGCGATTCAGCGCTTATTCTTGAAAAAGTGGAGAAATTATACATGCTCTGTAGGTCAAAAGTTTGGCTTTAATTTATGTTTTGTGAAGGTCAAAATGTTGTGTTCGAGAAGGTCAAGTGTGTTATCTCAGCAATTTCAAAATAAATTTAAACATGCAAGGTAAAACATTCAAGAAAACAAAAATGGAGAACTTCAATTTCTAAAAGATGACGCAGTTCAACGTGTAAAGCACTGTTGAAAGAAAACAAAAAGAAAATGAGAAGTTCAATTTCTAAAGATGAAGCGGTTCGACGTGCAACCCAATGTTGAAAGAAAACAAAAAGAAAGGAGAAGTTCAATTTCTAAAGATGACGTGGTTCGACGTGCTAAACAATGTTGAAAGAAAATAAAAAGAAAAGGAGAAGTTCAATTTCTAAAGATAGCGCTGTTTGATGCGCAAACCAAAGCAAAAACAAACACAAAAATGTTGTTTTGGTGTCTTAAAATATTTTTATTTGTAAAAAAATGATTAAAAAATAAAACCAAGAAGGCCATATTAAAAAGATGGAGAAGTTCGATGATTATAGAAACTCAGGTTTTCCTCGTTATTAAAGAATGGGAACAAGAAGTTCAAAAAAAAACAAGAAGTTCAATTTTAAAAAATAGAGCGCTTCAAAATTTCATAAAGAAAGATTAAGAAATAAAACCAGGAAGTCCATATTAAAAAGATGGAGAAGTTCGATGACTATAGACAACTCAGATTTTCCTCGTTAGTAAAAAATGGAAACAAGAAGTTCAAATATAAAAATAACAAGGAGTTCAACTATTAAAAATATAACATTCAAAATTTCATAAAAAAGATTAAGAAATAAAACTAGGAAGGCCATATTAAAAAGATGGAGAAGTTCGATGATTATAGAAAACTCATATTTTCCTCGTTATTAAATAATGGAAACAAGAAGTTCAACCATTAAAAATAGAGCGTTTCAAAATTCATAAAAAGGATTAAGAAAAATCAGATTAAAAAATTTATTAAAAAACTCTAAATATTTCACGTAACCGAGAGAGGTTCAGGTTGATAGAAGTTCATGTACTACACGGTGTGCATTTTGTATTAAAAAGAACAAAAAAGCAAATGCTAAAAGTTTTGTTGTTACAAGTTCAAGTCCTTGGTCGGAGAACGTTAAAAAAATTATTGTGAGAGACGTTTGTACAAAAGGAATATTATTTGTGTAACACTTACGACTGGATGAGAAAATTACAAACAAAAATATGTCCCAGAAGTTCAACGTGAAAACAGCAGGAAGTTCAACTACTACGCTAAATGAATTTCAAATGAAAAACTTTCAAAATCATCGCGAGTATGAAAAAATGATCAACACGGGAAAGTTGCGTGTTTACAGCAGCTTTCCATCAGTATATCACCCGCTCAATTCCCGTGAGTGGGATGGAGAGCTACGGGCAGTGGATGAAGATCTACGAGCAAAAAAATCACGTAAAAAACAGAGTGAAGTTCAGGTACACGCACCGAGAAGTTCAGATTCTTCACGCGGTGCATTTTCGAAGAATCTGATTCGCGGTAGAAGCAGAACGAATGATCCTGCCATTTTCAGAATTACTTGAAAACGGCTAGGAATCAGAGAAAACCATCAACATGAAAAAGTTTCACATTTTCCGTAGCTTTTCAACGGTATATTATTTGCCCAATTTCGATAAATTTTGTAGAAATTATGGCGAAAATACGTTTTTCACCATTTTCAAAACTGACTTAAAACCGTAAAGAATTGGGAGAAACAATACATACCAAAAAGTTTCACATTTGTTCAAGCTTTCAAACGCCATATCATTTGAAGCATTCGGACACACGGTTAAAAGATTAGCTCGAAAATACGAACTCGGTAGGACTTGGACCATTTTCTAAATTACTCTTAAACCATTCAAAATTAGAAAAAAACTTTCAAGATGAAAAAGTAGCGCATTTTCATAAGCTTTCCAACTCCATATCATATGCCTCCATTAGATTAGCCGTTTAGAAATGACATCAAAAAAACGAACTCTGTTGTTCGGTTTACGAAATTTTACATTTTTTGAAATTACTCTTTAACCATAGGGAATTAGAAAAAGCTTTCAACATGTGGAAGGAGCGGTTTTGCAGCAGCTTTCCAACGCCATACTATATGCCTCATTCCGATAAATGGTTTAGAAATGCGATCGAAATTACGATTCACGTTTTTTGTGTGAAGAAAAAACGATTTTCAAAACTGCTCTTAAACCGCTTACATTTTGCGAAAAATTTAACTTGGGTCATGATACTCATGTCCATAGCTTTCCAACGGTATATAGCAAGCCCTGTTTGGGCAATGTTGCGGGAAGTTCTACCTAGCACAGATGGAAGTTCAGGTCGAACAACTCAGGCAGTAAAATCGCAAAAACGCGAGTTCTTCATGCCCCGAGTGCAAAATCCGCCTATGAGCGAGATTCCTATCTAAAACGAGTATTTAGTTGGTAAAAATCATTTGAAGATTACACTTACATCACATGGAACACGACTAACCAGAAAAACTCGCAGTAGAAGGCACGGTTGCAAAGATAGCCCAAAGGTCGGGTTCGTACAGAGAGAAGTTCAGGCGTGTTACTCAGGCAGGTCAGGTTGTGATCAGAATATTATTCTGATCCCGTGATCAGAATAGTGTTTA
>NC_041385.1:276517868-276562938 GCF_002162155.2 Triticum dicoccoides | reverse complement strand
GGATAAAAGTGTAAAAAGGAAGGGTGAAGTTCACCATGACTCTTGTATAAGGGTAAAAGGTAAAAATAAAAGATAGGCCCTTCGCAGAGGGAAGCAGAGGTTGTCATGCACTTTTATGGTTGGATGCACAAAATCGTAATGCAAAAGAACGTCACTTTATATTGCCACTTGTGATAGGGACCTTTATTATGTAGTCCGTTGCTTTTATTTATTCCATATCACAAGCTCGTATAAATCTTATTTTCTTCACACTAATAGATTATACATATTTAGAGAGAAATTCTTCACACTAATCTTATTTTACTTGAGGGATGTTACTCAATCCATAGGTAGGTATGATGGACTCTAATGGCAAAACTGGGTATAAGGATGTTTGGAAGCACAAGTAGTATCTCTACTTGGTGCAAAGAATTTGGCTAGCATGAGAGGGAAAGGCAAGCTCAACATGTTGGATGATCCATGACAATATTGTCGGTGTTCTGGGAACGGGGGTCCCCAGACTCGCCTACCTGCGGCCTGCAGCGTGGCTCACCTGCGGCCCAGTATAGCCCGGCTTCATCAACCCAAGCTCAAGACCCTCGCGAGGGGCCAAGCCTTGTGGGGCGGATGACACAAGGCCTCCTCAGGGGCGGCCTCACCAGGCAGGCTCGCGAGGAGGCGGAGAGATCAAGGCAAGGGGTACCCTGCAAGGTGCTCATGACGCAAGCCATGACGATCAAGACCAGGCGGGCACCAGCCTGTGCAGTGTCCTCGCTTCCTCTTTGCTGCAAAGGGGGCAAGTGCAGGCGCGGAGTACCGAGGCATCAAGCAAAGGTTTCCATATTGGTGCAATGACACCAAGACCAGCAGAGCGGCAGGATGGAGGTCACCATGGAGCCCAAGACGGCGTCATCACCAGTGCCTTTGACAGTCGAAGGCCACCTTTGGTCAGGATAGCTTGTACTAGCTGTCCCCTTACAAAATGGCCGTTGTTGGCTCCCTTCCCGCTCAATATTTGGGAAGAGGACCAGGGCCTCTATATATATAGGGCTAGCCACCACAGTAGAAGGCATCGAGTTCTCACCTAGAGCCAACAAGGACGTAGCAATTCCTCTCCAAGCGCACCACCACAAGAACACCTCTCGCGAGGCTGTTCTTCCCCTATACTATTCATCATCAGCGTAAGAGGCAATCCACCACGACACACAGGAGTAGGGTTTTACAACACAGCGGTGGCCCGAACCTGCATAAATCTTGTGTCCCTTGTGTTGTTCATCGTGCTAGGTTAGATTTGCGGCGAGGTTGTGGGCGTGTTTCGGTAGGGAGAAGATCTTCATTCGCACCACAGAGTTCGAACCTTAAGGGTTTTGCCGGAACCCGATATCCGACATTTGGCGCGCCAGGTAGGGGTGCGCCGAAATCTTCTTCCCGCAGATCTGCGTTTCACTGCTTCGTCGCATCCATATCCGGCGACCCGACGACCAATGTCGACTGCTGGGCAGCATGGCCAGCCCACGCCGCGCCGCCCGCCCAAGGAGACCTCAACCCCACGCCTCAAGTAGCCCGCGCTCCGCAGAACGCTGCGGGGCACGGGCGACGCAGACAAGCACTGCCTGCCCTCACTCCGCGGCAGGTGCGATCGGCCGCAAGGACCTCAAATCACGCCGCAGCCACGGCGCCGCACACCCGACGGGAACAAGCGAACATGAGGACCGCGCTCACGGTGGCTCGGGAGCTGCTACGATGCAGGTTGCAGGAGAGCGGCCGTGACGTGCTGCTAGAGCACGTTGTCGAGCTCCTGGATGCCGCTGCTTCGGGGGCGCCTCCCTTCTGCCTCAAGCTTCCACCCCAGGCCCCGGGCGGATCATACGGCGGGCCCATCCGTGCCTGCGCGCCCTTAGGCATGCCCCAAGGCTTCATCAACACCAGCTCAACCGTCAGCACCGGGCATCAAGCTGCAGGAGCACCACCCTCGGTGAGCGAGGGCATGCGCATCGCTGCCTACGAACCGGGCGGGCTGCCGCCCTATCACCCCCAAGACAGCACTTCGAGCCAAGCCGCATGGAGCATGGGGCACTACGGTGAAGTCTTCGGGGCGGCGACCTCGGAGGCTTACGTGCCCCACATGGTGGATCAGGAATACGCACTGGAAGATGACCATGGCTCGTTTCTCAGGCCAGGCTGGGAGGAAGAGATGCCAGAAGCCGTGCCTTTTCAGGAGCCTCAAGGAAGCCTCACCAACCGTGCTGGCGGCAGCAGCTATCGGGTACCGCTAATTCCTCAGGAGCAAGCTTATGCTAACCATGGGTCGCAGGAAGTTCAGGTCACTGCAGAAGAAGGTTGCCCCAGCTCGGCAGCCTCCCTTCCGCCAGGAGGGGCGCACTGGGGGCTGCAGGAGAGGGGCTGGGAGCTAGGACCCTCCCTGCGGCGCACGGAGCAAGTTGTTTCCCGAAGGTAGGCCCTCTGCCCGGGAGGTGCTGCAAAGCCTGCCCCTGGCAGAGGACCCGTGGTCGTCGAGGGAACCGCTGGCGTCCCCTTTATCCCATTGGCGTCGTCCTTGGTTTTCAATCACCGTCAATGGAGGTCGAGGGTGGCCAAAGGCGGGGTCCTCGTCTGGCGATATGAAGCAAGGCCAGTACCTGTGAGGAAGGCCCAGTGCCTGTGAAGCTTGCCGCCCGTGACACTCTCCCACAATAATGAGTTGGAGCTGTACACGCCCCGGAGTCTCAGCCCTAGGGGCTCCCTCCCACGCCTAGTGGCAGCACTTAGCTCCACGCTGGTGAGAAGACGTCGAAGACTAGACTAGGTGCCGTGCGGCCTTTTTCTTTTTGCCCCCCTTTTTATGTGGTCGAGCTTCCTTGCTTCGGATTTAAGTTGAAATTGAATTTGTGTTTGCGTATGCGGGGAGGGGTGTCTTGTCTCGTTCGTATGTTCTCTCGCGTTTTGGTTTCTGCCCTAGTCTGGAGTTCGCACCAGATGCCCCCCCCTCGCGAGCCTCTCGCGGGCGGGGCTGAGCTAAGCGCACACGTACATGCCGTCCCGCGGACAGCACTCGCTCTCGCGAGGCTCTCACCACATGGTCAACAGGTCCCCAGAGGGCCCTCAGAGGATCATGGCCTCGCAAGCCTACTCAAGGCTTGCCCGATCTAAAGGTCAACTACAACAGCTAACTCATCGCTGGGCTCGTAACATCATGCAGGTGCACATCCAGCGTCGCTCCTAAAACATGTGGACAACATTTTTTTACATGAGGGGCTTCCCCTCCCAAAATGCTCTTACAACCTTCAGGGTCATGCCCGAGCTTTTTGTGTGCAGGGTATACAACAGGAGGACGCGGGATCAATCAGACATATCACTCACCACATACTCTTGGTCGCCTCCAAAGGCATCACTGACATCACCGTCGCCATCATTGGCATCGTCTTCACCGCCATTCACCACATCACCTTCATATGCGGCAACTATCACCCCGTTATTGTCAAAAGCAAAGGCCCTAACGAGCGCATCCACATTGTCCTCCACCCACCGCGCCAGGTCGCCCCGGATGGCCTTGGGCACTGGGGCGATGACGGCGTCGAAGTCAAAGTGGTGATCTACATTCTGAAGATGGCTGAAGACGCGGGAGAATGCACGCCCGAGCAAGCTGCGGCTCCTCTCCTCGACAAGTTGGCGAGCCCTCTCAGAGCAGTTCTCCAGGTGTGTCACCACATCAGTGAAGAATCGGAGATGGCCGACATAGTTGGTCGCGTGAGGATGCGGATCATCCGCATCACAGATATTGCCTAGGGCTGCGTTGGCCCTGTTCCTGAGCTCCTGGAGCATGGGACCGTGCATGTGCTCCAGCGTATGCATTGAAGAATCTCTTCTTTGTTCTGGTCATCAACCCGCAGTTTAAGAAGAAGCAGCTCGACACGAGCGGAGGCCAACTCAGTCCGCGCCGAGACCAGGGCAGCTGTGGCGGCCTCCGTGCATTGCCTCATTTCAGTTAGCTTGGACCTGAGGGCGGCGGTCGTAACTGCAGCCTCAGCTTCAATCAGCTCCAGCCTCTGGTTGTGCATGTGCTCAAGATCCGTGCGAGTTTCCGCCACACAGCGGTCAACATCCTCCTGGATTCGAGCCTCACGCGCGCCAACCTCGTCCTCCGCCTGGGTAACCTGGCGCTCCCTTGTCTCCAATCGCTCGAGGTCAAGGTTGCGCTCAGCGGCCTCCAGTGTCAGCACTTCCTTGCGCCTCTGGAGCTCCTACTCTTGACAGGCGTTCCCTTCAGTGATGCAAGGGCGGCCTGACGCAGCTCCACCTGCTACTCCAGGGAAGCGCTCCAGGCTTGGAGCTCCCACGCGCGCTTCTCCGTGATCTTGCGTCGATGGTCTACTTCCTGAGCCTCCTCAATAGCTTGGGAGCAGGCCTTTCGCGAGGCCGCAAGGGATGCTTCGGCATTCGCATTGTCAAGCTCGCACTGATGACGCGCAAGGTTAACTGCCACCTTCAGCTTGCGCCGCTCTTCAACCACCCACAGGCCTTCAACTTTAAGACACGCGTCCACGTCCGCGAGCTCTCCACCAAGCTAGCCCATCGCGTCCATCGCCTTCTGGCGGAACTCTTGGCGAACGACGCTGCGCTCCCACGCTCTCCTGAGCACGTCGTCGATGTATTTCTCCGCCGCCGGCGTTGGCGGCGGGCCCTGAAGCGGTTCGCCCCCTCTCGGCAGGTGGCTGGGGGCTGGCGCCCCCATGATCGCCGGACGGGCTCCGAAGGGACCCTGGCCGGCGTAGATCCATCCCCTGAAGAAGAGCCAAGGACTAACTTCAACCATTCGCCGTCCATGATCAGAGGAGGAGCCCTGGGTAGGCTGGTCATGCCCTGGGCGAGGTCGCGAAGGAAAGGCGGCAAGGGCATAGGGTCAAGGCACCCCGCGGGCTAGCCTACTTCGCCGGCCGGACTCGCGTCAGGGGCAGCACGCAAGCTCGGGATGCTCAAGGCCAGCGATGGAGGCGAGGCTGGAGGAAGTTTCTTCTTGGCAGACTCCGCAGGTTTGCCAGGAGGGATCCTGAAGGGCCATAGTCAGGAAAGGGAGCAGCATTGAGGAATTACAAGAATGAGGTACTTACTCATCTATGGTGAAGTACTTCCTATGCTTCAACGGTCGGAAGGGGCGCCCACTGCCACTCGAAGACTCCTTCCTCTTGCGGAGGGCGTCGAAGTCCACGCGGAACCGACCCATGCGCTCAACGTGAGGACCAGCGCGCGGCGCGGATGAAGATGCACTCAAGCAGCCAACCTCAGGGGCGCCAAGCTGGGAGGAGCGATCAGGCACCACTTCCTGATGACCTGCCGAGGCCTCGGGGGGCTCCGGCCTCGGGAGTCGCAGGTCACGTACCCCCCATCGACAACCGCCTCAGGGAAGGCTTCACAAGCTCCGGAGGATGACGCCTCGGGAGTCCCGTGCGATGTCAGCACCACGACACCAGAGCCTCCAGCCTCAAGCGATGCTTGCCTCCCTGCACCCACTCCTGGTGCAAGATTAGTGTTGGCGGCGGGGAAGGGAGCCACGGCGACGGGATTCTCATGAGGCCCCACAAGGCCAGCCGGGCGCAACCCCCATTCATCAAAGTGAGGCATCTGTCTCGCAAACTCAGCCCCGCCAGAGCAGAGATACAGGAGGCTGCCCCCGTGCCGGATATCGCCCAGCGAGGGGTCGCCAGTCAAGACCTCGAGCACCTTCTTCAGTGTTTTGGGCGCCAACCGTCTCCTAGAGCCTCATGCAGTCCTGGTATCCGGTCAGGGCCCACATCGGCCGGGAATGGCGTTGGAGAGGGGCAATGCGACACTGGAGGAACTCCTTCACCACCTGGGGCGCAGTCACGCCGACCTCTCTCAACCTCTCCAGTTGACGCCAAATGAAGGAGAGCCAGGGGCTCACGAGCCTCTTGTGGCCCCAGCCTGGATTGGGGACAGCAGGCAATGTCGGATGCGAGAGCAGGGGGCTGGGCACCCCGACATCCATGTACAGCCACCATGTCCGGAACCCACTTGTGGAAGCCGGAAGGCCAAAATCAATCCTCGATGCGGCCGTCTCTGCCATGGCGTGGAAGCTCACGCACCCCAAGCACTGCATGGGTTCGGTCAGGCGCAAGGAGAAGAAGTGGCGCAAGAGGGCAATGGAAGGAGGAATGCCCACCATGGCTTCACAGACAAAGGCGAAGACAGCAAGAAGGGTAACAGATTGAGGGTCAAGATGCATCATATGGATTTGATAGTGGGAAAGCACCGCATTGAAAAAGGCGGAGAAAGGATGAACCAGGTCAGCCCACAGGGCATCGACGAAGAATCGAACCTCCGTTACGATCCGTGACGGAGGCATGGGACGCAGGCCAAGCCTTCGTCTTTCTGCACTCGTTGAAGATGGAGGCGAGTGCAGAGCGGACCTTGTCCAAGGCTTCCAGATTGAGCACCAGTGACCGGCCGACGGCGGGTTCGATTGCCGGAGGCGAACTGGAAGAGGGCACAGGCATCTTCCCTTTCTCTTTGTTAGTTGGCGCCATGGCGATGGAGGGGCGAAGCTCAAGTCAGATTGGAAGCGGAAACAGAGGTTCGAGGAAGAAGGGGGAGCAGGAAGCACGCGGGCAACAAAGAGGAAATAACTGTGTAAAGCTTCATGGACGCCTAGCCAGGCGGATATTGGGGGAGCATGGGGAAGCGGATATGCCCACGTCCAATCAGTGGCCATGCGTTAACCAAGGCCCGGGGCTGTTGGGGCCTGTGGCGCTCCGCACTTGCCCTTTGGCTTCGCTGCTAAGCCAAGTCTGAGTGCGTTGTGGGCCCGGGGGCTACTGTTGGCATTCTGGGAACGGGGGTCCCCAGACTCGCCTGCCTGCGGCCTGCAGCATGGCTCACCAGTGTCCCAGTTTGTCCCGTCTTCATCAACCCAAGATCAAGACCCTCGCAAGGGGCCAAGCCTTGTGGGGCGGATGACACAAGGACTCCTCAGGGGCGGCCTCACCAGGCAGGCTCGCGAGGAGGCGGAGAGATCAAGGCAAGGGGTACCTCCCGAGGTGCTCATGATGCAAGCCATGACGATCAAGACTAGGTGGGCGCCAGCCTGCGCAGTGTCTTCGCTTCCTCTTTGGTGCAAAGGGCCAAGCGTAGGCGCGGAGTATCGAAGAATCAAGCAAAGGTTTCCATATTGGTGCAACGAGACCAAGACCAGCAGAGCGGCAGGACGGAGGTCACCGTGGATCCCAAGACGGCGTCATCACCAGTGTCTTTGGTAGTCGAAGACCACCTTTGGTCAGTATAGCTTGTACTAGCTGTCCCCTTACAAAATGGCCATTGTTGGCTCCCTTCCTGTTCAATATTTGGGAAGAGGACCAGGGCATCTATATATAGGGCTAGCCACCATAGTAGAAGGCATCGAGTTCTCACCTAGAGCCAACGGGACAAAGCAATTCCTCTCCAAGCGCACCACCACAAGAACACCTCTCGCGAGGCTGTTCTTCCCCTGTACTGTTCATCATCAACCCAAGAGGCAATCCACCACCACACACAGGAGTAGGGTATTACACCATAGCGGTGGCCCGAACCTGTATAAATCTTGTGTCCCTTGTGTTGTTCATCGTGCTAGATTAGAATCGCGGCGAGGTTGTGGGCGTGTTTCGGTAGGGAGAAGATCTTCGTGCGCGCCCCAGAGTTCGAACCTTAAGGGTTTTGCCGGAACCAGATATCCGACAAATATAACTTATTTGGATATAAGAAAACATAAGCCATTACATTGTCTTCCTTGTCCAACATCAACTTTTTAGCATGTCATATTTTAATGAGTGCTCACAATCATAAAAGATGTCCAAGATAGTATATTTATATGTGAAAACCTCTCCTTCTTTATTACTTCCTATTAATTGCAACGATGACCAAAACTATGTTTGTCAACTCTCAACAACTTCTATTCATCATACTCTTTATATGTGAAGTCATGACTCTCCATAAGATCAATATGATATTTTTATTTCTTTTTGTTCTTTCTTTAATCCCCTCAAGATCATAGTAAAATAGCAAAGCTCTGAACTCAAAACTACTCTTTATTATATATAACTCACAGACTCGATTACATAGATAGAGATCAAAACAAAACTCAAAGCTAGATCATACTAAAACTTTATTCTACTAGATCAAGATATAATCAAAAGGATCAAACTACGAAAAATGATAAAGATAGAAGTGTGATGGTGATACGATACCAGGGCACCTCCCCCAATCTTGGCAATTGCCAAGGGGAATGCCATACCCATGTATTTATGTCTCTTTCTTCAGAGGCGGTGACGATGGAGTTGTTGATGATGTAGGCTTGTCGTCCATCTTCCAAGGCATAGGCTCACCAGCATAGAAAGATGAACAAGTCTCCGGGATCCTCAAATCTGCAGCCAAACTCATCCTCTTGAATCTATATTCATACTCACAGTTTTGGTTTTGCAGGTCATAGATCTGGGCCTGGAGCTGCTCGATTTTCTCGTTAAGCTTGAAGATGGCCTCCTCGATGTTCTTGGCATCTAGCTTGTGATTGTTGGTGAACTCCGCGATCATCATGTGATTGGCGTTGAGTCCATGCCCCACCATCCCTTGGCACTTGAAAACTTGTTACTCCATTACTTCGAGTCTTGTCTCCATGCTTCCGGTCTTCTTCGGTCCCTCAACATCGCGGATGTGCAGCACCCCCCCTCACGCATCTCCATGTTTTGAGGGTGTTGCAGCACCTCCATGAGGTAAGGGTTGATATCCTTCTCAAAAAACATGTCCTTGGGGGCGCTTGGAGACATCATGGTGATCTAGATCTGTCTAAAAAATAGCTCGAAACAAAAATAGAGGATTTTGTCACGGTACGGTGGTCAAAACCTTCGGGAGATTATGTAATGAATTTTTACCGACCAAGAGAAGTATTGTGCAAGAAAACAGAGTCCGGAGGGCACATGAGGTGGCCACGAGGCAGGGGGCGCGCCCTCCACCCGCGTGGCTGCCTCGTGTCTCTTTCAGATTATTTTTAATTTTCCTAATTTTTTAAATATCCCCAAACGGAGAAAAAAAATGCTATTTGAACAATTTTGGAGTCGGTTTACTTACCGTACCACATATCTATTCCTTTTTGGAGTCTGAAACGTTCTGGAAAGTGTCCCTTATGTACTCCTTCGGGGTTAATGTGTTAATAACATTGGTTTCAACATTTACGGGATTACCTGAGATATAATGTTTGATTCTTTGACCGTTTAGCACCTTCAGATTTGTGCCTTCGGTGTTGTTGATTTTGATGGCGCTACAATGATAGACCTCCTCGTTAATGTCAGGACCTTCCCATTTAGAGATTATTTCCCTGCAAAAAATCTTAACTGAGAGTTGTATAGGAAAACATAATCACCTACACTAACTCACACTTTTGTATCCTCTTGTCATGCCATCTTTTAAACTTTTCTTTAAACAACTTGGCATTGTCATAGGCTTGGGTTCTCCATTCATCAAGCGAGCTAATGTCGAATAACCTCTTCTCACCAGAAAGTTTGAAATCATAATTGAGCTCTTTAATATCCCAATATGCCTTATGTTCTAGTTCGAGAGTTAAGTGACATGCCTTTCCATAAACCATTTTATACGAAGATATACCCATAGGATTTTTATAAGCAGTTCTATAAGCCCTTAATGCATCATCAAGTTTCTTGGACTAGTTCTTTCTAGATCTAACAGTCTTTTGTAAAATCAATTTAATATCTCTATTACTCAATTCTACTTGAACACTAGACTGAGGATGATATGGAGATGCAATTCTATGATTAACATCATACATAGCAAGCATTTTACAAAAAGCACCATGGATAAAATGTGAACCACCATTAGTCATTAAATATCCAGGGACTCCAAACCTCGGAAAAATAACTTCTTTAAGCATATTAATAGAAGTGTTATGATCAGCACTACTAGTTGGAATTGCTTCTACCCATTTAGTAACATAATCAATAGCAAGTAAAATATGTGAATATCCATTAGAGGAAGGAAAAGGTCCCATATAATCAAAGCCCCAAACATCAAATGGCTCAATAAAAAGTGAATAATTCATAGGCATTTCTTGGCGTCTACTAATATTACCAATTCTTTGGCATTCATCACAAGACAAGAAAAACTTACAAGCAACCTTGAAGAGAGTAGGCTAATAAAAACCGGATTGCAATACCTTATGTGCAGTTCTATCTCCAGCGTGGTGTCCTCCGTAAGCCTCGGAGTGACACTTGCGTAGCATCTGTTCATGTTCATGCTCAGGTACACAACATCTAATAACACCATTTACTCCTTCTTTATAAAGGTGTGGATCATCCCAAAAGTAATGTCTTAAGTCATAGAAAACCTTTTTCTTTTTCTGGTATGTGAAACTAGGTGGTATAAATTTAGCAACAATGTAATTAGCATAATCAACATACTATGGAGCAGTATGAGAAGCATTTATGACAGCTAATTGTTCATTAGGAAAGCTATCATCAATAGGTAGTGGGTCATCAAGAACATTCTCTGTCAGGGATATACCGTGACCCGGCCGGACTTGGCGACTCACCAGAGACCCAGTTAATACTTGGTGACTCACTGGAGACCCTCCCGAACCTTGGAGACTCATTAGTAACCTGGCGGGCAGGTCAGACGGTCAACAAGAGCCAACGGCCCAGATGGTGGTTCGTGGGAAGGCCGGCTTATGTTAAGGTTGGCCGACTTAAGAGGAAAGCATAAGGAATATTCCCTTACAAAGGAAGCAAGACACAGACTTGTATCTGACTTGTAATAGAAGATAGACTAGTCCTACTAGGACTGCATATGTAACCCGCCCCTCCAACTTACATAAGGAGGGACAGGGCACCCCAAGACGGACAAGTTTCACGTGTTGGACAAGTTAGGGTTAGACAGACAAGTCTATAGCTCTCGAGATAGAGCACCCTTGTAATCGTGATCATCGTCATCAATATCAATGAAGCAGGATATAGGCTTTTACCTCCATCGAGAGCGGCCGAACCTGGGTAAAAAAACCCGCGTCTCTCGTCCCACTCAACCCCTCTCAAGCTACCACATAGATGCGTTGGCCTCTCGACTAAGTCCTCACTCTAGGACATCTTCCATGACAAATCCACGACAGTTGGCGCCCACCGTGGGGTCTGCGCACGGTGGTGTTGAGTTCTTGGAGGGATCTCTTCCACTGATCAAGAAGTTCGTCATTTTCCAGATGAAGAAAGACTGGTTTGGAAGGATCTGTATTAGCTTCGAAGGCCATCAGTCCAGATTTGCAATATGTGAGATTTAAGTTCAAAAGAAATTAGGGTTGCTTGTGAACATGACGCGACAATCCGTCGAATCGGAACACGAATCGATATCTCCTGCAGTGGTCACCTTACGGGCTGAGATAAACATTGGATTGACTGGTTTGGTATTGATCTTCCCCACCGCCCAGTGCCGGCTCTGTTTTGGTTTCGCCGGGTTTACCCACTCTATCTCACTCAGGGATTCTATTTTCTGCTCCGCCGGATCATGCCCGCTGGTTCCGCCCGCCCCTGCTGACGCGGATTCGGTCCGGTCTTGCTCTGAATCACCTCCTAGTTGCCGCTCGCCTCGGGTTGAGCCGCCGCCATGGCCCTAAGTCGCCATAACCTCCAAACTGGCCGTTCACAACCGTCGCTAAATCCGCAACTGTTGCTCCACCTCGAGCCGCTGGCAATCCGTTGTTGCTGCCTTGGCCTCGCTTCGAGTTACCGGGAAGCCCCTACAAGCCGGCCGGCTGGCGTGGCTCGCCTACACCGAGCCGCCAATCACTGTCGCTTGCTGCCTCATTCTCCGCTGATGCGGTGGACACAACCCCGTTACCCGGAGCCGGTGGCTACTCCACCGTGAGCCGTTTTTACGCAGCCTTGTGGTGAGCCGCCACCCTCCGGAGCCGCCTGGCCTCACGGTCGCCACTGCCGCGTCCAAATGGCCACGCCCGCTCGTCTCTGCCGCCGGTTTGAACCGGCCCTGCTAGTATGAATTGCCGCTGCCAAGTCGCTTGCTGTTTCGGAGTCACCATTCGAGCACTGCCTCCGCCACCGCGTTGGATTGCTGGACCTCTGCTGAGCCGCCACAGCCTCGCGCCCAGTCGGGCCTGAGCAGCCACCACGGCTCCATGCCTGTTCCAAGCCACCCTTGCTGGTGTGCGAAGCCGCTGCTGCAGTTTTCCTGCTTCAGAGTCACCTCTACGACCTTGAGCCGCGCGCCTCAGCCGCAAAACGCCGTCGCGTTGGCCTTGTCTCCGCTGTCCGAGCCGCCTCCAACGGCTGGCTGTCTCCAATGAGCCACCACGGCCCTATCGCCAAGCCGCTTCGACCGCAGGCCCTGCTGCCTCGCCGGCTTCCGCAAGACGCCCTGCGGCCTTGCTCCATCCTCGCCGATGCGTCAGTCACTCTACTACTGCTGCTCATTTTTGTTGTGATTCAAGACGTCCCCCATAGAGCTGAACTGCAGGTCTGCAATCTGCTACCAAAAACCAAGAGAGATCAAAGGAAAATATTAGTACTAGTATACTATTGGGGCAATCAAATCAGCCACTGGATTAATCAGAGTTTCCACGTATAAGCTTCAAGAATTGATTAGTCCTATGCACTAGTGGCATGTCCAGTCATGAAAAGTCCATGGGACAAGGGTACTAGTCCAGCTTTTGTCATGATGCGCTCATTGTACTTGTTGAGTATATATTTTATATTGCACGTGTATTAGAGTTGGGGCCCACCTCCTAGTCTTGTATAGTTGAGGTAGAGGCCTTCCCTTGTAATATATATACGTGCACCAGCACCCTATCAATACATCATCATTGTATTGCAATTTATCTCTCCACATGGTATCATCCTCTTCGATCTAACCCTAGGGTCAGCCGCCGCCGCCGCCGCCGCACCTCCACGTGCCGCTGCCGCCACTGTCGCACCCCACCACCGCACCTGCCGCCGCCGCGCTCCTCTCTCTACTTTCCCACGCCACCACTGCTGTGCTCGCTTCCGCCCCGCACGCCCTGTACCCCAGCCCCGCACGCCACCTGCGTTGACCATCAAGTCGCGCACGCATTTTCGTGCACTCCCTCACCGATCGAAACCATCACGTGCCTCGCTGCCCTCCACGCTAGCCGAGCCGCCCCTTCACTTCCCAGCCGAGCCGCCTGCCAGGTCATCCCGTCCGACCGTCGCTTCGGTTCCTTGCCAAGCTGCTCGCAGGCTCCATCGCCATCCCGCAGCCACACCACCTGCCGCTACTGCCGCCTCCTCTCTGCTCCCCAAAACTCTAATCCCAGCCGCCCCTTCACACCCACACGCTGTCACTATGTCGTGGCCCTCCTCTCCGGCTCCTCCACGACTCACTCGTCCAACCCCTTCGCTGGCCACGAGCCCTCCGCTACCGCCATCCGTGACCTCAATATTGAGGCCCGGGTCCCTATCCATCTCGAAAGCTCCAGCACCTTGTACTACGCGTGGAAGACCTACTTCAACCTCGTCTTCCGCGAGTACTATCTCACCGAGCACATAGACGGTTCCGTGGACAGCGCGTACATGCGCGGCGACCCGGAGTGGTCTCCCATCAAGGCCACGATCATCTGTTGGTTCTACTAGATGGTCTCGAAGGACATCCTCCACACGGTCATCACTGAGGACGACGATGCCTGCATCGTGTGGGGCAAGATCAATGCGCTCTTCACCGACAACAAACTTCAGCGCCTTGTTTTCTTGCAGCAGAAGTTCTTCGGCTATCACCAGGACAACTATACCATCGACGAGTACTACATGAGGCTCAAGATGCTCGCCGATGAGCTTTGCGACATCGGTGCTAAGGTCTCTGATGACCTCATGCCGAGCACCCTCACCGCCGGTCTTAATGAGGACTTCAGCAACATGGGTGTTTTGCCACAAGACTCACCCGGATGGTTCTCTTGAGCGCTACAAGATTCGATGGGTGGTTCGTAGTTTTCGGTAGCGCGTGGGCATGGACTTCACCGACACCTTCGCCCCGGTCGTGAAACCGGGCACGATTTGCGCCGTCCTTCAGCTGGCCGTCTCGCGCGCCTGGCCTATGCATCAGTTGGACGTTTCCAACTCCTTCTTGCTCGGTCATCTCGCCGAGTAGGTCTTCTATGAGCAGCCTACTGGTTTTGTCGACGCCGAGCACCCCGACTTCGTGCGCTTGCTCTCTCGCTCTCTTTACAGGTTGAAGCAGGCACCTCGGGCTTGGTACTAGTGTATCGCAGCCTTCCTGCAGTCTCTGGGCTTTCGGTCCACTTTCTTCGATGCCTCACTCTTTGTGTATCATCAGGGAGCTGACACTGCATATCTGCTGCTCTACGTCGACGACATCATCCTCACGGCATCCGCCCCGGATCTCCTTCAGCGGCTGACTGCTCGTCTTTGTGACGAGTTTGCCCTCAATGACTTGGGGCCCCTGCACTACTTTCTCGGCATCGAGGTGATCGCCGGGCGGACGGTTTCTTTCTGCATCAGCAGAAGTACGCCCACGCGCTCGTTGAGCGTGCCAGTATGCTTAATTGCAAGTCGGCTCCCACCCGCGTCGACACGAAGGCGAAGGTCTCTGCTTTGGAGGGGTCTATCGCGTCCGATGGAGCCTTTTGTCGCTCTATCGTTGGTGCTTTACAGTACTTGATGTTGACTCGCCCTGACCTGTAGTACGCTGTTCAGCAGGTGTTCCTCCATATGCATGCCCCGCGTGACTCTCACTTGACTCTGGTGAAGCATATTCTCCGTTACATACGCGGCACCATGTCCTTGGGACTCACCCTGACGGCCTCCGCCTCCACCGACCTCGTGGCCTACTCGGATGATGACTGGGCTGGCTGCCCCGACACGCGACGCTCTACGTCAGGCTACTACGTCTACCTTGGGCCCTCGTTGATCTCTTGGTCATCGCAGCGGCAGCCCACGATCTCCTGCTCCAGCGCCGAGGCAGAGTTTCGCACCATGGCTAATGCCGTGGCCAAGTGCTCTTGGATACGTCACCTGCTCCAGGAGTTGCTTTGTGATGTTCACAAGGCCACTCTTGTCTACTGCGATAACGTCAGTGCGGTCTACCTCTCCGCCAACCCGGTGCACCATCGACGGATGAAGCATATTGAGCTTGATAATCACTTCATGCACGAGCATGTTGCCCTTGGCCGTGTTCGGGTTCTCCACATGCCGACGATGCAACAGTTTGCGGACATGATGACTAAGGGATTGCCTACTCCTATCTTCGAGGAGTTTCGCTCCAGTCTCTGTGTCTCCAGCGACGCTTCGACTGCAGGGGGGTGTTGAGTATATATTTTATATTGCACGTGTATTGGAGTTGTGGCCCACCTCCTAGTCTTGTATAGTTGAGGTAGATGCCTTCCCTTGTAATATATATACGTGCACCAGCACTGTCGGGGATATACCCCGGGGTATGACCCGGCCGGAGTCATAATCCACCTGGGACTTGGTAAATCGGCGAGTGTTAAACTGGCAGACAGTTAAGATAGATGGCTAAGACAGACGGTAAACCGGCGAGTGTTAAACCGGCAGACTTAAGACAGATGGTAGCACCGGCAGGTGTTAAGACAATCATAACCCGGCAGACCATGTTAAACCGGCAGACAATGTTAAACCGGCAGACAATGTTAAACCGACAGACAATGTTAAACAACAGACAATGTTAAACCGGCACACGTTAAGAAGCCCAGGAAGGGAAGTCAAAATAGTTTAAGTCTTAGTCCAAGATGGACTCTACACATAACCCGCCCCTTTAACTTATATAAGGAGGGGCAGGGCTCCCCAAAGAGGGACAAGCAAGAAACAATCTCTAGGGCTAGACACAATTAGAGGAGAGCCGGTTTACGGCGACTCCCTCGTGATGATAATGAGACCTAGCCTCAAACAACATGTAGGGTTTTTACCGGATGATGTTTCCCGGGGCCCGAAGCTGTCTAAATCTTTGTCTTGCGTGTTGCGTCTCTCGATCCGCTCAACCCCTCTCAAGATACCACATAGATGCGTTGGACTCACGACTAAGTCCTCACACTAAGGACATCTGACGTGTTAATTTCACGACAGTTGGCGCCCACCGTGGGGCCTGCGCATAGTGGTGTTGAGTTCTTGGAGGGATTTTTCCCAGGGATCGAGAAGCTCATGATTTCGTCAGATAAGGAAGAGCCGGCAAATCCGTTATTTTGTGATCAGGAACATGATTAACTTTGGAGCTCGCATATACAAGATTGAGATCAAGTGAAATCAGGGTTGCATTTGCACGCCAATGCCGTGATCTACAATGTACCGAGACCTAAAGAAAATCGATCTTCATTGCTGCGCTGCGCCGATCCATGAAATTGCTGGGTCACCAATTGCACAAAACACGCGTGCGTAATCATCTAGACGCTCGGCATTAAAGTCCCGGGGAATATTAACGTACGTTATTGCTGCTACTTGGATGGAGTGAAGATCGAAGGGAAAATACCACTTCAAGTAGTAGTTTACGTGATCAAATTCCAGTGATCTAAACCGACTAGTATTAATCCTAGTACGGTTCTGATTCTTTATCCTGTCTATGGACGGAAGCTGACGGCTGGTTGCAAATCATTTTATCCGATCTATTGAAAAAAAGGAGGAGGGACCACAACCCGAAAGCGGATTCATCCACGGGCTCTACGGGCTTGGAATCCCCCGTTGACCTGCCTCGTTGAAACCACCAAGCCGGGCAGCAGCGACATGCCTCCCCTGCCGTGCGAGAACAGAGAAGCGCCACCACCTTCACCTCATACCGCCCTGTGTTATGCCGGCGCTGCTACGTCGAGCCGCTGGGCTGCCTCCTCAAGCCGCCTTCAGTTCGCCTCATTACTCCTTGGTGCTCTCTTCGGACCAAGCATGCCTCTGCCAATGTCGCCTCCGCGATTCGCGACACCTTTCGGGCGCGTCCCCTGCCGAGCTGCTGGCCGGCACCGCCGCTGCACTTCTGAGCCACCGCTACGCCGGGTCACCTCTGCCTCCGTCAACCCCGCGCCAAGCGGCTCACCACCATCGTCGACCCGCGAGTGCCGCCACTACTGCATTAAACTGCCGGTTTGCTGCATCTTGGGCCGCCAGTTGCCATCTCCACGACCGTGCGTTGAGCCGCCGTTGCCTTCTCCAGTTTCCACTGCTACGACCTGCCTTCGCCTCTGGGCTGCCGCCGCTGTTAATCCGGCTATTGTTGCCGGCTCACAAACACCAGCTAACCATCAGAATCTGCTCATGTTCATCTAGAAGAAGAGGAGAACCTGCTCATGTTGGATGGTGAGATTTTTTCTATGAAATACTTGACAATGACGCTCGTCCGCGGTACAACAAAAGCAATCCGCATATGGAGTCGACCGACTGCCACTATTATTTCCCCGTAGCTGCCGCAACCCGCAAGTCGCTGCCGCGGGCTCGCCATGAACCGCCAAGATACCTCCGCGCTGAATCGCCGGCCTTATCTATGCCTTGCTCCGGTTCACTGAATCCATCAAATAATAGTCGACTCGGTAAACCGGCTCGATTGCCACATTGCCGGGTCGCCTCCTCCGCGCTAGACCATCTCGACGGTCTGCCTGGCGTCTTCAAAGCCGACTTGCCAAACCGCCGTGCATTGACCCGTCGTTCGCCCCGCTACCGTCAAACCGCCGAGCGCTGACCCGTCACTTTACGCCACCATGCGCTGAGCCGGCCTGGTTGAAACGACTTACCTCCATCTTCACTTCCGCATCAAATTGCCGCTTTTGCCAAGTCGCCGAGCTGCCGGACTGTATATCAGGGCCACGCTGAGCTTTCCTTCACCGCACGCCTCCGCCGCGACAACACTACGCGCCACCCGTCACCGAATAGTCTCAGGCTGTTTTCTTCGACGAGCAAATCACCGTCGCCGGTTCACCATCTGCTCAAGCCACAGCCCTCCAAGAATCGCCGTCACCGATTCACCTATGCTCGAGCCGCTGCTGGGTCACCACAGACTCGCCCCACTGCCTGTGGGTTGGTTCGCCACCACCAAATCGCCGCCTGCCTCCGCTTCTGCTACACCGTGACCCGCCTCCGTGTTGTCTTTGCCGCATCGCGAGCGCCCTGGCAGTTCCAGAGCGGTTGTCGCCCTCGTCGGCGGGCTTGAATCGCTGCTGCGACCAGTGACCTTCGTTGTTGAAAACCACCTCTGCCTCTGCTGCTATCTGATCCGCTTGAGCCGGCTACCTGATGCTTTACACCGCGCCCCTACAGGCCTTTTTCGCTATGGAGTTGCAGCAGTAAAAGCAAATTTTTCTCGCTGAAGATTGGAAAAGTCAAAGGGTCATTCTGATTCATGTATTGTTAGTATAAACTACTACAAGTACAAGTACTGCCACTAGTTTGACGTCATGTGAAGGAAAGGAGCAGCGGTGCAAGGGCCACGTCACACATTTTGTGTCCATCCAATGAGAGTACCAGGTGTTATCCTTCTTGTATATTTTATCAGCATATATTAAATTATTTAAGAACAATTACTTTGGTATGCATATTTTTATGTGCAGGGCAATGATTCATTATAAGGGTGGTGGCATGCTATGCCTATGGAGTGTGTGTCAGCATCATCATGCGCTTGCACCCGCACTCGTTTGTTATTGAACGGGTGTGTGCTAGCCGCCGCCCGTGCAGCTCGATCCACCTCAACTCGCTTGGACCACGCCCGCGATTGACTCGCCGTCCGCGCGGTATACCGCGTCTGTGAATGACTCATCTGCCTGCTGACACGGCCGACCCCGACATGATTGATTTCAGCTTCACCATGGTGATCATCAACTCGCGGTGGATAAACTGGCCTGACATATCAGGTGAAATCCATCCAATAAATATTTATATTATATATTGCTTTCTTTAAAAGAGCGATTACTCTGGCTTGCAATGTTATCTAATGCAGGACCCTAAACCGCCATATTGGTGCAAATTTAAAGGTCGTCAAAAAAATTTCGGCTTAAAAAGAAGGATTCCGGTTTAATATCCGGCTTAAGGGAAAGTTATCTCCCACAAAGCTTTGAAGCTCTCGATAGCCGGTTCAAAATACCAGTTCAAGAAGAACTTATCTCTTGCAAAAAGTTAAAGGTTGCCGAAGAGGACCTGCTGCCCTGACACGCGGTTCAAACATGGGTATCCTGCCTTATGGGCTCATCTTCATATGATCACTTGGGGGCTTCCTGTTCAAACATAGGTGGGTTCACTAAAGAGAACATAGTGTTACTACCCTCTTGATGCAGCTATCAAACCAATATTATCATAAGGGGCCAAAGAGAGTTTGTTGCATAGCACAACTCAAACATAGGCACCCGGCGAGCATAGCTCAAAAATATAGCACATGGGGGCTTCAACTGACAAAGGGGAGTCCTGTCCATTAATCCGGCTATCACGCCACAACAAAGCTTGGGAGCTTCACACCCAAGGGGCCAAAGAGAGTGTTGTTGCTAAGCACAGCTCAAACATAGGCACCCATAGAGCACAACTCACAAAGTTACTTGGGGGCTCTTTGTGCATCGCAACAAAGAATTTGAAAGGACCCTTGTAATTGGGTATCGACCCACGGCTTGGAAGCCTGGTGTATTCACCTAAAACCCCGGGTTAACCTGCCTTCATCAAGTAAGCCACTCCTATCCGGGTAATCCTGGCATGACCCGCCGAACGTTTGACAAGTCAATCTTATACAGACCCTGAACTTGTCAAAGTTAAAACGACGATTGGTTAGTTGGAGGTCCATCTTAAAAGGCTTTGTCAAATGGTTTAACTCAGCGGCCTGGCAGCCCATGAAAAGCCTCGAATTTGGGCCTGGCAGCCCTTGAAAAGCCTCGACTACACGATTTAATTTTCCTTTGTCAAGATTTTTCTCTTTTGATAAATTTTATGTTGAACCGGCGTCTATTGACCCGGCATGACTATCAGTCATCAAATTAACCCGGTGTTCATTAACCCGGCTCGACTTTCAACTACAAGTTGTCAGTACATAATCACTTATAATCCGGTGTTTATTGACCCGGCCTGGCTTTGGACTATAAGTCGCCATTATATATTTGGATTGCGCCATTGGAATTATGCGCTTATAAATCATTGGATATATTATTTAAATATCCAACATGGCTGGATTTTTATTATGGTCATCAATAACCAGTATTATGATTAAGGTTTTCAAAGTCGCTTTAGCGCAATGGCTATCATATTATCAATAGATATGGTTTATTCTACAATTGAAGGAATAGTCCCGAGTTGCTGCAGGCTTACGACCCGACACTTGGGGGCTACATTATTTCAGTTGAAATTACATCAAATAGACAAGTCTCATGTCGCTGCAAGCATGCACCATGACACTTGGGGGCTAATGCAAAGTCATTCTTTGCTCACCTTATTGAAGACCCGACTCATCACATTGTAATGAGCCGGCCCTTGGGGGCTACCAATTGCCTCTGTCAACAATTTAAGGTACAAAGCTTTTTATCCATTACATTGAAGGGTCCACTGCTCAGTTGGTAAAGCACAAGGCTCTTAACCTTGTGTACGTGAATTCAAGCCCCATGACGGAGGTTACATCATATGATGTTATTTTCATTGAAGTATATCTCAAAGTCCCAGCTCAATATTATCTTACTGAGCCGACCCTTGGGGGCTACACTGGTTGAAGTTTTTATGAGCATCATGCAATTACAAGTCCCAGGTTGCTGCAAGCATGACAACCCGGCACTTGGGGGCTACATATGTGGAATACTCAATTCTGACTAGTGATTGAGATGAACAACGTGGATTTCTTCAAGATTGTGATATTTATATTGAAGCAAGTACTAAGTTGTTGCTATGCTACCTTCTTAAGACTTGGGGGCTACAAGTGATAGGCATGTAAGAGGTATATTTTCAAAAGCTGATGTAAACAAACAATTACGATTCGGTGCCATCAATATTCTTTAACCGGCAAGTTCTACGTCCTTAAACCGGCTGAAGATCAGATGAGTATTTCAAAGACCAATATTGTTTTTAAGCATTGGAAGCTGAATCAAAGGAGTTATTTTTCACAATATATTTTCGATGAGAAACCAATGTCTACAAGGTGATTATGAAGCTGGCCTATTAAACCGGATTTTCTAGAAGAAGGAAGTGACAATGACTTAAGGATGATCAGGATTAGTTTAACATGGATAAATCCAAATTAAACTGGGGGCTAATGTCGGGGATATACCCCACGGTATGACCCGACCGGAGTCATAATCCGGCTGTGAGTTGGTAAACCGGCGAGTGTTAAACCGGTAGATAGTTAAGACAGATGGCTAAGACAGATGGTAAACCGGCGAGTGTTAAACCGACAGAGTTAAGACAGACGGTAGCACCGGCAGGTGTTAAGACAATCATAACCCGGCAGACAATGTTAAACCGACAGACAATGTTAAACCGGCAGACAATGTCAAACCGACAGACAATGTTAAACCGGCACACGTTAAGAAGCCCAGGAAGGGAAGTCAAAATAGTTTAAGTCTTAGTCCAAGATGGACTCTACATGTAACCCGCCCCTTTAACTTATATAAGGAGGGGCAGGGCTCCCCAAAGAGGGACAAGCAAGAAACAATCTCTAGGCCTAGACACAATTAGAGGAGAGCCGGTTTACGGCGACTCCCTCGTGATGATAATGAGACCTAGCCTCAAACAACATGTAGGGTTTTTACCGGATGATGTTTCCCGGGGCCCGAAGCTGTCTAAATCTTTGTCTTGCATGTTGCGTCTCTCGATTCCTCTCAACCCCTCTCAAGCTACCACATAGATGCGTTGGCTTCACGACTAAGTCCTCACACTAAGGACAGCTGATTTGTTAATTCCACGACAAGCACCCTATCAATACATCATCATTGTATTGCAATTTATCTCTCCACAGTACTACTTCATCAGGCTGCCAGGCACATCCAAAATTTTAGAAGGGCCAAGGCCACACGAACTTGGTCACTTATGGAGAAAACGACCACGTGTGTGACTCTGGTAGAAATTATTGCAAATATTTTACCTAACCCACCCATGTCTAATGCCCCCCTACGCCTCGCCGGTTGATGCTACTCAGTTGTTGTGGCTGTTTTCCCATCTAGATAAAAAAAGAAAAGTTAAAGTGGTTAGTTGTTTGAAAAAAAGCACTATGACCCGGAGAGTCCGTTCTGGAGTCGTCCCGCCTCTGCTGTCACGCCCCTGCCTTGATCATGTTGCCTATAGGGCTACTTGGGGTCTTGTGGTCTACAAAGGTGTCCAATGGCCTATGATAGTTGCAGCACTATGGTTGATCCCATTTTGCAACAAAAGGACTGAGTGGCTACATCACCGTTGAAATTACTGAAGATTATTCACGGGTGCTATATACGGATCATCCGTCGTCCGGAGAAATTAGGTGAATCCTGTCTAGTCAATTTTTGTTGATATGTTTTATAAGGAACAAGTACTCTGGCTTGTGAAATTTTTTGATGCAGAATAATTGTTCACGACAAGAGCAATGGTCGTGGATATATATCTCGCACCAAAATTATCATGCACTAGCATCTGACTATGCCATAATGCTGAATGAATGTATGTGTAAGCCGCGACCTGTGTGGCCCAATTTACATCAACACAATGTGATTGACTTGCCCATCCGCGTGGTTTATCACACCTGCGATTGACTCGCCATCCGCACCGGCTTACAATGCCATGACCAACTCATCTGTCTGTGCCTACGACCGACTCGCCCGCGTCTGTGCTGCTTATGATGCCGCGATCGTCTTTACGTTCCGCCCCCGCGGTTTGGTCTACATCAATACACTGGAGCTGCACCTGTCTGCATGAGCTGCTTATTGAATGGAAGCAAGTCACTTCTCTGGTGGACTGGTTTTTTTCTTCTAACAACTCTTGAGCAAATTATCATATATCATCAGTCTCCGTTTGCACTGGATGTCTCAATGGGCAGGTGCACAAGTCACCACCACTAAAGTTTATTTAACATCAATAACTAGCTGGGATGAACCACCGGCCGGATTACTGGTTTATATTACGATCAAGTATGGAGAATCTCAAGACAACTCCTCGAGTCGTCTTAAGACCCGGGGGCTACAATGACATGACTCAGCAAATTTTGCCAATTTCAGCAAATTCAAGAACCCCGAGTCATTGGAGGAAAATTAACTCGGTCTCGGAGGCTACTATGATATTGATGAAAATTTAAAGGTTGTTAGAAAATTTCCGGCTTAAAATGAAGCACTCCAGTTGAAAATCCGGCCCAAGAGAAATCTGTTTTCTCACAAAGCTTTGAAATTCTCAATATCCGGTTTAAAATTCCAGTTCAAAAGAACCCATCTCTCGCAAGTTCAAGTTCTCAGGAAAAATTAAAGGTTGCCAAAGACAACTTGATGTCATGATGCGCGGTTCAAACATGGGCATCCTACCTTATGGGCTTATCTTGTTACAAATTACATGGGGGTTTCTTGCTCACTGAGCATAGATGTGATTACCCTTTTAATCCGGCTTATATGCCTTGTTTCAAATGACTTGGGGGCTTTCTGCCCAAAGTTTAAAGGTTACCAAAGAGAATTTGCTACAATGTGCAGTTCAAAACCCGCCTTAATGATTTATGATAGGTCGCTTCGGGGCTTCCTGTTCAATGAACATAGCTATGATTACCTTCTTGATCCGGCTTGTACGCCTTGATTGCAAATTACTTGGGGGATTCTTGCTCATTGAGCATAGCTATGACTACCCTACTGATCTGGCTTATATGCCTTGATTGAAATAATACTTGGGGGCTCCCTGCTAATGAACAGAGCTTTGTTTACCCTTTTAATAGGCTTGGACGCCACGTGTATTCACCAAAAATCTGGGTTATCCTGCCTTTGTAGGCTTTCCACCTCGACCAGGTAATCCTGGAATGACTCGCCGTACTTTTGACAGTCAATCTTATAAAGAACCTGAACTTGTCAAAGTTAAAATGACGATTGGTCATGTGAGGCCCGGCTTATAGGTTTGAATTAATGAGTAACTCAGTGGCTATGCGGCCCTTGAATAGCACTTGATATTGAGGCTTGGCGGCCTATGAATGCCTTGTTTTTTCTGATTTATATTGGCTTTGAACATTGTTTGGGTCCATCTTTTGTGCCATGTTGATATATGGTCGAAAGTTGGCTAGGGCCATGACGCCTTGATCCTTATGTTCATATTTGAATCTATCCGGAGTTTTGATAACCCGGACTGGCTTTGGGCTTTAAAGACGCCAGTGTTTGTTGATTAAACACTTGAAGTTATGCGGTCTAAGTTTTTGGGATGTTACCCTTGCTGCGTATGGCATGTAAGCTGTCAGTATGAACCGATTTCACATGCCATGTAGCCTTGATTATATGAATAATCATTGAGCATCTTTGGGTTTGATAACCCACCCTAATAGCAGACTTTAAGTCTCCAGGATATTTTGCCTTGAGCAATCAAAATGACGATATTTCATGACTCCGGGTTGATACTGGCTCTCGATTATAATTATCAAGGCATCACCATGGTATTAATCTACAGCCGACAATTTGAGCCAATTCTCCAGGTGTGTTGTTGGATGAATATGCGAGGTTTGATAACGCACCCTGGCTTTGGATGTTAAAGTCGCCAGTATATTTTGGATTGCACCATTGGAATCATGCGCTTATAAATCATTGGATTGTTACCCTCACGGGATATGGCAATGTAAGACAACAGTATAAATCAATCCTACAGGTATGTTTTCCTAGTTATATGAATAAGGAAGGCTTGATAACCCACCCTGGCTTTTAACTTTAAGTTGCCAGTATGTTTAGGCTTGAAATGGCCTTAATTCTAGTATTTTCAATTATTGCATAAGACAATATTGTCTTTGGGTTGTTACCCGCCCTGGTTTTTGACGTTAAGTCACCAGGGCATATGTCGTTTAAACTTTGTGTAGGACATGTAGAGCTTTACACATAAGTGAAAATACTGTTGTTGCTCATATGAATCATTGCGTCTAAACCCATCATCTCGCCATCTGAAGATGTTGCCGGGTTATCTAGCTCTGGGTTATATGGCCCAATATTGAGTTTATTGAGGCTATGAGCCGCCAAAGTGATCTTTTCAAAAAACTGGACATGACTATGAGCCACCGTGGATGGGGTTATCAATTCATGATTTTTGACAAAGGCTATAAGCCACCGGGTTACAAAAATCCCGGATTACAATGGATGCGTATTAAGTCGCCATCGGCCAAGATCCGCCTGGTATTTAAACTCCAGATTTATTTGTCAACATATAAGGTATTCAAATCTTTAATAGCCAAACTTGGCTGGATTTTCATTATAATATAACTAATGAGGTTTTCATACTGGATTGTATTATTCAAATTTTGAATAGCCAACATGGCTGGATTTTTATTATGGTTATCAATAACCAATATTATGATTGAGGATTTGAAAGTCGCTTTAGCGCAATGGTTATTATTTCTTTATCAATAAATATTATTTATTCTACAATGGAAGGAATAGTCCTGAGTCGCTGCAGGCACACGACCCAGCATTTGGGGGCTACATTATTCAAATCATGATTATATCAAGTATGCAAGTCCCATGTCGTTGCAAGCATGCACCATGACACTTGGGGGCTAATGTAAGGTCATTTTTAGCTTGCCTTATTGAAGACCCGACCCATCACATTGTGATGAGCCGATCCTTGGGGGCTACTAATTGCTCCTGTCAAGAGTAACCCAAAACTTGGAAGCTACATCATTTGGCGTTATTAATTACTGCTCAAATCTACATGATCGTATCTACAAAGTCCCTGCTCATGATTGCAGCATGACTCGGCCCTTGGCGGCTACACTGGTTGACGTTTTCATGAGCACAAGGCAATTACAAGTCCCAGGTTGCTGCAAGCATGACAACCCGGCACTTGGGGGCTACATATGTGGAATATTCAGTTTATGACAAGTGACTAAGATGAACAACTCAGATTTCTTCAATTTTGCGACATTTATATGGAAGCAAGTCTTAAACTGTTACTACGCTCCCTTCTTAAGACTTGGGGGCTACAAGTGATATGCATATAAGGGAGGTACATTTTCAAGCTTGATGTTAGCAACAATTATGACCTGATGCCATCAATATTTACAAACCAGTAATTTTGGCAACAATAAACCGACAAGTTCTACATCTTCAAGCCGAGTGAAAATTAGATGAGTATTTCAAGACCAATATTTTTGTTAATCATTGGGAGCTGAATCAAATGAATTATTCTTCACAATATTTTGCTGTGAGAACCCAATGTCAGCAAATTGATTATGAGGCTGGCCTACTGACCCGGACTTTCCAGAAGAAGGAAATGACAAGGACTTAAAGGATGATCAGGTGCCGGCTTACAATAATTTTTAACCTGGAACACAGCCTGTCAAATTTGTCCTTGTGTTTATTTTGCAGGATCAGTTTAACATGGATAAATCCAAACTAAGCTGGTGCTAATGTTGGGGATATACCCCGCGGTATGACCCGGCCAGAAATATGACCTGGACGGAAATATGATCCGGCCGAACTTGGCCTATCACCAGAGACCCGGTTAATACTTGGTGACTCACTAGAGACCCGCTCGAACCTCGGCGACTCATTAGTAACCCGGCAGGCAGGTTAGACGATCAACAAGACCCAACGGCCCAGAATGCGGTTCATGGGAAGGCCGGCTTATGTTAAGGTGGGCCGGCTTAAGAGGAAAGCATGAGGAATATTCCCTTACAAAGGAAGCAAGACATAGACTTGTATCCGACTTGTCATAGAAGATAGACTAGTCCTAATAGGACTCCACATGTAACCCACCCATCCAACTTATCTAAGGAGGGAAAAGGCAGCCCAAGATGGACACGTTTCATGAGTTGGACAAGTTAGGGTTAGACAGACAAGTTTATAGCTCTCGAGATAGAGCACCCTTGTAATCGTGATCATCATCTTACCTCCACCGAGAGGGGCCGAACCTGGGTAGAAAACCTCACGCCTCTAGTCCCACTCAACCCCTCTCAAGCTACCACATAGACGTGTTGGCCTCTCGACTAAGTCCTCACACTAGGACATCTGCCGTGACAAATCCACGACATTCTCTAACCTAGACAAGTTGTCTGCAACGGGGTTCTCAGCTCCCTTTCTATTAATAATATGCAAATCAAATTATTGTAGCAAGAGAACCCATCTAATAAGTCTAGGTTTAGCATCTTTATTTTCCATAAGATATTTAATAGCAGCATGATTAGTGTGAACAATTACTTTGGAGTCAACAATATAAGGTCTAAACTTATCACAAGCAAATACAACTGCTAAAAATTCTTTTTCAGTAGTAGCATAATTTCTCTGGGCACTATCTAAAGTTTTACTAGCATATTGGATAACATTTATTTTCTTATCATCTCTTTGTCCTAGAACAGCACCAACAACATAGTCACTAGCACCACACATAATTTCAAAGGTTAAATTCCAAGTAGGTGGCTGAATAATAGGTGCACAAATCAAGGCTTTCTTAAGTATTTCAAATGCTTCTACACAATCATCATCAGAAACAAAAGGAACATCTTTTTGTAAGAGATTAGTGAGAGGCCTACAAATTTTAGAGAAGTCTTTAATAAACCTCCTATAGAAACCAGCATGACCAAGGAAAGTTCTTATACCTTTGATATCTTTAGGACACAACATCTTTTCAATAGCATCTACTTTAGCTTTATCAACTTCAATACCTCTTTCAGAAATTTTATGCCCCAAGTCAATACCTTCATTAACCATAAAGCGACACTTCTCCCAATTCAAGACAAGATTAGTTTCTTCACATGTCTACAAAACTCGATCAAGGTTGCTTAAGCAATCATCAAAACAAGTTCCACAAACAGAGAAATCATCCATGAAAACCTCAACAATATTTTTACAAAAGTCAGAGAATATAGCAGTCATACATCTTTGAAAGGTAGCAGGTGCATTGCATAAACCAAAAGGCATACTTCTATAAGCAAAGGTACCGAAAGGACAAGTAAAAGTGGTCTTCTCCTGATCCTCTTTTGACACATGTATTTGAGAGAAACTAGAATAACCATCTAGAAAGCAAAAATGTGTATGTTTGGATAGTCTTTATACCATTTGATCAATAAAAGGTAGAGCGAAATGATCTTTTCTAGTAGCTTTATTTAATTTGCGGAAATCAATTACCATTCTTTAACCTGTAACAATTCTTTGTGGGATCAATTCATTCTTATCATTAGGAACAACAGGAATACCTCCCTTCTCAGGGACACAATGAATGGGAGTTACCCACTGACTATCAACAATGGGATAAATTATACCCGCCTCTAGAAGCTTTAGTATTTCATTTCTTACCACTTCTTTCATCTTAGGATTTAACCGACGTTGGTGATCAACAACTGGTTTAGCATCTTTCTCCAGTTTTATTTTGTGCTGGCATAGAATGGGACTAATGCCCTTAAGATCAGCAAGAGTATATCCAATAGCAGCATGATGCTTCGTCAGAGTTTTCAATAATTTCTCTTCTTCATGCTCTGAAAGGTTAGCACTAATAATAACAGGATATATCTTCTTTTCATCGAGATAAGCATATTTAACAGTATCAGGTAATTGTTTAAGCTGAAACACGTGATCTCCCTTGGGTGGAGGAGGATCTCCGAGAATTTCTATAGGCAAGTTGTGTTTCAGAATAGGTCCTTGCTTAAAGAATACTTCATCTATTTCCCTTCTTTCATTCATAAACATATCATTTTCATGGTCTAGCAAATATTGTTCTAAAGGACCATTAGGAGGCACGGCAATATAAGCAAGACCAATAATTTCATCCTTACTAGGCAATTCTTTATCATGGGGTTGTCTACGAAATTTAGAAAAAATAAGGTCATGAGACATATCCCCTAACCCAACAATAAGAATATCCTTTTAGCAGTCTATCTTAGCATTAATAGTATTCAAGAAGGGTCTACCAAATATAATGGGACAAAAGCCATCTTGCGGACCAAGAAAAAGAAAATCAGTAGGATATTTAATTTTCCCACACAAGACTTCAACATCTCTAACAATCCCAACTGGTAAAATAGTATCTCTATTGGCAAGCTCAATAGTAACATCAATATTTTCTATCTCAGCAGGTGCAATATCATGCATAATTTCTATGTATAAGGAATGAGGAATTGCACTCACACTAGAACCCATATCACATAGGCCATGATAACAATGATCTCCTATTTTAACAGAAACAACAGGCATGCCAACAACAGGTCTATGTTTATCTTTAGTATCGGGTTTAGCAATTCTAGCAGCTGCATCACAGAAATAAATAACATGCCCATCAATATTATCGACCAAGAGATCTTTAACCATAGAAATACTAGGTTCAACTTTGATTTGTTCAGGGGGTGTAGGTGTTCCAGTATAACTCTTATGGACCACAGTTGAAGCTTTAGCATGATCCATTATTCTAACACGGAAAGGTGGCTGCTCAATATAAGCAGTAGGAAAAATAGGATCAACATTATAAGTAATAGTTTCTTCTTCAACTTTAATAGGTTCTACTGCTTTCACTTCAATGGGAGGATGATATTTAAACCACTTCTCCTTAGGGAGATCAACATGAGTAGCAAATGATTCACAAAAAGAAGCTACTATCTCAGAGTCAAGTCCATATTTTGTTATTCACGAAAAGCATCGATATCCATAAAAGATTTAACACAATCACACTTAGGGGTTATACAATCTTCAGAGTTGCGTTTAATTCTTTCCAATAAATCCCATTTGAATTCAATAGTATTCATCATAAAAGAACCAGTACAAGAAGTATCGAGCATGGAGCGATCATTATGAGAAAGCCAATCATAAAATTTTTGAATAATAATTTCTCTTGATAGCTCATGGTTGGGGCATGAATATAACATTTACTTAAGCCTCCCCCAAGCTTGAGCGATACTTTCTCCTTCACGAAGCCAAAATTTATATATATAATTCCAATCATGATGAACCAGATGCATTGGATAAAACTTCTGATGAAATTCCAATTTCAATCGGTTGTAGTTCCATGATCCAATATCATCACATAGCCTATACCATATCAATGCCTTTCCCTTCAAAGATAAAGGGAATACCTTCTTCTTGACAACATCCTCGGGCATACCTGCAAGCTTAAATAATCTACAAACATCATCCACATAGAATAGGTGCTTATCAGGATGTAATGTTCCATCTCCTGTATAGGGATTAGCTAGCAGTTTCTCTATCATACCAAAAGGAATTTCAAAGTAAATATTTTCAGTAGGTTCAGTAGGTTGAGGAGAAACTCTTTGCTCTTCTGGTCGGGGTGAAGACACCCCAAACAAGCCCCTCAAAGGATTATTTTCCATAGTAACAAGTGACGGTAAATTTCAGCACACTATATAAATGTTTCCTTACCAAATTCCACTTACCAAAGGGGCTTCACTCCCCGGCAACAGCCCCAGGAAAGAGTCCTGATGACCCACAAGCACATGGGATCTATCATAGTCCTTTTGATAAGTAAGAGTGTGAACCCAATGAGGAGCAGAAGGAAATGACAAGCGGTTTTCAGTAAGGTAATCTCGGCAAGCACTGAAATTATCAGTAACAGATAGTTTTGTAATAAGGTAATTCGTAACGGGTAACAAGTAACAAGAGTAAACAAGGTGCAGCAAGGTGGCCCAATCCTTTTTGTAGCAAAGGACAAGCCTGGACAAACTCTTATATAAAGCAAAGTGCTCCTGAGGACACATGTGAATTATTTTCAAGCTAGTTTTCATCATGCTCATATGATTCACGTTTGTTACTTTGATAATTTGATATTTGGGTGGACCGGTGCTTGGGTGCTGTCCTTACTTGGACAAGCCTCACACTTATGATTAACCCCTCTTGCAAGAATCTGCAACTACAAAATAAGAATTAAGGTAAACCTAACAATAGCATGAAACATATGGATCCAAATCAGCCCCTTACAAAGCGACGCATAAACTAGGGTTTAAGCTTCTGTCACTCTAGCAACCCATCATCTACTTATTACTTCCCAATTCCTTCCCCTAGGCCCGAATCATGGTGAAGTGTCATGTAGTCGACATTCACATAACACCACTAGAGGAGAGACAACATAGATCTCATCAAAATATCGAAAGAATACCAAATTCACATGATTACTTATAACAAGACTTCTCCCATGTCCTTAGGACCAAACGTAACTACTCACAAAGCATATTCATGTTCACAATCAGAGGAGTATTGAATAGCGTTAAGGATCTGAACATATGATCTACAAGGAGTAATCAACACTACTACCAACCCACAGGTACCAATCCGAGGTTCTGAGACAAAGATCGGGTACAAGAGATGAACTAGGGTTTGAGAGGAGATGGTGCTGGTGAACATGTTGATGAAGATTGACCCCCTATCTATGAGAGGATCGATGGTGATGACGATGATGACGATTTCCCCCTCTCGGAGGGGTGTTTCCCCGGTAGAACAGCTCCGTCGGAGCCCTAGATTGGTCCTACCCAGGTTCCGCCTCGAGACGGCGTCGCTTTGTACGAAAAGGTTCTCTATGATTTTTTCCAGGGTAAAGGACACCATATAGAAGAAGATGGGAGTCGGGGCCCTGCCAGGGGGCCCACGAGGCAGGGGGTACACCCAGGGGTTAGGGAGCGCCCTCCACCCTCGTGGGTGACTGGTGGTCCCCCTCTGGTGCTTTCTTCGCCCAATATTTTTAATATATTCCAAAACTGATCTTCGTGAAGTTTCATGACTTTTGGAGTTGTGCAGAATAGGTCTCTAATATTTGCTCCTTTTCCAGTCCAGAATTCCAGCTATCGGCATTCTCCCTCTTCATGTAAACCTTATAAAATAAGAGAGAAAGGCATAAGTATTGTGATATAACGTGTAATAACAGCCAATAATGCAATAAATATTGATATAAAAGCAAAATGGACGTATCAGACCCCAACCGGCTTAAAGCATCAGCCACCTCACTTTTCCTATGATCATTCCACTTGATAACCCTTGAAATGACCATCAATAGCATGAACCTCTAGGCGATAAGCCGCCATGAGTGGATCCTTTGAATCCCAAGTTCTTGAAACTTGTTGAGCCACCAAATCTGAGTCACCAAACCACCTCACCCGGCTTATATTTATCTCTTTAGCCATCCGAAGACCATGGAGCAAGGCCTCATACTCAGCTGCATTGTTAGGACAAGGGAACATCAACCTTAAAACATAACAAAATTTGTCACCTCGTGGGGAAGTCAAAACAACTCCAGCCCTCGAGCCTTCCAACTTCCTGGATCCACCAAAGTGAATAGGCCAATATGTGCTATCCGCCTTCTCCTCAGGCATCTGCAACTCTGTCCAATCATTGATGAAATCCGCAAGTGCTTGAGACTTGATAGCTGTTCGAGGCATGTACTTCAAACCATGGGGTCCAAGCTCAATGGCCCACTTCACGACCCGGCCTGTGGCTTCTCTCTTTTGAATAATATCCCCTGAGGGAGCAGAACTGACCACAGTGATGGGATGACCAAGGAAATACTGCTTTAACATACGACTAGCCATGAGAACTCCATAGACCAGCTTTTGCCAATGTGGGTATCTCTGCATAGATTCAATGAGTACCTCACCGACATAGTAATCCGGCCGCTGAACCGGATATTCCTTGCCTGACTCTTTACTTTCAACAACAACTGCTACACTGACGGCTCAGCTATTAGCAGCAACATATAATAGCAAGGGCTCCTTATCAATAGGAGCTGCAAGGATTGGTGGCTCAACCAACTTATTTTTCAACACCTCAAACGCCTGATCAGCAGCATCACTCCAAACAAAGTGATCTGTTTTCTTCATCATCTGATACAGAGGGGTAGCCTTTTCACCCAAACGGCTTATAAACCGGCTTAAGGCCGCAATATGACCTGCCTAACGCTGGACGTCATTAACACACGCCAGTTTAGCCAAAGAAGTGATAGCCTTGATTTTCTCGAGTTAGCTTCAATGCCTCTTTAAGAAACCAAAGAACCCAAGAGCTTGCCTGCTAGCACACCAAAAACACACTTGGTCGGGTTAAGCATCATCTTGTAGACCCGGAGATCATCAAAGTTCTCTTTTAAATCTTCTATCAAGGTCTCCTTCTTCCTGGATTTCACAACGATATCATCCACATAAGAATGAACATTGCTTCCAATCTGGTCATGAAGGCAATTTTGAACACACAACTGATAAGTCGCCTGGGCACTCTTGAGCCCAAAAGGCATAGACACATAACAGAAGGCTCCAAAGGCAGTGATAAAAGTTGTCTTCTCCTGGTCCTTAACTGCCATCTTGATCTGATGATAACCAAAATAAGCATCCAGAAAGCTCAAACGCTCACAACTCGCCGTAGCATCGATGATCTGATCAATATGAGGGAGAGCAAAAGGGTCAGCCGGACAGGCCTTGTTAAGGTCTGTGTAATCAACACATATACGCCAAGTGCCATTCTTCTTAAGTAACAACACCGGGTTAGCCAACCACTCAGGGTGAAAAACTTCAACAATAAATCCAGCCACCAAGAGCCGGGCCACTTCTTCACCAATGGCCTTGCGCCTCTCTGGATTAAAACGACAAAGGAATTGCTTGACCGGTTTAAACTTTGTATCAACATTGAGAGTGTGCTCAATGAGTTCCCTCGGTACACTTGGCACGTCTAAAGGTTTCCATGCAAAGATGTCCTAGTTCTCATGGATGAACTCGATGAGCGTGCTTTCCTATTTCGGATCCATATTATCACTGATACTGAACTGCTTGGATGAGTCGCCAGGAACAAAGTCAACCAGCTTAGAGTCATCTACCGACATAAACTTCAACAAGGGATCATGCTCTGTGGTTGGCTTTTTAAAAGGTGTCATATCTGTAGGGTCAACATTATCTTTATAGTACTTCAACTCCTCTGTTGCACAAACAGACTCAACATAAGCAACATCGCCCTCTTCACACTCCAAGGCTATCTTCCTGTCTCCATGCACCGTGCTGGTACCCTTGTGACCTGGCATTTTGAGCTGTAGATAAACGTAACAGGGCCGTGCCATAAACTTAGCATAAGCTGCCCCCCCCAAACAGGGCAAGATAAGGTCTCTTGATCTTGACCACCTCAAAAGTCAATTTTCAGCCCTGTAATCATGATCATCACCAAAAGCCACCTCCAAAATTATCTTACCCACTGGATACACCGACTTACCAAGCACCATCCCATGAAAGACAGTCGAAGACAGCTTAAGATCTTTGTCAGTCAATTCCATATAGCGAGAAGTATCATAATAAAGTATATTGATACTGCGGCCTCTATCCATAAGAACCTTTGTAAACTTGTATCCTCCAACTTGAGGAGAAACCACCAAAGCCAGTTGACCCAGATTGTCATCCCGGGGCGGGTGATCCACACGGCTCCATATAATAGATTGTTCAGACCATCGCAAGTATCGAGGGACTACTGGTTCAACCGCATTCAGTGCCTGCTTATGAATCTTCTGGTCACGTTTGCATAAACTCGTGGTAAACACATGATATTGACCACTATTCAGTTGCTTTGGATTGCTCTGATAACCAGACTGCTGTTGCTGATTCCCTTGACTAGGTTGTTGATTAATTCCACCTTGATTTCCTTGGCCCTGAAAACCGGAGCTTGAGCCGCAACCTCCAAAGCCAGGTTCATGAGAGCCGGATCCCGACCCGCCATGCGGGCCATGATTGTTGTGGAAAAAAACTGGAACTTCAATACTCCCTCATGATGAAGAAATCTTTCCATAGATGACCGACCGGCTTCTCTTGCGTACCATGCTTTGGGCAAGGCTGATTCATCATCGCCTCAAGGTTGAACTTTGGTCCTCCAAACTAGGGAACTGATGATTTCCCGTTATGATGCTGATTATTATTCTGCGTATTGGTGTTAGCCATGAAGTCTGAAC
Source organism: Triticum dicoccoides (assembly GCF_002162155.2). Lineage (NCBI taxonomy): Eukaryota > Viridiplantae > Streptophyta > Magnoliopsida > Poales > Poaceae > Triticum > Triticum dicoccoides. The sequence goes on along the minus strand of NC_041385.1, from coordinate 276,527,953 downwards.
TGATATGGGCTTTGCGCTTACCGTTGTTACCTTGACCCGCCGTATTATGCTGTTGTTCCTTTGCATTGCCACTTTTCTTTCCCTTGCTAGCCTTCTCTTCATCAGACTCAGGGTCCTTAGTACTATCAGAGTTGACATATTTGACAAGAGCCTCCATGAGTTCTCCCATATCATTGCCATGGTGCTTAAGCCGCCCCAATTTCTGCTCATGGGGAAGGAATCGGCAACTCTTTTCCAACATCAAGACCGCTGAACCTGTGTTAATACTATCCGATGAGTGGATAATGGCCGAGATCCGATGCACCCAATTGGTTGTTGACTCGCCGTCACCCTGTACGCAAGAGTCTAAATCAAGAATCGACATAGGCTGCTTGCACATGTCTTTGAAATTTTGGATAAAATGCGTCTTCAACTCAGCCCATGACTTGATGGAATTAGGGGGCAATCCTTTCAGCCAAGTGCGTGCCGGTACATCCAACATCATGGTGAAGTATTTAGCACATGCAACATCACTAACATCCAACATCTCCATGGCCATCTCATAGCTCTCAATCCAGGCCTCTGGAGGCTGATCCACCGTGTAGTTAGGCACCTTGTGGGGGCCCATAAATCCTTCGGCAAGCGCTCATTAACTAAAGCCGACACTAAACATGGCACACCAAGGGTTCTAGAGGTCACTCCTGCCTCCACAGACACCGATGGGAAAACGAAGATTGTTGTTGAGCCGCCAACTGAGCCGCAAGCCCAGCCTCCCGACGAGTCATGCCCTGATCTACCAAAGCCTGAGCATCATTACAAGTGATACGTCTCCAACGTATCTATAATTTTTGATTGTTCCGTGCTGTTATATTTTTTTGGACTGGTTCCATGCTGTTATATTATCATTTTTGGATGTTTTACAATCATTTTATAGTCATTTTATATCATTTTTTGGTACTAACCTATTGACATAGTGCCCAGTGCCAGTAGGTGTTTTCTGCATGTTTTTTACATCGCAGGAAATCAATACCAAGTGGAGTCCAAACGCAACGAAACTTCTTGAGAATTTTTTTGGGCCAGAAGACATCCAGTGGGCCAGGAACACACCTGAGGGGAGCCCTGAGGGGAGCACAACCCACCAGGGCGCTCCCCGGTGGTTTGTGCCCACCTCGGGTGCCCCCTGAACCGCCTCTTTGCTCTATAAATACCCCAATATTCCAGAAACCCTAGGAGTGTCGACGAAAATCAATTCCAGCCGCCGCAGAGTCCAGAAACACTAGATCAAATCTAGACACCATCACAGAGGGGTTCACCACTTCCATTGGTGCCTCTCCAATGATGCGTGAGTAGTTGTTTGTAGACCTACGGGTCCGTAGTTAGTAGCTAGATGGCTTCCTCTCTCTCTCTCTCTCTCTCTCTCTCTCTCTCTCTTCAAAACAATGGTCTCTCGAGATCCATATGATGTAAGTCTTTTTGCAATGTGTTAGTTGGGATCTGATGAACTTTGAGTTTATGATCAGATCTATGTTTTTATCCATGAATGTTATTTGAGTCTTCTTTGATCTCTTATATGCATGATTGATTATAGCCTCATATTTCTTCTCTGATATTTGATTTTTTTGGCCAACTTGATCTATTTATCTTGCAATGGGAGAGGTGCTTTGTGATGGGTTCGATCTTACAGTGCTTGATCTGAGTGACAGAAAGGGAAACGACATGTATGTATCGTTGCTATTAAGCATAACAAGATGGGGGTTAATTTCTACATAAATAGATCTTGTCTACATCATGTCATCGTTCTTATTGCATTACTCCATTTTTCCATGAACTTAATACACTAGATGCATGATGGATAGCGGTCGATGTGTGGAGTAATAGTACTAGATGAGGTAGGAGTTGGTCTACTAATCTTGGACGTGATGCCTATATAATGATCATTGCCTGGATATCGTCATGATTATTTGAAGTTCTATCAACTACCCAACAGTAATTGTTTTCCCATCGTTTGCTATTTTTCTCGAAAGAAGCCACTAGTGAAACCTACGGCCCCCGGGTCTCTTTTCATCATATTTGCCTTTGCGGTCTATTTGCCTTTGCTTTTATTTTCAGATCTATTAAACCTAAAATACAAAAATACCTTGCTGCAATTTATTTGTTCCGCGATCTATTTATCCTATCTACCACTTTTACCTAACGTTATTTGCCTATCTTGAGGCGCCGTGCCTGAAAGAGATTGACAACCCCTTTAACACGTCGGGTTGCAAGTATTTGTTATTTGTGTGTAGGGGCTGTTTACGTGGTGTGAGGAGGTTCTCCTACTGGTTCGATAACCTTGGTCTCATCATTGAGGGAAATACCTACCGTCGCTATATTGCATCATCCCTTTCTCTTTGGGGAAATACCAACGTAGTTCTAGAAGACATCAAAAGGAATTTCTGGCACCATTACCAGGGAAGATCTTCAACATCAACCAGGTTCCTAAGCACAAATCTCATCTCCTCGCAATACATTGTTTGCCATTTGCCTCTCGTTTTCCTCTCCCCCACTTCACAAAAAATTGCCATTTTATTCGCCCTCTTTTTCGTTTGCCCTTTTCTTGTCAGATTTCATGTTTGCTTGTGTTGCCATGTGCCTTCTATTTGCTCGCATCATTGCTTGCTAAACATTTATTGATATGGATCCTCATCCACTTGCTAATCTTTTGAAAAGATTCAATTATGATGAACCAATTGCTAGTGAATTGAGTTCACTAGATTATCTTTATGAAGTTTTGCTTCAGATTTATGAATCTGGAAATTGTGATGAAGTGTTAAATGATGGAATTTATAAAGCGATTCATGATAGCTCATTGAATGAAAAGCATGACTGCAATAATGTTATTATAAATTCTATTAATGTCAGTTGTGTTAATTATATACAAAATCCCAAGCTTGGGGATGCTAATTTTGCTATGTCCACTACATGTTGCAATGATCATGATTGGGGTGATTCTTCTTATGATCTTGAAAATTTATTTAAGCCTCATGATCAATATGTTTGCAATAATATTAAAAGTGGGTTTGGAAGAGTGTCAACTTTACGTGAAAATAATCCCACATATTTGGAGACTGTTCAATCTTGTGAAATTTTTGATAGAAGTGGGCTTGGAGAGGTCATGACTTTATTTAATGATAATCCCACTATTGTGGAAGAGTGTCAACTTTGCATGCACGTGGATCATGAAGAGAAAATTTTATATGATAGTTGTATTGTTGAATTTGATTATGATCCTACATGTAATTATTATGAGAGAGGGAAATATGGTTGTGTAAATCTTCATGTCACTAAGTTACCTCTCTTCATGTTGAGATTGCTATTGTTTCTTTCTCCTTCCTTGCACATGCTAGATATTTCTTCTCTTGATAATTTGTTTGCTTATAAAAATCCTATGCAAAGGAAGTATATTAGACTTAAAATATGTTTGTCACATGTTTTATGATGCTCTCTTTGTGTTTTAGTTATCATCTTTCATGTGAGCATCAATGCATTATGCCTAGCTAGGGGCGTAAAACGATAGCGCTCATTGGGAGGCAACCCAACTTGTCTCTTTTTTCTTTTTGGTTTTCTTGCTTTTTTCAATAAAATACCCAATTATACCTCTGGTTATATGTTTTTTTGTGGTTTAAATTAGTGTTTGTGCCAAGCAAGGCCTTTGGGATGATTTGGGTAAAAGTTGATTTGATCTTGCTGAAAAACAGAAACTTTTGCGCTCACGAGATTATTTATCATTTTAAACAGAAAAGGGCTTTTGAGTTGATTATTTTTTCAGAAGATTGACAGACAAATTTCTCACGTCAAATTAAAATTTTCAGAATTTTTGGTGCTATAGAAGTATTCGAAATATTCAGATTGCTACAGACTGTTCTGTTTTTGAAAGATTCAGTTTTCTTTGCATTGTGTGCTTGTTTTGATGATTCTATGGTTTTCTTTGATGAGTTTTTGCCATAGGAAAGTTGCAATACAGTAGATATAATGCAAAAGCAAAATATTAATTGGTTTTCAACAATACTTATAGTAGTGGTTTTGCTTTCGTATACTAACGGATCTCACGAAGGTTTTGTTGAGTTATGTGTGATTGAAGTTTTCAAGTTTTGGGTGATCTTACGATGGATGAAGGTATAAGGATTAGCAAAAGGCTAAGCTTGGGGATGCCCGAGGAACCCCAAGGTAATATTCAAGGAAGTAACAAGCAACTAAGCTTTGGGATGCCCCCGAGTGGCATCCCCGCTTTCTTCTAACAACCATCGGTATTTTACTTGAAGCTATATTTTTATTCGTCACATATTATGAGTTTTCCATGGAGCATCTTGTATAATATGAGTCTTTGCTTGTTTTTCTTTGTGTTTTAAGTCTTGAATCCTTTCTGAACACACCTTTTTGAGAAAGCCAAAAATTATGCTATGTTTGCTCCTATGCTTCACTTAAATTTTTAGAGCCATGGATTTGCTCTAGCGCATCACTTATATCTTTTTGAGAATGGTGTGCTTTGTTATTTTTGAAGAAATGCTCTCGTGCTTCACTTAGATTTATTTGGGAGTTAGTAAATTTTTCATAAATTCTCTATTGCTTCACTTAGATTATTTTGAGAGAAAGAAAAATTATGCTCATGTTCTTCACTTATATTTGTTTGAGCTTATAAAAAACAACATATGAAAATAGTCCCAAAGTGATAGATATCCAAGGAGGTATAATAAAAACTTCCGTGGAGATCATTGGACAAAATAAAGTTGATTCTTAGTAATGGTTTTGAGACATGACGACATGATATGTGAGTCATGTTGATGAGTAATTGTGCTTTAGTAAGAATACTGATGTTAAGGTTTGTGATTCCCTATGCAAGCACGAAAGTCAATAGTTATGCAATGAAATTTATATCCTACTTGTGGAGCATTATTCGGTGTTACTTATGCTTAATGCTTGGGTACAAGATTTTTCGCTTTTTGGTTGGTTGCTGCTCAATCTTTTTGCTAGCCTTCATTTTGTACTAAGTATGGTCACTACTTGTGCATCCAAAACCCTTTAGACCAGTTTTGCCATATGAGTCCACTATATCTACCTATATGCGGTATTTTCATGCTGTTCTAAGCAAATTTGCATATGCCATCTCTAATTTTCAAAATAAATTTATTTTTTGTGTGCTCTACCGCTTGCGAGGCGGTGAAGGGTGGCCAATATTTTCCATGTTAGATGTGTTATTATAACGATGAGTGTCTATTCACTTGTCATTGCACGGGAGTACAACAAAGGTATTAGGGATGCCCAATCCCGAAATAAAAAATGAATTTACTTTATGTTGTCAAATAATAAATTCCTTGGAAAGTGCTGGTATGGAGGGCACCCGTGGATACGGTTATCCATGGAAAGTGAAAGTAATGGTGGAAAAAGGAATAAACTTTATTTTCTGTTTGGGAACCGCCTATGATGTATCTAGCATGGAAAGTGTTGGGAGCTGTAAGTCGTTTTCGTTGGTGGGAAAAGTATTCCTCTCAAAAATGTTTTTATCTTTCAATGTAAGCTTTGAGCTCTAACACCTCTACAAATCCCCACTTCCCTACGTGAAGGGCCTTTCTTTTACTTATGCAATTTTTATTTTGAATTTGAGTCTCCATCTTCTTTTATAAAGCACCAACTAAGGGGCACTATGATCGTATTTAAGCATTGAGTGTAGCTAATATGCGAGTGTGTTTCATGAATGGATCAATGATTGAGCATAATGGGCTAGGGATAACTTGCTTTAGTGTTGATATTTTGAAAGACATGGTTGCTTGTTGGTATGCTTGAGTATTACTGTCTTCATGTCAAAACTAGAATATTGCTTTGAACCATATAAAATTCCAAATGTCCATGCTATAAGGAAAAGAAATGTGATGAACATGTTAGGTAGCATTCCACATCAAAAATTCTATTTTTATCATTTACCTACTCGAGGACGAGTAGGAATTAAGCTTGGGGATGCAGATACGTCTCCAATGTATCTATAATTTGTTATTGTTCCATGCTGTTATATTATCATTCCTAGATGTTTTACAATCATTTTGTAGTCATTTTATATCAGTTTTTGGTACTAACCTATTGACATAGTGCCCAGTGACAGTTGCTGTTTTCTGTATGTTTTTTACATTGTAGGAAATACATACCAAATGGAGTCCAAACGCAGTGAAACTTCTTGAGGATTTTTTTGGGCCAAAAGACATCCAGTGGGTCAGGAACGCACCTGAGGGGAGCTCTGAGGGGAGCACAACCCACCAGGGCGCACCTGGGGGCCTAGGCGCCCCCCGGTGGGTTGTGCCCACCTCGGGTGCCCCCTGAACCGCCTCTTTGCTCTATAAATACCCCAATTATCCAGAAACCCTAGGCGAGTCGACGAAAATAAATTCCACCCGCTGCAAAGTCTAGAAACACCAGATCCAATCTAGACACCATCATGGGGGGGGGGGGTCACCACTTCCATTGGTGCCTCTCCGATGATGCGTGAGTAGTTCTTTGTATACCTACGGGTCCGTAGTTAGTAGCTATATGGATTCTTCTCTCTCTCTCTCTCTCTTGATTATCAATAAAATGGTCTCTTGGAGATCCAAATGATGTAAGTCTTATTGCGATGTGTTTGTTGGGATGCGATGAACTTTGAGTTTATGATCAGATCTATGGTTTTATCCATGAAAGTTATTTGAGTCTTCTTTGATCTCTTATATGCAAGATGGATTATAGCCTCGTATATATTCTCCGGTATTTGGTTTGGCCAACTTGATCTATTTATCTTGCAATGAGAAGAGGTGCTTTGCAATGGGTTTGATCTTTTGGTGCTTGATCGCAGTGACAGAAAGGGGAACGACTTGTATGTATCGTTGCTATTAAGGATAACAAGATGGGGTCTATTTCCACATAAATAAATCTTGTCTACATCATGTCATCGTTCTTATTGCATTACTCCATTTTTTCATGAACTTTATACACTAGATGCATGCTGGATAGCGGTCAATGTGTGGAGTAATTGTAGTAGATGCAGGCAGGAGTACGTTTACTAATCTTGGATGTGATGCCTATATAATGATCATTGCCTGGATATCGTCATGATTATTTGAAGTTCTATCAATTTCCCAACCTTAATTGTTTTCCCACCGTCTGCTATTTTTCTCGAGAGAAGCCACTACTGAAACCTACGGCCTCCGGGTCTCTTTTCATCATATTTGCCTTTGCGATCTATTTTCCTTTGCTTTTATTTTCAGATCTATTAAACCAAAAATACAAAAATACCTTTGCTGCAATTTATTTGTTCCGCGATCTATTTATCCTATCTACCACTTTTACCTCACGTTATTTGCCTATCTTGAGGCGCCATAGCTGAAAGGGATTGACAAGCCCTTAACACGTCGGGTTGCGAGTATTTGTTATTTGTGTGTAGGCGCTGTTTACATGGTGTGAGGAGGTTCTCCTACTGGTTCGATAACCTTGGTCTCATCACTTAGGGAAATACCTACCGTCGCTATGCTGCATCATCCCTTCCTCTTTGGGGAAATACCGACATAGTTCTAGCAGAAATCAAGCAGCACGCGGCGGGTCATGCCTACGAGGCTGGTTACGGTGCCGCTCACTGCTTGAAACTGTTGGCGAGTCAATATGCCTGCTATAACTCGGGCTCGGACGCGAGGTTGATTTAATCCGTTCACGATTGTATGAATAAGCTGCCTGCTGTGCCACCGCTGTTTGAAGGAGCTCTTCGGCTCTCTTTATCTCCATCGCGGCTGGTGACTCACCTTCAACCGGGAGAGCCGCCAATCATGTAGCCACGACAATCATATTGTCCAGAGGGTTAGAATAATGACCCGGTGGTGTCGAAACATGCTGAGGCAGGGTCAAGGTCAAACGGGGCTGGTCTGCAACTTGTAGTTGAGCCGTCACACCGGTCACGGGCACCTCACTGGCCCAATTTATAACGGAGGGGTTACTGGTTCCTGCCCTAGGTGTATTGAAGATCTTCCTTGCATCAAACTCTATAGGTAGACGGGTCTGATGCCTTCTTCTCATGATAGGGTTTGAAGCGTTCTGGTGCAAGGTGAGCCGGGATGACTCTACCTGAATCCGTTGTGATTGTGCATCCAAGGCGGCTCGCCCTGTCGCCATCCTAGCGTTCTCAGTAGCAAGCTCTTCCTTGGCTTGAGCTATCTCATCTCGGAGCTTCGCAACATCCACTTTATGCTTTTATTGAGTCTCTGGGGTTACCTCTGCCCCCATCAAAGTCGCCAAAGCATCCAACAGATCGGTCAGAACCTGAGTCGGCGGGCTCGCAGAGCCGCTCGCTCCGACCGTCGCCGCAGCAGTTGTTGAATCAAGCACCGGTTGTGTGCCGGCCATGAAGATTGCAACCGGGCTCGGTGGCTCATAGGGGTCCGGAATACTGTCGCCATCAGAACAGCCCCCAAGCCGGCCGTCTTGTAGTTGATACATTGAGTCGGTCTCACCAGTTGAGGACTCGCTATCAGAGTAGACGGCCATCCCTCCACCAGATAAAGATCCTTCCTCAAGATCCGCCCCTTGGATGAAACCAACAAAGGCGTGCGTCACGGCGGTTTGAACCTTGGCAGGTCGTGCGCGCTAAGTCGTCTCGACGATGTCGGTGCAGGTGTCCGGCTCAGGTCCTGACTCGCCGATCTTGCCAATGAAGATGTGGATTCCACCGAACGGGACTCGGTACCTGTACTCAATTGAGCTGGCCTCAGGGCCCCAGCCAGCGTCGTTGATGTAGAGCTTGCCGCGACGACTCTTGGTCATCCGGCCCACGGCGTACCCCTTGATCCTTGTGAAGTTGCCCTTCAAGAACTCAAAACCACCATGCGCTGGCCCCACAGTGGGAGCCAACTGTCGTGGACTTAACATGGTAGATGCCCTAGCAAAAGGACTTAGGTGTGGAGCCATCGCAACTAGGTTAGCTTGAAGGGGTTAAATGGGACAAAGGACACAGAGAGTTTACCCAGGTTCGGCCCCTCTCAACGAGGTAAAAGCCTACTCCTGCTTTAGGTTGTATTGCTTGGGTTTCGATTACCAGGGAGCGAATACGCTTAACCTAGTTCTCGATGAGTTCTTTCTTGAGTTAACCCGCTGCCGGGTCACCCCTTTATATACAGGTTGATGCCCGGCCGGCTCATACACAACATGTCTGACTTGGTAACTAACTAAGCTTGCCTTACAATACAAGTTAAACGTATGGAGGCTCACATCCATGGGCCTCAAATCACCCCGGGTCTTGGACCTTTAATAAGCTTGCTCTATGAACCACCATCTTCATATATTCTTGGGCCTCTTCATCTTAAGTCGCGAGTGGCACGACCCGACACCTCCTGGGCGAGTTATACCCAGTAGTTATATCCCCAACACCCATCACTGCCACAATGTTTCCTTACCTCATCCCTAAGGTACGCACCAAGACACAAGTCATGGCCACCTTCATTATCAGAATCTCGGCTTGCTGATTTATTGCATGCGGGTTATGATCAAAAGGAAATTTTGGATATTGTCAATTTTTGGGGTAATCTTTGTGCTAAATATCTTCAATGGGGTCACCATAAGAGTAATTGTCAAGCACGGATTATTTGCATAAATTTCTCGGCTCGGGGACACAAAATTATTCATTGCCCTACCAGGCTAAGGCCTCATGTTTTTGGTAAGTCCTTTATGGCCACAGATTTCCATTGCTGGGTCACACCTCCCTCTGCTCGACATAAAATCAACACTTCCACCTTAATTGACAACACTTGCCCCTTTGAGCGACCAAGCAGCCATCCCCTCCCTACAGTTCGATGCAATATCTGCGGCCACTATGGACACCTGGTGAATGCCCGTTGGAGGCATCGGTGGACCCAGCGGTGGCAGTGGCGACCGAAAACTCTCTCCACCACCCTTGACAGCTCGCATTCGCCCTCCTCGCCCCCCCGCTTCCCCAGAACGAATAGCTCTCTACTCCAGCATCACCCCTCTACCCACCACCATCACCACCACCATGGCAAACTATCCGATGAACCCTATCCCCTTCCTCCCTGTGGGCTGGTCCATCAAGCCAGGCCGCATGATCA
>NC_041385.1:276439844-276517408 GCF_002162155.2 Triticum dicoccoides | reverse complement strand
ACTCAACAACAGCTTCCTCGCCATTGCTGAGGCGAGCAGATTTGTCCTGCTGCATCTCAGGGAGGGGCTCCGCGAAACCATTGAAGGGATGTTGCATGAAGCTGGTCTGCACACGACGGAGGATTCAGATCACCTGCTGGGTATTAGTATGTTTCCATTCGCCAACTCGTTCATCCGTGACACCGTGTTCAATACTACTTTCGAGCTAGATGATGAGGACATGGTTATTTCATTCGTGCGCCATAACGTTGCTCTAAACATGAGGAATACCACTTATGGAGAGGTCTGGTTAATGTACATTGGATTTCTGGATGATTATCAAACGAGTTTTTATCTCCAGCGCTCTATTGATGACTACGGTCGGCTTGTTTCCTGGAACAGTCCCAATCTAGATAGTAGAGTGGTTTTGATTAAAGTTCGTGTCATTCACCTATGCCTCATCCCCAAAAGTATTGTGGTTCGTCAACTAGGTGGGGATAGGGCTTGGTGGACTGTCTCTGTTTACATATTGAGGGGTGCAGATTGGAATGCTCACGACTCTGAGGTCCCAACGACAGATGAAGAGCTACCGCCGGCTAATGGTATCCCACACCCCATATTCGGAGGAGGCCTCATCGCAGAGCAACTTTACCAGCAACAACTGCAAAACTGGCTTCTTTAGAATGGGATTGGCAATGATCAAGCTCCTCACAATGTAGCACAACAAGATGATCCTCAGCCAGCCCAATGGGATGCGTGGCCTGAGCCACCAGCTCCACAAATACCTACTGCTCTAGTTAACTTTCAATCCTGGCTGGCTTCTCAAGGTCACCGGGTGCAAGATGGAATTTTACCTGAAAACAACCTATGTAACATCCCAAATTTTCAATCTGGAATGTTTTACAATTATTAGCTAAGCATCCATGCATGTTGTTTGAAATTGAGTGGCATTTGCAATTTCAGAGGTATTTGAGTTTTATTTGAATTTGAATTTGAATTGGCATTTGAAATTTATTTCAATAATACCTGACAAATACTTGTGCATAAGTATGAGAGCACCAAACATGACACTCCAAAAATGTCAGAAGAAAATAATGCCAAAAAGTTGGAATTCAAATTTGTATTTTATTTGGTATTTTCAGAAAAAAATTTAGATTCTGTTTTGCCTCTGGAAAAATGTGCGCATTGTAGGATTTATTTTTCTGATTTTATTGGTATATATATGTCCTATATAAATATCAGGACCGCCACACCGATCTAGCATGTAGCATCTCATATAACTTTGCGGCCTCACGCACGGTATCCCCACGGGTGTCTCCTTACCAGGCCCGGTACCGTTTGCGCCTTTTGGCACACATATATGATAGTGTCGCTAGCAACCATATGACAAGGAGCCCGGGCTGACATGGCTAGTCGTGAACCCAAAGTTGCACTAACTTACAGGGACATGCATACATGACCCAACAACGAACGTGTCGGTCATAAGCGAGTGAATCCGGGCTGTAGCAGCTGGGCTAGCAGGACTCCGGTAATCCAGGCTGTAGCAGGCCAACAGGACTCCGGTAGACACCACGTGACATTTCCCCAAAGGCAGAGACATAGGAACGAAGAAGGACACATGCCGGCCAGCCTAAGTGTTCCGGAGCAGTAGCAAGCTACCATGGCTCAGTGGAAGCACTAGGAGACATTTCCCGGTAAGAGAGGCTACAAGGATAAACAACTAGATAGTCAGATCCCACACATATCAAGCATTTCAAAACATACACACAATGTGCTCGATGTGTGCAAATACAACATGGCATCACAACATGACTCTACAACTCAAGTATTTTATTCAATAGGCTCCGAGGAGCGAGATATTACAAACATGGGTCTCATGACCCAACATTCAAAGCATACAAGTCAAAGCACAAGCGGAAGCTTAACATGTATGAGTACAGACATCTACAAATGAAAAAGGCCGAGAAGCCTGACTATCTACGTCGAAGTCCACGCGGAACGTCGAAGTCCATGCGGAACTACTAGTGAGACGGAAGTCTCTGCAAAAACGTAAAATAGGCAAACATGAGTACAAATGTACCCAGCAAGACTTACATCAGAACTAACTACATATGCATCATCATCAACAAAGGGGATGGTGGGGTTTAACTGCAGCAAGCCAGCTTTGACTCGGTGGCTATCCTGATGTACGACTGCAAGTAACTCTTTTGAGGTGGCGCACACGTTTCCACATATTCACCATATCAATACACCACTATGGATCCACTCCTGTCTCCCTACGAGAACGCCATCCATAGCACTCATGCTTATCTTGCGCATTTTAGAGTTCCACTTTTACTTGTCTATGAACTGTACAGGCAACCCAGAAGTCCTTTTCCGCGGACACGGCTATTCGAATAGATAATGGTAACCCTGCAGGGGTGTACTTCTTCACACACGCTCTCGCCACTTACCGCCATGTAAACCTCGTGTATCTCGGCAACCTTCAAGCGGAAGCCTGGCGAGGGAGTCGGCCACGACCTGACTAACAACACAAGTCTCTCGTCCAGGTTTATCGCCTATTCGGGTTCCATCCGCAAGGACATCCGGCCGGGGTGTCGCTCACGGCCCCAAACGATGTGTTTAGGGTTCCCAAGCCCACCATCCGGGTGCCACTTGGTACACCGGGCCACTGTGCCTAGTCTGTCCCAAGCCGACTTGTACCGGGTGCCACTTGGTAGACTACTAGCACTACCTACAAACACCAGAAACTAGTTGCAACTCCTGGACAGAGATCGAGTTGATTAATAAGTTGAGAGGGGCACTTAAGCATTCCAATGTGTGGTAGTAGCTGTTCATGGATCACAAACACAGAACTCAGTTCCTGAGGACGGTTTCAATGAGACAACCCACCATGTACTCCTACATGGCCTCTCACCGCTACCTTTACCAAATCGTATTCAAACACTTAGCTCTCAACAGTAGGACATGTTCACAACTTTCCAATTCATCCCTGATGAATCAGACCTGACTCAACTCTAAGTAGTAGCAGGCATGACAAACAAACATAAATGAGTAGGCACATCAGGGCTCAAACAACTCCTACTCATGCTAGTGGGTTTCATCTATTTACTGTGGAAATGACAGGTCATGCAGAGGAAAGGGGTTCAACTACCACAGCATGTAACAATTGAATCATTGTTGTCCTAATGCAGTAAAAGAGAGCAGGAGTGAGAGAGTGGGATCGTATCGAAATGAACAAGGGGATTTTGCTTGCCTGGCACTTCTGAAGATAATATGGCTCTTCATCGGTGTCATCGAACTCATCAGCGAAACCACGTCTATCGAGAGGGGACAAACACTGGCAAACAAGGAAGAACACAATCAATGCAGTGCACAATATGATGCATCATCATGACATGGAAATATGAGTGTGTTGGGCTAATGCATCTACAACCAGGGTGGTTTGAGCTCATTTGAATCAAAGTTTCAAATGCAAACTCAAGTTATGGGTTTATCAAGTGCATTAACATGTTTTGAGCTAAACAATAAGGTTAAGTTGTTTAAACATGCATGAAACCAGTACAGATGGATATATTGGATTTTTCTGATCATTTTTCATATATGACTTATCTTATTTGGAGTTACAGATAATTTTCTATGAATTTTAGAAGTTTATAACATTTTTTGGAGATAATAAATCATTACTGATTTATTAAATATCTAGAAAATATCTATGACGTCGACACTGTGTCATCCCTGCGTCAGCAGGTCAACTGACCCGTCCAAGTCAAACCTGGCACGTGGGGCCCACGTGTTAGTGTCAACACTAAGTAATAGGGTTAATTAACCTCAACTAAAAACTGTTAGCAGGAGCGGGCCCACACATCAGTGACCCGGGAGGGTTAGTTAGGGCTAAATACACACTTAGCCGGTGGCTAATCGCCAACGACCATTGACCACAACGGAGGCTCGCCGGAAACACTACTCCGGCAGTATTTCAATGCACCGAGGGCACCAGGAGATGCCCCTTTCTCGCCGCCATCCAACGGACCAAGCTAGAGGGCGCGGGGTGGCCGAAATCTCACCGACATTGAGGTTTGGCGGCGGCAGAGCCATAGGCTCGAGGCAGGCAATAGCTGCGGTGCACGACAGTAGGCATGGCTGGTGGCACTAGGTTGCTAGGGAGGTGGTGAGCACGGTGGCACGCACGGATGCGAGCTGCAGTGGCTCAGACCACGGCGGTGAGGAACCACGGCGGCGGTGGCTCTCGGCCCCGGTGGTTAGCACGGCTACAACATGGGAATGACCCAGAGGAGGGAGGGAGAAAACGATGGTGCTCACAGCCGAACCAGCAGAGGCAACGGCAGGCTGGGGACTCCTTGGAGCTTGCAAATTGACGACGGCAATCCACGGCGGCTGATGAGGAAGACGGCGATAGAAAGGGTGAAGCAGAGCTCCCCAGCTTGCGTGGCTCCAAGGTGACGAATAGGGAGTCTATGCGCTTCTTCTTGACACAGTAGCAAGGCATGTGGTGGCCGGTGGCCGCGGTAACGGTAAGCGGCGGCGATGAGCGTGTTCGGTGGTGTTGCGGGGAGAGAGCAGAGAAGCGAGAGGGGGTCCAGGTGAGAGGGGAGAGGTGCAGGGGGTTCGTGGCACTCGGGGCCGTTTCCAGCAGCAAGTTAGCAGGCAGGAGGTGGCCAGGCGTGTGCCGGCGCTCACCACCAAGCTGCTTGGTGCGCTGGCACGGGGAAGAAGACGGGAGTGCCCCTGGTGGGCTGGGCCGCGAAGCTGGGCCGCCAGGTAAGGCCAGGTTGGTTCTTTCTCTCTCTTTTCTATTTTCTGTTTTTCTAAATTTTTACAGATTTGTTTTAATTTGGTTTGCTAACCAAATTATTTTTGCAGCTCTCTGGAAATTATTGTGGATGCAATAAGGTTTATCCTAGAGCTCCAGAAAATATTCCAGGATTGTAGGAGAAATAAAAATATTTATAGAATTTATTTGCTCCAACTCAAATACAATTATGATTTAATACAATGACCAAAATGTCCTGGAAAAATATGCATCATCTCTGGTAGAGGCTTTCACCTTTTTCCATAAATCATGAACATTTTATAAGGATATTTTGAGTTTATTGAAAATATTTTGGTTGAACGTATTTGAGTTCTATTGGTGCTAGGGTTTTAACATCCCCGTTTCAAGATTAATTGCAAATTAAACATGATGCAAAACATGACTAGCTAGCCAAAAGCAGACCAGAACTAGGTATGTGACAACTCACCCCCACTAAACAAGAATCTCATCCCGAGATTCAAGCATAGGATAAGATGAAAAGGGGGACGCAAACTAACACAATCTTCACGATCTAGGGAGCACTTCATAAGAATGTTGATTTGATCGCCATCATTGTCTCGATGTCTTGCTCTGAGAATTCCAACTAACATGACAATGAGAGGAAAGGTAAAACTCTAAAATAATCGATCTTCTCGGAGATCAAGCAACTCAGGATCAACTCACGGAGTAAGACATAGCACATCTCTCGAGCTGGGACATGAAACACACATCCAAAGGGATGGGGTGAAATAGATGACAGGGGTTCACTAGGTAGACAAGAATTCCATACTTAAGAGGGTGGTGAGCGGTTGTCAACATAGCGAGGAGTTGAGTTGCCATGATACCTTAACGAGACATCTTAGAGGAGGTGACTCGTGGAATCATCCCTTAAGTGGCAAAAAGAATTACCTTTGATTCAAAGATCATTGAAACTCTTTATACCAGCTTAAGGTAAATCACAATCGATCATTTGGAGGAGTTCGGTAGAATGACATACTCGGACTAGAATGGATGATGTGGATTACCTTGTTGAAAACAACACAAGGGATGATTTTAGTAACTGGGGAGAAGCTCAATAGTAGAGAGTGGGTCCACTGTTTGAAAAGTTATAGCCTAACCGAAGAAAACTGGGATCAATCCCACTTAGTGCCGGTGCTAACACCTAGCGCTTGTGCATGCTCTCAAGAACTTGGGCATTTCCATATTCATCAAGGTTTTACCAATATCCGTGTCAAGGATCCTGGAAACACAACATACTACCATGATGAATACCGGTGGAAGATGCAGATGCAAAGGAAGATAACACCTTCTCATACTTCACCTTGGCGGGGCCAAGGAAACAAAATCTGGATGATCGACCGAGAGACATTTAGCACCCCGCTTCTAATGTTCTCCTTAATGTGGTAGCGTAACCCATTCATAGAAATGGTTTGATATCTAGAACATCAAGTAAAAGGTCGGACTTCGGGAACACAAAAATCATAAGGCACAACTAGGGAGTAAACCCTACGAAGTCCTTATGGGGAGGTGGCCAACTTCTTCAATCAAGATATTATAATAACAGGTCTTCCAGCTGGGTGTGTTGGCCATGACATTCTTTTTACCGAGTTATAGAGAGACCAATATTATAGTTCTTGGAAAACATTCCAACCATCGTATCAGCCTGAGATTCAGATCTGGTTGGTGTCAGGATATTCCAGACTCAACATGTCTGCAAAAAAAGTTTGCAGCACAATTCGATGAGATGGCGTTGCGAGATTCTCGGGAAGTGAACTATGATAGCAAGCTCCAAAACATGAGCTGGTTCCGCTACATACATGTGAACACGCTGTCAAAGACAAGCATGACCACGTAGAAGTCTTACGACAAACACTACTGAGTTCTGGTTGGGAACCATCATCGAGGATATCAGAGTCTTGTGCATGATCTAGAATTAACACAACAAACTCCTTTTCCTTGAGAAAATCAATCAGTGGCTTGGCGTGCTAGGAAACACATATGGAGTGGAGGTAGCTAATCTCACAAACCAATGTATACTTCGTAGATGCATGACTGACTTGGAATGATTCCAAGGTAAACCAAACAAACTTTCTCAAATTCATGGCGGCAACTTGCACCGAATGCACATGAATTATAGGAAGTCACTTCTCTCGTCCAAGCATAAGCTTCATGAACGGAACACGAAGGCATTTCTTACAAAGTTTCCAACACTAGCTTAATGTCCAACAAAGTCATGGATAAGATAGGGATGTTCTCGATGGGCTCAACAACAATCCATCCAGGCTTCCATGTGGGTGGAATTCCACAACTATGTGAACAAGGTGATAGCATTGGTCAGACCCAATAGATATAATGGTGTATGCTCGAGGAATCAACCATGATTAAGACAACATTATGGTTATCGTTGGTTCTGATTAGATTTGATGATAGCCCACACTCAAATCAAAGTTTTGGTTAGGACGATAGGTCCAGCAATTGATTGCGAGAATCAATCAATAAATATATCACCTTTATTCAAGACACATACAAGATATCCCTTAGAATGAACTAAGTCGGACAAGATTTCATCTTCCAACTCTCCAAGTTGTTGTTTAGCTTAACCAACTAGCTCAGGGGTATCCAACGCAGATTCTTGGAGAAGGGGGTGGTTACAAGGAACCAACTTGATCAGGAACTCAACATAGCGGTCAGGTGACAACCTGGTGATGCCTCTGAGAAGATATTCGGAAAATCATGAACCACCGATATGTTACTAAGCTCGAGAACAATCTTGCTTTTCAGGGCAAGACGATATGATCAACATAGCAAGGGTTTGACAAAATCCTAATTATTGATCGAAGAGTGCACCAAAAATAAGGACTAGGTAGCACAATCTATCTTAGAATGATGATTCAAGAACCAACACACTAAGAATGAAATTATTTTCCTTTAACTACCAAGCAACGGGGTTGCTAGAAGTATTGATTTCACACATCACAGTTCACTTGTCGGCATTCCGGTTGCAACAACACGGGAGCCGAGAAATGAATAATGAGGGGGAGAAGTATCACTGTATTAAGAGTTCATAGAATGGTGTGCAATTCCCATGATATTCTTGATATAAATATGGTAATACTCCAGGGTATAATAGAACAAGAGCTAGATTAGCATTTTGATTTGCGGAACACAACTGCTTTGACCCAATCCTGGATATGGATGAGGTACTGGAGTTTGTTTCTCCTAGTCATTCCGGAATAGAATGGCTGGACGGACCATGGAGTAATAGGCATCGATGAACACGACTGCACAACTACTCCTTACTATCAATTGATAAACGAAGGTCAAAATACAACTAAAGAGGGACAACTCAAAAGAACATATGATTTTCTGAGTTGTGGAGGCATAGGTAAGCATGTCGAACCAAGTTCAACAGGTTTCTTCTGGATAACCCATGCAGAGAAGGTAGAACTGGCAGAATATCAACATATAATCGAGTACTCATCAAGAGCACTTTGGTTGTGATCTATCGTTCAAAGAACTTCTGCCAAAAAATGGTTCATGGTATTTGGAAGAAGGAAATACCACGACCTCGAGGATATCGCAAAGGTTACTAATAACCTAAATGAACTAGCAAACACTATCAACAAGAAATAAGTAGGGTGAATCTCGGGTTCAGAAAACCAGGAGTAGAATACCTACTACTAGGTAGCATCACAGGATGCTTTCGAGAATGATGGCCAGAATCATCACACTGGGAACACAAAACATGGCTAGATTACGTAGTGATCCTCTAAGACACCTAGGGTCATAATACTAGCTTCAACATATATGTCGAGGCAACAGAGTACCTCAACTTAGCAATTTAGTGTGGTTAACCTGGCCTAAAAGACATCGGAACAAAAAGAAGGGATTTGCAAATGCATCAGACTATTTAGAAATCTGGGATGACTCAGACAGCATAAGGGCTGTAAATGCTCAAAAAGATTTGAGACATCCTGCAAATGGTGGCATAACCACTCGATCATCACAATATCAAGAATCTGAGGCCAGCTATGAATACACGGAAGTAGTAGCAACTGAACTGAGGCTTGAATCCATCAATCCTATAAGTCTACGGGTTAGTAACACGTGATCCTGATAGAAAGAAGAGGAAGCCTAGTTCCTTAACCCCGTAGGAAAGATAAGATGACTCAGATCAGAAGGGCATGAGGTAAAGGAGTAAAAAGAGCCTTACGTTCCCATCCACAATCCATTCCCTTATATAACTAAAGAATTTCTAGACTCAACTTTGACCAATTTGGCTTGGTAATCCTACAGGCAGTCAAGCTCTGATACCAAAGCTGCCAGGACGCCGACTCAATGCCACACCGATCTAGCATGTAACACCTCATATCACTTTGCGGCCTCACGCACGGTATCCCCACGGGTGTCGCCTTACCAGGCCCGAGACCGTTTGCGCCTTTTGGCACACATATATGATAGTGTCGCTAGCAACCATGTGACAAGGAGCCCGGGCTGACATGGCTAGTCGTGAACCCAAAGTGGCACTAACTTACAGGGACATGCATACATGACCCAGCAACAAACGTGTCGGTCATCAGCGAGTGAATCTGGGCTGTAGCAGCTGGGCTAGCAGGACTCCGGTAATCCGGGCTGTAGCAAGCTAATAGGACTCCGGTAGACACCACATGAAATTTCCCCGAAGGGACAGACACAGGAACGAAGAAGGACACATGCCGGCCAGCCTAAGTGTTCCGGAGTAGTAGCAAGCTACCATGGCTCAGTGTAAGCACTAGGAGACATTTCCCGGTAAGAGAGGCTACCAAGGATAAACAAATAGATAGTCAGATCCCACACATACCAAGCATTTCAGAACATACACACAATGTGCTCGATATGTGCAAATACAACATGGCATCACCACATGACTCTACAACTCAAGTATTTTATTCAATAGGCTCCGAGGAGCGAGATATTACAAACATGGGTCTCATGACCCAACATTCAGAGCATACAAGTCAAAGAACAAGCGGAAGCTTAACATGTCTGAGTACAGACATCTACAAATGAAAAAGACTGAGAAGCCTGACTATCTACCAGATCCTGCTGAGGGCACAAGATCGTAGCTGAGGTAACAAGCTAAACATCGAAGTCCACGCGGAACTACTAGGGAGACGGGAGTCTCTACAAAAACGTAAAATAGGCAAACATGAGTAGAAATGTACCCAACAAGACTTACATCAGAACTAACTACATATGCATCATTATCAACAAAGGGGATGGTGGGGTTTAACTGCAGCAAGCCAGCTTTAACTCGGTGGCTATCCTGAACTACGACTACAAGTAACTCTTTTGAGGTGGCGCACACGAGTCCACATATTCACCATATCAATACACTACTATGGATCCGCTCCTGTCTCCCTACGAGAACGCCATCCATAGCACTCACGCTTATCTTACGCATTTTGGAGTCACTACTAGGATAAAGCCTAGCAGCAGCGCGGGTTTTGGGCGTATCAGTAGCGCGGGTGCCCGCGCTACTAATACGGCGCCACAGCTAACTTGTAGCAGTAGCGCATGTTGACACACGCTACTGCTATACATGGTTAGCTGTAGCGTGCTTTGCAAACAGCGCTACTGCTAATTAGCTGTAGCGGGTCTTATACCCCACGCTACTGCTATTACTTTCAAAAACAAAAAAATCTCGATCCCGTGTGTGTTGCCAATGGCAGCAGTGGTTCGATCTAGCGACGATTGGCATTGCTGAAGGCACGAACAGAGAGCGGAAGACCAGATCCAGTAGTGGCTGTTGGAGAGGGCCCGTTTCTATGGCAGAGCCAGGCCGCGGTGTGGGGCTCCTCTTCCTGACCAGGCCAGATAGCTCTGGGTCGTCCATGGCGATGACAAGCACGGGCATGGACATGGGAGGGTGAGTCAAACCAGAGGGAGAGAGAGAAAAGGAAAATCGAGGGAGAGAGGATGGTGATGTAGGGAGCAGCGGAGCTAGTCACCGGTGGTGAGGTGCTCCGGTGTGGTGGCGCGGGGTGGCGGCCTCCTAGACGTCTGTGGAATACCGGCGAGCTCCTAGACTCCGGTGGAGCGAGGCGGCGGCCTCTTTCGGCACCACGGAACAGGATGGGTGCATGTGCAAGAGGTCCATGTGAGAGCGTATGGAAAGTGAGAGGATAGAGTGGTGGAAGAGAGGAGGGATTTGTGGGAGGAGATGGGGATTCGGCCGAGGATATGGCAACTTCACCTACCTCATACTTAGTAGTAGCGAGGGGTATAAAACCACGCTACTACTGTCAACTTAGTAGTAGCGCGGGTTTATACCCCTCGCTACTACTATGGCAATGTGTCGGGTGGCACGGTAGAGACCGCTTAGTAGTAGCGAGGATTAAAAACCTGCGCTACTACTATCAACTTAGTAGTAGCGAGGGGTAAAAACCCGCGCTACTGCTAATTAGCAGTAGCACTTCTTTTTGTGCCACGCTGCTGCTAAGATTCTGTGTATAAGGTTTTCCCTAGTAGTGAGTATCCACTTTCACTTGTCTATGAACTGTACAGGCAACCCAGAAGTCCTTTTCCACGGACACGGCTATTCGAATAGATAATGTTAACCCTGCAGGGGTGTAATTCTTCACACACGCTCTCTCCACTTACCGCCATGTACACCTCGTGTATCACGGCAACCTTCAAGCGGAAGCCTGGTGAGGGACTCGGCCACGACCTGACTAACCACACAAGTCTCTCGTCCAGGTTTATCGCCTATTCAGGTTCCATCCGAAAGGAGATCCGGCCGGGGTGTCGCTCACGGCCCCAAACAATGTGTGTAGGGTTCCCAAGCCCACCATCCGGGTGCCACTTGGTACACCGAGCCACTATGCCTAGTTTGTCCCAAGCCCACCTGTACCGGTTGCCACTTGGTAGACTACTAGCACTACCTACAAACACAAGAAACTAGTTGCAACTCCTGGACAGAGATCAAGTTGATTAATAAGTCGAGAGGGGCACTTAAGCATTCCAATGTGTGGTAGTAGCTGTTCATGGATCACAAACACAGAACTCAGTTCCTGAGGACAATTTCAATGAGACAACCCACCATGTACTCCTACATGGCCTCTCACCGCTACCTTTACCAAATCGTATTCACACACTTAGCTCTCAACAGTAGGACATGTTCACAACTTTCCAATTCATCCCCGATGAATCAGACCTGACTCAACTCTAAGCAGTAGCAGGCATGACAAACAAACATAAATGAGTAGGCACATCAGGGCTCAAACAACTCCTACTCATGCTAGTGGGTTTCATCTATTTACTGTGGCAATGACAGGTCATGCAGAGGAAAGGGGTTCAACTACCGCAACATGTAACAATTGAATCATTGTTCTCCTAATGCAGTAAAAGAGAGCAGGATTCAGAGAGTGGGATTGTATCGAAATGAACAAGGGGTTTTTGCTTGCCTGGCACTTCTGAAGATAATATGGCTCTTCATCGGTGTCATCGAACTCATCGTCGAAACCACGTCTTTCGAGAGGGGACAAACAAGGACAAACAAGGAAGAACACAATCAATGCAATGCACAGTATGATGCATGATCATGAAATGGCAATATGAGTGTGTTGGGCTAATGCATCTACAACCAGGGTGGTTTGAGCTCATTTCAATCAAAGTTTCAAATGCAAACTCAAGTTATGGGTTTATAAAGTGCATTAACATGTTTTGAGCTAAACAACAAGGTTAAGTTGTTTAAACATGCATGAAACAAGTACAAATGGATACATTGGATTTTTCTGATCATTTTCATATAGAACTTATCTTATTTGGAGTTACAGATAATTTTCTATGAATTTTAGAAGTTTATAACATTTTCTGGAATTAAATAAATCATTACTGATTTATTAAATACCTAGAAAATATTTACGAGGTGGGCACTATGTCATCCCTGCGTCAGCAGGTCAACTGACCGGTCCAGGTCAAACCTGGTGCATGGGGCCCACGTGTCAGTGTCAACACTAAGTAACAGAGTTAATTAACCTAAACTAAAAACTATGAGCAGGAGCGGGCCCACACGTCAGTGACCCGGGAGGGTTAGTTAGGGCTAAATACGCACTTAGCCGGTGGCTAATCACCGGCGACCATTGACCACAGCAGAGGCTCGCCGGAAACACTGCTCCGGTAGTATTTCGATGCACCGAGGGCACTAGGAGATGCCCCTTTCTTGCCCCCATCCAACGGACCAAGCTAGAGGGCGCGGGGTGGCTGGAATCTGGCCGGTGTTGAGGTTTGGTGGCGGCAGAGCCACGGGCTCAAGGCAGGCAATAGTTGTGGTGCATGGCATTAGGCGTGGCTGGTGGTACTAGGTTGCTAGGGAGGTGGTGAGCACGGTGGCAAGCGCGGATGCGAGCTGCAGTGGCTCAGATCATGGCGGTGACGAACCATGGCGGTCGTGGCTCTCGGCCCCGGTGGTTAGCACGGCTACAGTGTGGGAATGACCGCGAGGAGGGAGGGAGAAAACGATGGCGCTCACAGCGGAACCAGCAGAGGCAACGGCGAGGCTGGGGATGGCCTGGAGCTTGCGAATCGACGACAGCAATCCACGGGGGCTGACGAGGAAGACGGCGACGGAGAGGATGAAGCAGAGCTCCCCGGCTTGCGTGGCTCCGAGGTGACGAAGAGGGAGTCTATGCGCTTCTTCTTGACACAGTAGCAAGGCGTGTGGTGGCCGGTGGCCGCGGTAACGGCGAGCAGCGGCGACGAGCGTGTTCGGTGGTGCTGCGGGGAGAGAGCAAAGAAGCGGGAGGGGGTCCAGGTGAGAGGGAAGAGGTGGAGGGGGTTCGTGGCACTCGGGGCCGTTTCCAGCAGCGAGCTAGCAGGCAGGAGGTGGCCAGGCGCGTGCCACCTCCTGCCGGCGCTCGCCACCAAGCTGCTTGGTGCGCTGGCACGGGGAAGAAGATGGGAGTGCCCCTGGTGGGTTGGGCCGCGAAGCTGGGCCTCCAGGTATGGCCAGGTTGGTTCTTTCTCTCTCTTTTCTATTTTCTGTTTTTCTATTTTTTGCAGATTTGTTTTAATTTGGTTTGCTAACCAAATTATTTTTGCAGCTCTCTGGAAATTATCGTGGATGCAATAAGGTTTATCCTAGAGCTCCACAAAATATTCCAGGATTGTTGGAGAAACAAAATTTTTTTATAGAATTTATTTGCTCCAACTCAAATACAATTATGATTTAATTCAATGACCAAAATGTCCTGGTAAAATATGCATCATCTCTGGTAGAGGCTTTCACCTTTTTCCATAAATCCTGAACATTTTATAAGGATATTTTGAGTTCATTGAAAATATTTTGGTTGAACCTATTTGAGTTCTATTGGTGCTAGGGTTTTAATATCCACATTTCAAGATTAAGTGCAAATTAAACATGATGCAAAACATGACTAGCTAGCCCAAAGCAGACCAGAACTAGGGATGTGACAATAAAAATATTATAGATTTCTCTATATTTTATTTTCCTCTCCGCCTTAGTTCAAAAAAATGGAAAAGCCCGCCGAGCTGGCCAGGCTGACGGCCTAGCCAGCGCCCAGCCGCCAACCCAGCTTAGCGCCCACACCCGAGTTCCTCTCCATTTTGGTCGACCGATTGAAACCACCTCCCCCTCTCTCACTGATGCGCCGGCCCCATCCTTCTCTTTCCCCCTCGCGCACGCCATGCCGCGCCAGAGCATGCCCGTTGCTGCAGCCATTCCGATCCTATTGGGATCGCGTTTCGACCCGCCCTCCTCCGCAATAAAGATGTCCTATATAAACCCCTCGGCCTCCTCTCTCGACCCCCCTAAAATCCTAGCTTAAACCTCACCACAGCCACCGCCATCTCGAAATGCATCTCGCCGTCGCCGCCTCGCTTGGCCGCCACTACCGACTCCGGTGAGGATTCCCTTGCCTCTAAGCTCCTTCACTCGAACCCCCTCTTCGTTCGGCACCTCTTTGACATCCTCTCGTCGCCCAGGGATCACCGAAGTCGCCGCCTCGAGCATCACCACCGCCGCCGGAGTTGGAGAGCACCAGGAGCTCTGCCGACCTCGTGCCACTCACCACCGTAGCCCTCGACCAGCGCTGAGACCACCCCTGACTCCGCCTCACTCCACCGTAGCCGCCCGACGTCTCCGCCGCCTTCCCCGACCACCGGACCAATGCCGCCGACCACTCCCGAGCCGCCGCCGTCCATCATCGCCGACACCACCGATGTAAGCCGTCGGCCCCGCTCTCCACCATTGGATCTTTAGTCTATGGCATAGATTAGACTAGCGAAGGGTTAGGTTTTTTTATTAGATCGGTTTTAGTTTTGGCTTTATTCTGGTTTAGTTCCTTGTTTAGTTAGACCGGCCCGATCAGTCTATTTCTATTAGCCCCTAGACGTATTAGTATATTAAGCGCTTAGGGGCTGTTTAGTTTTAGAGCGCTCACTGTTTCTGCCCGTTAGCGCGTTAGTTTTTTCCCAGTTTTAGTTTAGTTTCGGTTTTTACAACAGAATAGTTCCAGTTTTGTAAAAGCTATAACTATTAGGTTATTTATTATTTTTAGTTGATTATTTTTTTGTTAGTTTAAAAATTTCCTATAGCTTCTGTAGAAAATAGATTCGACCATGTTAAATTTTTAAAAATTGTTTTATATTAGTTTTAGTCAGATTAGTATTTGTGCTATAGATTGAGCTAGGATTATTCTTTTTAGTGATTCTTTTTAGTGATTCTTTTTTAGTGATTCTTTTTTCCACTTCTTAATTTTGACCTTGCCTAGCAGCAGGAACTTGGTTGGGTATTTTTAGACTTTATTAAAATTAGTTTTACTCGAAAACAAGTCTTTTTTTCTAGTTTTTCTAGCTTGCTGCTATTTCCTGCTGTTCTTGTTATTTTACAATTTTATTTTACCTCTGTTATATTTTTGTTTAGATTAGTTTCCGCAGTTACAGGGGTGAACTTTTAATTACAGTAAAATAAAAAGTTTTATTTTATGTTCTTACTAGTTTTGTTTTAGGCCTAATAGGAGTTCTATATTAGCTTTTGATGTGATTCTTTTTGCACCTAGTTTATTTGTTGTTTTCCTTTCTACTAGTTAGCACAACCCTTGTTTAGGTTCTGTTAAGAAAATTTTTAGCAGGATAAAACTAGTTTCCTAGTAGTTTGCTTGAAGTGATGAAAACCTTGATTTTGACTTCTTCGAGTTCTCTTTGGTTTTGGTTTGATTGCTTGTATGACTTTGCTTTAGCTTGCTATTATGTTGTACTTATTAGTGCTATTGTTTGACTCAATAGAATTCCCGGAGTGCGAGGCCTGCTATTACGAGTTGCTAGCTTTCGAGGCCGTCAGCCAGGCAAGTCATTCGATCATGTTTTTACAATACCTATGATTTTGTTGCATTAGAATTGTTCCTCCCCACCATGCATACAGTAGGAGAATTTTAAGTTATGTTCTTGAGTAGTATCATGTGGTAGGATGAACCCATTTTCCTTTGTTACCAATGCCCGGGACGATGTAGTTCATTACTATGCTTTCGTAGACGGGGTTGGTTGAGTGATTCATAAGGGAGATGTGAGAGTCAAGATGATGACTACCCCATGACTTCAAGCTCAAGATGGACTTCAAAATTCACTACTGGGTGGAGGAAGGTTGACAGGCACTCGGGATGAACCAGCGGATGGCCGGGATGCATGGAGAAGCGCCATGACATCTTGCGGAAAGCTTCACCCAGCCATGAAGAGACGGATGGATACCCCCTTGACCGGAAACTTACCTGTGCAGTGGCAAGCCATTATGGGCTCTGGCTTGGTTGACCCTAGGCGTGACTCTGGCCGGACGGTGCTCCGAGATGTAGAAGAACAGTAGGATTGGATGGGCACCGGCAGTGGCCCAGAGGAACTCTTCAGAAGAGCATGTTTCTTTCATCCTGTCTTCAAACACCAGGCAGTGCGAGGACTTAAAAGGAGGGACCGATTCTTGCAGGTAAACTGCACAAGACTCTACAGGGTGAAGACCTAATCGATTAGCCGTGTCCCCGGTTACGAACAACTTGAGCCTCTGGATATTGGAGTATTTTGGAAATCTCAACACCGAACTTCATAAATTAATTGAGTGGTTATTTAATAATTGGGAATGAGACATTGGTTGGCGGAACCATCTCAATAACAACCAACATTTTGTAGTAATTGCAAACAAGTCCTTTGTTGTAGGAAAAAATTGGCTTTTTCACAAAAACATAAAACTTAGAGCCCCATAGTCAAATTGCATACAATGTTAGTAATTTTATTGTTCTTCTCTCTTCATTGCTTGCCGGCATATTCAAAATGCTGACCTAAACGGCTGCAACGTCTTATGTGGCAGAGGAGTTTTTCTACCAGGAGTGAGGCTAGGATCCACGCTTGGCGATTGCCCTATGGAGTCAGATGGACTAGCTATTCGTCTACGCTTCTGCGGCTTTATTTAAGTTTATTTCTCATGAGGTGGCCTTCGGCCGAATTTATTATGATGTAATAAAAACTCGATATGAGAATCGTGTAATAAATTCAGGTGTGATTGAACTTTCAATCTTTTCATCAATGTACTGTGTGTGATAGGATGATCTTGGGATGGTACAGCTACACAGAGACTTGACCGATTTCAGGTCGGGTCGCTACAGAGATGGTATTCAGAGCACACACTGACCGTAGGACGTAACCCCTAGGATCGGAAAGCCATAGGAAGAGACAACTTATTTTATGTCTTTATTATTCCGTAATTCACCCCTGTTCATTTCTGACTTCTCTTCGATTTCAACATTCTAGATGGCCGCCAAGTTCATCCCTGTTCTGCTCCCGGAGTTTTGCCAGCCAGATGAAACGATGCTTTTCGGCAGGAGGCTGGTCCAGATCGCCAAGGAATTGAAGATTGCTCTGCCTTCAATCACCGGGACCCCTACCATGGCATTTCTAGAAGACCGTCACTATAGGATTAAGGTGCACATACCAGGGAGGACGTTCGGAAACCTCTCGGGGCCCATTGAATTCAGGTTCACTGCTCCCACTTGGATCCTCGGGAGAGACAGTGCAGTTCATAGTGCAATTGTGCGCATACAGGAGGAATACATGGCCGAGCTTGTTGGATCAGACCACACCATGATTTCTCGAAGGCCTACAGTTGGAGAGATCACCCGCACAATAGATGATGACTCCGTTCAGTCATTTGTCCAAGACTTGGGGTCTCACATAAGGGCTCTGGAGATTCAGATGCGCATGAGCTTGAAGACGATCCAAAAGTTGCACCATCGTGAACTTGAACTGGAGGATACAGCACGTGAAGCCCACTATGAGCATGAGGATGAAGTCAAGGATTCCATGGAGAGAGTTGACAAGCTGAAGATGGATGTGGCCGCATTGGAGGAGAAGATGGATCTAGGAGAAGACCTTTTTCCGAGTGGAGATGATGGACCTCTTGTGAGCAATGACCAGGATTATGAAGAGAGCTCCACCGAAGGAAGCCACGAGACGAGATGCCGCAGCAGAGGACGCCGCACCAAGGACGTCGCACCGGAGGACGTAAGGATAATTGATGAAGACATTTAGTCGACTACCATGTTTTATTTTTTGTCGATCAGTTAGGCCATTATTTTCCACTCGTGAGATTCTATAATCCGAAATGGAACCATGTTTGAGATGATTGAAAAAATGATTGGTGTGATTATGATTGTGCATTCATATGGTTAGTGCTATTTTCTCATTAGACACTTGTTCGATTCTAATTTTCTCATCCACTCCAAAACACCAGATGCCTCCGAGACGTGACCCCGGTTTCAACTTCCCGCCAGAGCTCACCCGGCTGATCCAGTAGCAGAATGCCTTGATGCAGATACTCATCCAGAACCAGAACAACAACAACAACAACAACAACAACAACAACAACAACAATCCTCTGCCACCACCCCCTGTCGACAACTTGACACGGTTCCTAAGGATGAATCCACCGGTGTTCTCTAGCAACACTAAGCCGATTGTGGCCGATGATTGGCTCCGCAAGGTCGGATGGGAGTTAACCACTGTTGGATGCACAGATGCAGAGAAGGTGCACTTTGCCGCACATTAGCTAGATGGACCTACAGCCTCTTGGTGGGAGAACTATACCGCCATTTATCTGATCGCCACCATGACATGGGATCAGTTCCAGCAGGCCTTCCGCACTGCTCATGTCTCAGCTGGAGCCATGAGTCTGAAGAAGCGTGAGTTCTGCAACTTACGCCAGGGAAACCGTACTACGGGGCAGTACATGGATGAGTTCAGAAAATTATATCGCTATGCCCCAGATGATGTGGCCATAGATGCCGCAAAACAGTAGAGGTTTCTCGAGGGACTCAATGGTGAGTTGGGAATGCAGCTAATGGCCATAGATGCCGCAAAACAGTAGAGGTTTCCCGAGCTCAGCAGAAGTCCCGCTATGCCCCATACTCGGGAGGACATACTGATCACACCCATGGAAGACATAATCATGGAGGACATAACCATGGAGGGAATGGGAACAATCGCAACCACGACAACAACTCCAAGTCAGGCAATGGAGGCAATGGAAACCAGCATCATCGTGCCCTGGCTTAGAAGGATCTGAGTCCCATCACCTGTTTCAAGTGACAGAAGACAGGACACTATGCCACCGACTGCCCGAAGACCAAGCAGAGGAATGGAAACGGCAACGGCAATGGAAGCTCAACAAAGAAGCCCAACCCTTTTCCTCGTGCCCAGGTGAATCACATTGACGTGGAGGACGTCTATGATCAGCCAGAAACTGTGGTTCATAAGTTTTTATGAAATTCACGT
Organism: Triticum dicoccoides; assembly: GCF_002162155.2. NCBI lineage: Eukaryota > Viridiplantae > Streptophyta > Magnoliopsida > Poales > Poaceae > Triticum > Triticum dicoccoides. Next base: position 276,497,805 of record NC_041385.1, on the reverse strand, counting down.
CCAGTATTGGTACTCTTTGATTCTAGTGCAACGCATTCATTTATATCAAGGGTAGTTTTGGAAAAGTACGGGTTTCCCACTAGAACCCTTAGAATCCCTCTTCAGGTCAGTTCCCCAGGAGGAGAGACGATGGCAAGGTTAGGCTGTCGTTCGATCCTCAGCATCGGAAACCATATTTTTCCCGCAAACCTCATAGTATTGAAATCCCAGAGTTTCGATGTAATCCTAGGCATGGATTGGTTGACGAAGTTTGAAGGAAACATCGACTGTGCCCGCAAGATGATTTTGCTCACCACCCTGGAGCAGAAAAGGATCAAGTATGTATCCAGACGCACACCAATGAAGAATCAGGTGAATTCCCTCACGGGAGTTGTTCAGGAGGAAGTGCTGGTAGTACAAGATTTTCCCGATGTATTTCCGGAGGAATTACCCGGAATGCCACCAGACGGAGACATTGAATTTCTGATTGAGTTATTGCCCGGCACAGCCCGAATATACAAGAGACCTTATCGGATGCCCCCGAACGATTTGGAAGACATCAAGAAGCAAATTAATGAGCTATTGGAGAAGGGATATTCGGCCAAGCTCTTCACCTTGCGGAGCCTCAGTTCTTTTGGTAGAGAAGAATGATGGAACCCTAAGAATGGTTGTGGAATACCGTTCGTTGAATGACGTGACCATCAAAAACAAGTACCCTCTGTTGATGATTAATGACTTATTTGATCTGCTAGTTGGATCCAAAGTATTCTCCAAGATTGATCTTCGATTAGGGTATCATCAGTTGAAGATTCGTGTACAGGATATACCCAAAACAGATTTTACCACCAGGTATGGTTTATATGAGTATACCGTCATGTCATTCGGATTGACTAATGCCCCTGCATATTTTATGAGTGTGATGAACAAGGTATTTATGGAATATCTAGACAAGTTTGTCGTGGTGTTCATCGATGACATATTGGTTTTCTCCAAGAGCGAGGAAGAGCATAAGGAACATTTGCATCTAGTTCTGTAGAAACTCCGAGAACATCAGTAATATGCCAAGTTCAGCAAAAGTGAATTTTGGCTGAAGGAAGTCGGATTCCTCGGACATGTTATTTCAGGATAAGGAATAGAAGTTGACCCCTTGAATTAGTCACCAATTGGCAGTCACCCACCTCGATCAAGGAGATCCGCAGTTTTTTCGGACTCGCAGGATATTATCGGAGGTTTATTGAGAATTTCTCCAAGATTGACAAACCCATGACTGAGCTATTGAAGAAGGAAACCAAGTGTGTTTGGAACGAGGATTGTGAAGCCAGTTTCCAGGAGTTGAAGAAACTTTTGGTTACAACCCCAGTGCTAATTTTGCCAGACATACACAAGGATTACCACGTATGTTGTGATGCTTCTCGTCAGGGACTTGGAGGAGTACTCATGCAGGAAGGAAGGTTGTAGCTTATACGTCCAGACAGCTACGACCTCACGAGATGATTTACGCCACACATGATTTGGAGTTTGCAGCCGTAATGCATGCACTCAAGACCTGGAGACATTTCCTTGTCGGAAACAGTTGTGATGTTTACACGGATCATAAGAACTTGAAGTATATTTTCACGCAGAAGGAGTTGAACTTCAGCCAGAGGAGATGGCTAGAGTTGATCAAGGACTATGAAATGAGATTGCATTACCACCCAGGAAAGGCTAATGTTGTAGCAGATGAATTGAGCCGTAAGAGTTATGTGAATACTCTTATAGCAGGAGGACTACCCCAGGAGTTAGTCGATGACCTCAGAGATCTTTGACTGGAGATAGTTCCGAGAGGATATGTGGCAGCACTGGAAATTCAGTCCACTTTGGCCGCAAGAATTCGTGAAGCCCAGAAGTCGTAAAAAGGAAATTGCTGAGATAAAGAAAAGGATGAATCAAGGAAAGCTAAAGGGTTCCATGAGGATGAATACAAAGCTATATGGTTCGAGGATCGTATTTATGTACCCAATGATCCCGAACTCAGGAAGCTAATTCTTTAGGAGGCACATGATTCACTATACTCGATTCACCCAGGCAACACCAAGATGTATCTGGATTTTAAGGAAAGTTTCTAGTGAACAGGTATGAAGAAGGATATTTTCGAGTACGTAGCAGTATGCGATGTTTTCCAGCGAGTAAAGGTAGAACATCAGAAGCCAGTAGGGTTACTTCAACCTCTGCCGATTCCCGAGTGGAAATGGGAGAAACTTGGTGTCGGTGTTCTGGGAACGGGGGTCCCCAGACTTGCCTGCCTGCGGCCTGCGGCGTGGCTCAAGTGGTGGCCCAATACGACCATCTTCATCAAATGCAAGACTCAAGACCCTCGCGAGGGGCCAAGCCTCACGGGGCGGACGACACAAGACTTCCTCAGGAACGGCCTCGCAAGGCAGGCTCGCGAGGAGGCGGAGAGGTCAAGGCAGGGTACCTCGCGAGGTGCTCGTGATGCAAGCCATGGCGATCGAGACCAGGCGGGCGCCGGCCTATGCAGTGTCCTCGTTTCCTCTTTGGTGCAAAGGGGGCAAGCACAGGCGTGGAGTATCGAGGCATCAGGCAAAGGTTGCCATTTCAGTGCAACGAGACCAAGGCCAGCAGAGCGGTAGGATGGAGGTCACAGTGGAGCCCAAGACGGCGTCATCGCCAGCGCCTTTGGCAGCCGAAGACCAACTTTAGTCAGGATAACCTGTACTAGATGTTCCCCTTCAAAATGGCCGTTGTTGGCGCTCGTCCCGCTCAATATTTGGGAAGAGGGAAAGGGCCTCTATAAATAGGACTAGCCACCATAGTAGGACGGGGGGAGATCTCAGCGAGTGCTCATTAGATCAGGAGGCGACCGAACTCATCCAAGCAGTTCATCGCACCAGCTCAAGAACACCTCTCGCGAGGCTGTTCATCCTTTGTACTGTTCATCATCAGCCCCTGAGGCAATCCACCACACCACACACTGGAGTAGGGTATTACACCACAACGGTGGCCCGAACTAGTATAAATCTTGTGTCCCTCGTGTTTTTCATCGTTTAGCTTAGATTCTCGCGAGGCGATCGGACGTGGATCGGTAGGGGGAAGATCTTCGTGCGCACCCCAGAGTTTGAACCTTAAGGCTCTGCCGGAACCCAACATCCAACATTTGGCGCGCCAGGTAGGGGTGCGTCGGAGCTCTCCCTTCCATTGACCCGTTCTCCATCAGCACCGCGCTCCGCTTTCATGGCGGGCGACGCACCGCCTACTCCGGCTGTCGACGCCGGCATGGGGACCAGGGGGCTCCGAGCCTTGGCCCCCGCGTTACGACTGGTGCGGTGGCCGAACGAGTTCAAGCCAGACATGCCGCCGCGCTATGACGGCACGGCCGATCCACTGGCCTTCATGCTAGCGTATGAAGAAGCCGTCCTCAAGGCCGGAGGTGACGGCAGGGTCATGGCTAACTGGCTGCCCATGGCCCTCACCGGCGTCCCGTGCATGTGGCTGCTCCACCTGCCACGGCTTCTGTGGCCTCCTGGGAGGAGTTACGCAACCTCTTCCTGACCCATCATGCTACGCCGACACCCCCAGTCGTCGCAGCCCTCCTGGGCGGATCGTAGGCACCACCTTCGAGCCACCATGTCAAGCCATTCGTCCGCCAGATCGGCGCCGTCCTCAAGCGCCGTGAAGCCCCCCCGGTCTGGGTGGCACCCAACGCTGATTTGACCTTCAGCTCCGACGATCACTCCTCCAACACCTCCTGTTCAGGCGCACTCCCGATGCTATGCACCCCCACCATATGCCAGGTGGCCGTCATTAGGACACTCATCGACGGTGGTGGCGGCCTCAACGTGCTCTCGGTGGAGGCCTTCAGCCTCCTCCATGTGCCGCTAGAGCGGCTCCAACCCAGTAGGCCCTTCTCGGGCGTCGGAGGCAGTTCCACCGGCTCCCTGGGGCAGATCCGCCTCCTGGTGACCTTCGACACCCACGATAACTTCTACATGGAGCTGATCGGCTTCGACATCGCCCCCATCAGCCTCCCGTACAACGCCATCCTTGGCTACCCAGCCTTGGCCCAGTTCATGGCAGCGACTCACCTGGCTTACAACCTCATGAAGATGCCCGGGAGCAGCGGCGTCCTCACCATGTCCGGAGACACAAGGGATGCGTTGCAGGCGCTCAAGCTCGCTTTCAAGACGGCCACGGTGGCGCAGCCCACCAGCTCAGATACCCTCGAGCCCAAGGGGGCTGCTCTGGCCAACTAGAAGCAGCTACTCACCCAAGACAAGGCGAAGACCAAGAAAGTACCAGTCAACAAGGATGGATCCTCTCGCGCCACCTTCACCATAGGCGCCAATCTCGAACCTGAGCAGGAGGAGGCCCTGGTGAAATTCTTGCGCGCAAACAAGGAGGTGTTTGCATGGGAACCTGATCAGCTAGCAGGGGTCCCAAGGGATGTGATTGAACACCTTCTCAATGTATGCCCCAACGTGTGCCCCGTGAAGCAGAAGGCAAGGCGACAGTCCACCGAGAAGCAGGCTTTCATCGTCCAAGAGAATCACAAGTTAGAGGCAGCAGGCGTCATTCGCGAAGTTCGCTATCCTGAATGGCTGGCCAACCCCGTTGTTGTGCCAAAAAAGGGAGGAAAGGAACGCATGTGTGTCAACTTCACCAACCTCAACAAGGCCTGCCCTCAGGATCCATTCCCGCTCCCTCGCATCGACCAGATCATCGATTCTACCGCCGAGTGTGACCTGTTGTGCTTCCTAGATGCCTTCTCGGGCTAACACCAGATCAAGATGGCGGTAGAAGACGTGGGGAAAACGGCCTTCCTGACCCCGTGTGGAGCGTACTGCTATACCGGCATGCCATTCGGGTTGCGCAATGCGGGCGCGACCTTTCATCGATTGATGCACATCACCTTGGGCCGGTAGCTCGGGAGAAACACCGAGGCCTACGTCGATGACATCGTGGTGAAGTCTTGGGAGGCGAAAACCCTGATACAGTACCTGGAAGAAACCTTCACAAGCCTTCAGAAGTGGATCTGCGGCTCAACCCGGAGATGTGTGTATTCGGAGTCCCCTCGGGCAAGCTCTTGGGCTTCCTCGTGTCCCACAAGGGCATCGAGGCTAACACAGAGAAGGTCAAGGCAGTCAAAGACATGAGTCCACCGAAGACCCTCAAGGAAATGCAGAAGCTCACCGGGCGAGTAACCGCGTTGGGACGCTTCATCTCTCAGCTGGGGGAGCAAGCACTGCCCTTCTTCAAGCTGATGAAGAAGAAGGGCCCGTTCGAATGGACAAGGCATTCCAAGATCTCAAGAAGTACCTTACCAGCCCACCAGTGATGGTAGCTCCACGCCCTCAGGAGCCCTTGGTGCTCTACCTTGCAGCCACACCCTATTCTGCCAGCGCAGCCCTGGTGGCGCTTAGGGAGGAGCGCCAGGCCAAGGCCGTGCCAGCCGCAGCCCCAGCCGAAGTGGAGCAAAGCCAAGAAAGCCTCGCAAAGACCATGACCGTAGCAGATGGGGATCAGCCTCAGTAGGGGGACGCACCCAGAGCGGAGGAGGCCCCGCCAGGTGACCAAGCGTTGGGGGCTCCGTCGCCTTGGGAGGTGCCTCGACCTCCAGAAGACGCAGGCCACGCCAGCACCCTCGACCTCGTCGAGCATCCTGTGTACTTCGTTAGCACGGTGCTGCGGGACGCGAGGGCGCGATACTCCATGCCTTAGAAACTCCTCCTTGCGTTGCTAGTGGCCTCACGCAAGCTATGACACTACTTTCAAGGCCATCCCATCAAGGTCGTCTCGGCATATCCCTTGGAAAGGTTACTCAGGAGCCCCAACTCAGCTGGAAGGGTCGCTGAATGGAACATCGGGCTGCAAGCGTTTCAGCTGGAATTCAGCACGACCAGAGTCATCAAGGGATCCGCACTTGCAGACTTCATGGCAGAATGGACGGAGGCACCAGGGCTCGAAGCAGGCGAGGATCGGTCGCTTTCCCCAAGAAGTGAAGCGCCGGACGGCTGGGTCATGTACTTCGACGGGGCGTTCTCGCGACATGGCGCAGGGGCAGGCGCAGTGCTCATATCTCCCACTCAGGACAAGCTCTATTATGCCGTGCAGCTCTGCTTCCAGCATGGAGAGAAGGTCTCCAACAACATAGCAGAATACGAGGGCCTGATAGCAGGCTTGAAAGCTGCAGCTGCTTTGGGGGTAAAGCGCCTCATCATCAAGGGCGATTCACAACTCCTCGTCAACTTCTCCAACAAGGTGTACGAGCCGAAGGACGAACACATGGAAGCATATCTTGCGGAGGTCCACAGGATGGAGAAACAGTTTTGCGGGTTGGAGTTGCAGCATGTGCCTCGTGGCACCAATCAAGAGGCTGATGACATCGCTAGGAGGGCGTCCAGGCGGTTGCCTCAGGGAGCCTGGCATCTTCGAGGAACGACTCTTCAAACCTTTAGCGGCACCATCACTATCAAGCACAGCGCAACCTCGGGAGGAGCTCCCTCAACCGCCTACCTCGGGAGCCCCGGCCTGTGGCCCGACCTCAGGAGCGCTCCTGCTCCTGGCGCTGGAGCCTCAGGAGGGATGTTGGACTGCGGAGTTCAAGGATTACCTGATGCAAGGGATTCTGCCAGAAAAGGAGGAGGACGCGGAATGCGTGGCGCGGCAAGCCATGGCCTACTGCATCCAAGACGGAGAGCTCTATCGCAAGCAGCCAAATGATGTTTCCCTGCGTTGCATCACAAGGGAGCAAGGGAAAGAGTTGCTGGCGGACATTCACAGTGGAGGCTGCGAGCACCACTCGTCTTCACGGACACTCGTCGGCAAGGCGTTTCGCAGCGGGTTCTATTGGCCAATGGCACTCAATGATGCAATCAAGCTGGTGAAGGCTTGTGAAGCCTGTCAATTCCACGCCAAGCGGATTCATCAGCCGGCTCAGGGCCTTCAGACCATTCCCCTCTCATGGTCGTTCACTGTTTGGGGACTGGCCATCCTTGGCCCGTTTCCTCGAGTGCCAGGGGGCTACCGCTGCCTCTACGTCGCCATTGACAAGTTCACAAAGTGGGCAGAGGTGGAAGATGTCCGCACCATCCCGGCTGGCTCAGCGGTCAAGTTCATCAAGGGCCTCGTGAGCCGGTTTGGGGTGCCTAACCGCTTCATCACCGACAACGGTTTGCAGTTCACCAGCAATCTCTTCAAAACATATTGTGCTAACCTTGGAACTCAGATATGCTACGCTTCGGTGGCACACCCTCGGAGCAACGGCCAGGCCGAACGCACCAACGCGGAGGTCCTGAAGTGTCTCAAAACCTGGACCTTCAAGAAGAAGCTGGAGGCCTGTGGCAGGGGCTGGCACGACGAGCTTCAATCCGTTTTGTGGTCCATCCGCACAACCGCTACCAAGTCGACCGGTGAGACCCCGTTCTTCCTCGTCTATGGAGCTGAGGCGGTCCTCCCTCACGAGGTCAGGCATCGCTCCGCGTGGGTCCTGGCTTTCGACGAAGCACAGCAGGACGCCATGCGGGGGGTGGTCCTCGTGTTGGGAGAGGATCGTGGTCGGGAGGCCGCGCTTCGGGCAGCAAGATACCAGCAGGCACTACAGCGGTACCACTGCCGCATCATCCGCCCTAGGACCCTCGAGGTAGGAGACCTCGTGCTTAGGTGGGTGCTCTCCAGGGAAGGGCTGCACAAGCTCTTGCCCATGTGGGAGGGCCCATTCAAGGTTGTTCATGTCTCCAGGCCTGGCGCTGCACGCTTGGAGACTCCGGAGGGGGTGCCCATCCCGAACGCGTGGAACATCTAGCACCTCCGAAAGTTCTACCCTTGAAGAGTGCCTGTAAAGAAGGCCCGACACCTGTGAAGCTAGTCGAACCAAGAAAGGCCCGGTGCCTATGAAGAAGGCCAACGCCTGTGAAGCTCATTGTCCCAAGAAAGGCCCGGAGCCTGTGAAGAAGGCCAATGCGTGTGAAGCTCGCCACCCGTGACACTCTCACGTAATAATGAGTTGGGGTTGTACACACCCTAGAGTCTCCGGAGAGCCGCCCTCGGGCCTCGGGGGCTCCCGCCCACGCCCAGTGGCAGCACTTAGCTCCGCGCTGGTGAGAAGACGTCGAAGACTAGATTGAGGTGCCAGACGCGGCTTTTTCATTTGCTTTCTACAGTTGCCTTGTGCGTCCTTATTTGAAATTTTATTGGAGTTGCTTTTAGCGTTGTTGCCATCTCCGACCTGTGACTCTTTGTCTTTGTCGCCTAATTGAATCATTTTCTCTTTCGCAAGTCTTGCGAGGGGGCTGCACAGGTGCCCTCGCGAGTGTTTTTTGACCCAGTCTTGTGAGGCTTTCCTATCCAAGTCCACTGCGGGAGCACCCCTCCCGGTCCGTGCCCCACGGGCATCGCGACGCGAACATCGGACCTGAGTCAGTTGCCCTCACGATCGAGACCGGAAGTTACCTCTCCTGACTAATTCTTGCAGGCCACAAAGCACGCGGCGAGGCCTCAGCCTCGAGAAGCGAAGACTGTGGCAAGTCCCCCCGAGCTAAGTAATTCCTACACGTGAGCACGCGGCACCAAAACACAACACGGGAATAACGAAAATAGCATAATAGTTAACGGCAACAGTCCAGCACGCCCCCGCGGGGCCCTACACTACTCTCTCTTTGCGTAGGAAAGGGAGGAAAACAAAATAGACACGGCTTGTGCGGCACTGACTCGTGGCGAGGGCTCGTACTGCCTCCGAAGGTCAGTCAGACCCCTCCTCACGCTTCACCGAGGCGTGACGGCGGGCTGACCCGCTACCTCCCTCAAGGCGAGCGCGACGGCGCGGAGGCTGGTCGTGGCCACCGTTGGAGGAGCTCCCGTTCGAGGGGGAGCCGCCGAGGCTTGACGAGCTGCGAACGCCGCAGGCCACGCGCATGCCTTCATCTTCATCTCGACCATCAACGAGGCTGGGCACCCGACCGCCGTCATCATCTTTGGGGCAGCACCGAACGTGGCGTCCATCTTCTCCGAACACCCTCACGTAGAGGGTGGCATCACCGTTGATCTTGAAATGCAGAGTGCACCGCCGGCTCAAGCCACGCGCGGGGGCAAACGTTTGCCAGCCGCAGGTCAGGGCCACATTCCCGGCGACGGAGAACTCCAGTGAGGCCCAGGAGGCCCTGCTGCAGCAACCGTCCGCTTGAAGCCAGAGGCCGCCAGGAGCGCCGGCCGGGAGTTCACCTGCAAAAAAGCGGGAAGCTGGAGCCAGCTGCCGGTTGGGTCTACTGACCACACGACGAACTCCGGCAGCACCTCCACCGAGTGGAAGCGCGGCCTGGCTGGCCGTGCAGCCACGACGCGCCTTCCCTCACCCACCAGACCTCCATCGCCGTGCGGGAGATCGCAGCCACGACCGCGGGGAGCCGCTGCGGGAGACGCAGGATGCTTGTGGGGATGACCCCGGGCGCGCTTGGGCGGGGGAGAGTCAGGCCCTTCCCGACGAGCCTTTCCCTTCTTAGCGTCCGAGAACCTCTTCAGCGGTGCCATGGAAGACGACGAGCAGCTAAGATGGGGAGAAACAAGGAAGCGGGGCGGAAGATGTACAGCGGGGGCTAGCGCTCTCCCGCCTTTATAGCCGGAGGAGTCCAACCGTCGGCCTCCACGATCACAGGTAATCATGACTCGTTTTTGCATGCAGGGAGTTGTCAAGTTGGGCAGTTGCCGAGGCAGCATGGGGAAGGGGAGGCGCCCACGTCCAATCAACCGCCACGCGGCGCCCGAGGCCGCAGGCTGCTGGGACCCACGGCGATCCGCACTTGTCCCTTTGCTTATCCGCTAAGCCAAGTCCGAGCTCACCTTGGGCCCGGGGGCTACTGTCGGCGTTCTGGGAACGAGGGTCCCTAGACTTGCCTGCCTGCAGCCTGCGGCGTGGCTCAAGTGGTGGCCCAGTACGGCCCATATTCATCAAACGAAAGACTCAAGACCCTCGCGAGGGGCCAAGCCTCGCGGGGCGGACAACACAAGACTTCCTCAGGAATGGCCTTGCCAGGCAGGCTCGTGAGGAGGTGGAGAGATCAAGGCAGGGTACCTCGCGAGGTGCTTGTGACGCAAGCCATGGCAGTCAAGACCAGGCGGGCGCCGGCCTGTGTAGTGTCCTCATTTCCTCTTTGGTGAAAAGGGGGCAAGCACAAGCGTGGAGTACCGAGGCATCAGGCAAAGGTTGCCATTTCAGTGCAACAAGACCAAGACCAGCAGAGCGGCAGGATGGAGGTCACCGTGGAGCCCAAGACGGCGTCATCGCCAACGCCTTTAGCAGCCGAGGACCAACTTTAGTCAGGATAACCTGTACTAGATGTTCCGCTTCAAAATGGCCGTTGTTGGCACCCTTCCCCCTCAATATTTGGGAAGAGGGACAGGGCCTCTATAAATAGGACTAGCCACCGCAGTAGGAAGAGCGGAGATCTCAGCGAGTACTCATTAGATCAAGAGGCGACCAAACTCATCCAAGCAGTTCATCGCACTAGCTCAAGAACACCTCTTGACAGGTTGTTCATCCTTTGTACTATTCATCATCAGCCCCTGAGGCAATCCACCACACCACACACTGGAGTAGGGTATTACACCACAACGGTGGCCCGAACCAGTATAAATCTTGTGTCCCTCGTGTTGTTCATCGTTTAGCTTAGATTCTCGCGAGGCGATCGGACGTGGATTGGTAGGGTGAAGATCTTCATGTGCACCCCATAGTTCGAACCTTAAGGGTGTGCTGGAACCCAACATCTGACACTTGGAATAGATTTTATGATAGGATTACCCAGGACCCGTTCAGGTTGTGATTCCATCTGGGTAGTGGTTGATCGTCTGACCAAGATAGCTCATTTCATTCCCGTGAAGACTACATATACTAGCGCCAAGTTAGCCAAGATGTACATGACCAGGATAGTATATCTGCATGGAGTTTCGAGGAGTATCATGTCAGATAGAGGAACACAATTTACCTCAAAGTTTTGGAATCAGTTGCATGAAACTTTGGGTACGAGGCTGGAGTTCAGTACAAATTTTCGTCCGCAGAAAGTGGGACAGACCGAGAGAGTCAACCAGATTTTGGAGGACATGTTGAGAGCTTGTGTGCTAGATTACAGGTCTAGCTGGGATGATAATTTCCATACGCAGAGTTCTCATACAATAACAGCTATCAGACCAGTCTGAAGATGGCCCCTTTCGAAGCTCTATAGGGAAGGAGGTGCAGAACACCATTGTTGTGGTATGGTGTTGGAGACATAAAACTTTTTAGTTCCGATCTTATCAAAGACTCCGAAGAGAAGGTCAAGATGATTCGAGATAGACTCTAGGTAGCTCAGTCAAGGCAGAAGAGTTATGCTGACAGTAAAGGCAAGGAAGTAACATATGAAACGGGAGACCGAGCATATCTCCGTGTGTCCCCACTTCGTGGAATCAAGAGGTTTGGTGTTAAAGGAAAGTTGGCACCCAGGTTCATTGGCCCCTACTAAATCCTCGAACGTCATGGAGAAGTTGCCTACAAGCTGGAATTGCCGGAAGGATTGTCCGGAGTACACGATGTCTTCTATGTCTCCCAACTGAAGAAATGCCATGCTGAAATGGCCAATATTCCTTTGAGAGATACAGTGCCCCTAGAGGCCCTATAGCTAGACAGTGATATGACTTATGAGGAGAAACCCATCAGAATTCTCGAGACTGCGAACAGAGTTACCCGCAGCAAGATCATCAAGTTTTGCAATGTTTTATGGAGCCATCATTCCGAGGAGGAAGCCACCTGGGAGCAAGAAGAAGATCTCTGCCGAGACCACCCACACCTATTTGCTAGCCAACCCGAATCTCGAGGGCGAGATTCATCTTAAGGTGGGTAGGTTTGTAACATCCCAAATTTTCAATTTGGAATGTTTTACAATTATTAGCTAAGCATCTATGCATATTGTTTGAAATTCAGTGGCATTTGCAATTTCAGAGGCATTTGAGTTTTATTTGAATTTGAATTTGAATTGGCATTTGAAATTTATTTCAATAATATGTGAGAAATACTTGTGCAAAAGTATGAGAGGAGAAAACATGACACTCCAAAAATGTCAGAAGAAAATAATGCCAAAAAGTTGGAATTCAAATTTGAATTTTATTTGGTATTTTCAGAAAATGCTTTTTTTAGTTTATTTTTTGCCTCCGGAAAAATGTTCACGTTGTAGGATTTCTTTTTCTAATTTTATTGGTATATACATGTCCTATATAAAACTATTATAGATTTCTCTATATTTTATTTTCCTCTCTACCTTAATTCAAAAAAAGGGAAAAGCCCCCCGAGCTGGCCAGGCTAACGGCCCAACCAGCGAGGCCGTAGCCCTACCAGCGCCGAGCCGCCAGCCCAGCGCAACTCCCGCACCCGAGTTCCTCTCTATTTCAGTCGACCAACTGAAACCACCTCTCCCGCTCTCACCGATGCGCCGGCCCCACCCTTCTCTTTCCCCCTCGCGCACGCCATGCCGCGCCAGAGCATGCCCGACACCACAGCCGTTCTAATCCTCTCGGGGTCGCTCTCCGACTCGCCCTCCTCTACAAGAAGTATGTCCTATATAAACTCCTGGCCTCCTCTCTCGATCCCCCCTACAACCCTAGCTTAAACCTCACCACAGCCACCACCATCTCCAAATGCATCTTGCTGCCGCCGCCTCGGTTCGCTGCCACTACCGACCCCGGTGAGGTTTCCACTTGCCTCTAAGCACCTTCACCCAAACCCCCTCTTCGTTCCACACCTCTTTGATATCCTCTCATCGCCAAAGTCGCTGCCTCGAGCATCACGGCCGCCGCCGGAGTTGGAGAGCACCAGGAGCTCTGTCGAGCTCATGCCAGTCGCCACTATCACCCTCGACCATCGCTAAGACCACCCCGACTCCGCCTCACTCCGCCGCAGTCGCCCGACGTCTCTGCCGCCTTCCCCGACCGCCGGACCGACGCCGCCGACCACGCCCGAGCCGCCATCGTCCATCATCACCGTCCCCGCCGATGTAAGTCACCATCCCTGCTCTACACCGTTGGATCTTTAATCTACGGCTTCGATTAGACTAGCGAAGGGTTAGTTTTTTTATTAGATTAGTTTTAGTTTTGGTTTTATTCTGGTTTTATTCTGGTTTAATTCCTGGTTTAGTTAGACCGGCCCGATTGGTTTATTTCTGTTAGCCCATAGACGTATTAGTCTATTAAACACTTAGGTGCTGTTTAGTTTTAGAGCACTCACTGTTTCGGCCTGTTAGCGCGTTAGTTTTTTGTCAGTTTTAGTTTAGTTTCTATTTTTATAACAAAATAGTTCCAGTTTTGTAAAAGCTATAACTATTAGGTTATTTATTATTTTTAGTTGATTATTTTTTTTGTTAGTTTAAAAATTTCCTATAGTTTCTGTAGAAAATAGATTCGGCCATTTTTAAGATTTAAAAATTGTTATATTAGTTTTATTCAGATAGTATTTCTGCTATAAATTGAGCTAGTATTATTCTACTTTAGTGATTATTTTTGCCACTACTTAGTTTTGACCTTGCCTAGCCGTAGGAACTTGTTTGGGTATTTTTAGATTTTATTAAAATTTGTTTTACTCGAAAACAAGATTTTTTTTCTAGTTTTTCTAGCTTGCTTTTGTTTCCTGCTGTTCTAGTTATTTTAGAATTTTATTTTACCTCTGCTATATTTTTGTTTAGATTAATTTCTATAGTTACACAGGGTGGACTTTTATACAGAAAAATAAAATAAGAAGTTTTATTTTATTTTATTACTAGTTTTGTTTCAGGCATAATAGGAGTTCTATATTAGATTTTGATGTGATTATTTTTGCACCTAGTTTATTTGATGTTTTCTTTTCTGTTAGTTAGCACAACACTTGTTTAGGTTATGTTAAGAAATTTTTTAGTAGGATAAAACTAGTTTCCTAGTTATTTGCTTGAAGTGATGAAAACCTTGATTTTGACTTCTTCGAGTTCTCTTTTGTTTTCGTTTGAGTGCTTCTGTGACTTTGCTTTAGCTTGCTGTTATGTTGTACTTATTTTTGCTATTGTTTGACTCGATAGAATTCCCGGAGTGTGAGGCCTGCTATTACGAGTTGCTAGCTTTCGAATACCGCCAGCCAGGCAAGTCATCTGATCATGTTTTTACAATACCTATGATTTTGTTGCATTAGAATTGTTCCTCCCCACCATGCATGAAGTAGGAGAATTTTAAGTTATGTTCTTGAGTAGTATCATGTGGTTGGATGAACCAATTTTCCCTTGTTACCAATGCCCAGGATGATGTAGTTGTTTGTTATGCTTTCGTAGACGGGGTTGGTTGAGTGATTCATAAGGGAGATGTGAGAGTCAAGATGATGACGACCCCATGACTTTAAGCTCAAGATGGACTTCAAAATTCACTACTGGGTCGAGGACGGTTGACGGGAACCCTGGAGGAACCAGCAGATGGCCGGGATGCCTGGAGAAGCACCATGACATCTTGCAGAAAGCTTCACCCAGCCATGAAGAGACGAACCTTGACCGGAAGCTTACCTGTGAAGATGCAAGCCAATATGGGCTCTGTCTTGGTCGACCCTAGGCATGACTCTGGCCGGACGGTGCTACGAGATGTAGAAGAACAGTAGGATTGGATGGGCATCAGTAGTGGCCTAGAGGAACTCTTTGGAAGACCCTGTTTCGTTCGTCTCTCCTTCAAACACCAGGTAGTGCGAGGACTTAAAACGAGGGAACAATTCTTGTGGGTAAAATGCACGAGACTCTTCAGAGTGAAGACCTAATCTACTAGTCATGTCCCTGGCTACGGACAATTTGAGCCTCTTGAAGTTGGAGTATTTCGGAAATCTCAACATTGAACTTAATAAATTAATGGAGGGGTTATTTAATAATTGGGAATGTGACATTGGTTGGCAGAACCATCTCAATAACAACCAACGTTTTGTAGTAATTGCAAAAAAGTCCTTTGTTGTAGGGAAAAATTGGATTTTTCATAAAAACATAAAACTTAGAGCCCCACAGCTAAATTGCGTATAGTGTTAGTAATTTTATTGTTGTTCTATCTTCATGACTTGCCGACATATTCAAAATGCTGACCTACATGGCTGCAACGTATTATGTTGTAGAGGAGTTTTCCGACCAGGAGTGAGGCTATGATCCACACTTGGCGATCGCCCTATGGAGTCAGATGGACTCGCTATTTGTCTACGCTTGCACAACTTTATTTTAGTTTATTTCTCATGAGTTGGCCTTCGGCCGAATTTATTATGATGTAATAAAGACTCGATATGAGAATCGTGTAATAAATTCAGGTGTGATTGAACTTTGTATCTCTTCATCAATGTACTGTGTGTGCTAGCATGATCTTGGGATGGTACAGCTACACAGAGACTTGACTGATTTTGGGTCGGGTCGCTACAACCTAAATGGCAGTCTTAACTCTGCCTGGAATGACTCAAGCTCCACTGCTAGCACACATGAGTCCCCCAATTCTGGACGTGATCTTCAAGTAAGTACTCTGTTTGTGGCTCATCCTGTGAGGCGCAACACTATCAATGTGGATGTAGCTACTCTATTGTGACTTTGCAAGCGAGCATTTATGTCCAAGGCAAGGATCTCACTAATGTGCTAGTCAATTATCTAGTGCCCCGCAATATTTTGACTTCTTATATTTCAAGATCAATAATGAGTTTGGTTGCAGCTTATGGTCCCTGGAGTTCGGGTTATGGTCTGCCTCCCATGTCAGTCCAAGCTGCATTCCTAATAAGTTTTCAAGTTTTACAAGATGATGTTGTTGTAATGGTCTGTTTGTCATCTCGCATCCATGGTCAACCATCTGCACAATCTTCGGTCCAAATTACTGAAATTATGAATGAGGACTCTAAAACTAGGGCATCACATGCTAAAACTACTGTTGAACCTAGAGAGATTCTTGAAGCGACCAAGTCTGTTCTTCCACGGGTGAGGGAGTCCTGGATTAGGGGATCCTCGAACAGCCAGACTATATACTTTGGCCGGACTGTTGGATTATGAAGATACAACATTGAAGACTTTGTCCCGTGTCTGGATGGGACACTCCTTTGCATGGAAGGCAAGCATGTCAATTCGGATATGTAGATCTCCTTCTCTGTATCTGACTCGGTGTAACCCTAGGCCCCTCCGGTGTCTATATAAACCGGAGGGTTTAGTCCGTAGAACAACAATCATAATCATAGGCTAGCTTCTAGGGTTTAGCCTCTACGATCTCGTGGTAGATCAACTCTTGTAATACTCATATCATCAAGATCAATCAAGAAGGAAGTAGGGTATTACCTCCATCGAGAGGGCCCAAACCTGGGTAAACATCGTGTCCCCCACCTCTTGTTACCATTAGCATTAGACACACAGTTCGGGACCCCCTACCCGAGATCCGCCGGTTTTGACACTGACATTGGTGCTTTCATTAAGAGTTCCACTATGTCGTCGCGATAAGGCTTGATGGCTCCTTCAATCATCTACAATGATGCGATCCAGGGTGAGGTTTTCCTCCCTGGACAGATCTTCGTATTCGGCGGCTTCGTACTGCGGGCCAACTCGCTTGGCCATCTGGAGCAGATCGATAGCTACGCCCCTGGCCATCAGGTCAGGTTTGGAAGCTTGAACTATACCACAAACATCCACGAAGACTTGATCTTCGACGGATTCAAGCCCATGTCAGGTGCGCTGAACAGTCACAACGAGCTTGACTTAAATCTGCCATCAGACGGTGTTTGGGAGATCGCACCTGCGGCTGCCATGACCCTTAATCCGGAGCAGATCGTGCCATCCGAGGACGAGTGGATGGACCCCGCCACAGAGGTCGCACACCCATCAGTGATAGAGCCGAACACAGACTTCACCTCCAAAGAGATCTGTGTCATTGGACCCTCGGACTCGTCTCCGGCCATAGGTTGTGAACCACGCGTATCCGTGCCTATCAAATCTGATTGGGCACTGATCATGGAGTTTACCTCTGTGGATATCTTTCAGCACTCGCCTTTGGGCGACGTGCTAAATTCATTGAAATCTCTCTCTCTGTCAGGAGACTCTTGGCTGAACTATGCCCGGCTCGAGTGGGAAGTGGACGGCGAAAGAATTCATTCCCCACCAACCACTCACTTAATAGCCACTGTCGATGACTTAACCGACACGCTTGACTTTGACTCCGAAGACATCGACGGTATGGACGACGATGCTGGACATGAACAGGAACCACCGCCCACGGGGCGCTGGACAGCCACCTCATCATACGATATATACATGGTGGATACACCCAAAGAAAACAACGGCGAGGAATGGAAGGATGCAACGAAGGACAATCCCCTCAAGCAAAAACCAAAGCGACAACGTAGGCGCCACTCTAAATCCTGCCACAGCCAAAACAGCGATAACAGCACAAGAAAGAATAACACCCCGGTCGACTCCAAAGGAAACGACGACCCCATGGACCCAACGATGGAGCGGGATGAGCCAGGGGACGGTGAACATAGTCCGGAGCCGATGTCCGATGATGGCGATCCCGTGGGTAAAATTCATCAACTGTCTCCGGAGAGGAGAACAATCTGGACGATGATGCACTCATCATCCCGGGAAAACACTTGGAACAAGAGAACCTCCATAGAAGGCTTATTGCCACTGCGAGGAGCTTGAAGAAGCAGAAGCAAAGGCTTAAGGCAACGCAGGATACGCTCAATCACAGATGGAACAAAGTGCTCGAAACTGAAGAAAAATACGGCGGCGATCACCACTCAAAGAGCTACCCAAAGCGCAAGCTGCTGCCCGAATTCGACAGAAGAGGATATAGAGCCCATTCAGCCGAAAAATAAAACAGCTGATCAGCCGGACCAACCACCCCGTGGCCGCGACAAGGCGGCTAATGATGTCGCACACAAGTCAGCACACGATTTACGTGAGCTCCTGGACAAAAAAGCTGGTATGGCCAGGTCCATCGATGGATCTAGAAAGCGTGCTCCGGAACAGGAGCACAACCACCAAAACAATCATATTGATCAAATACTAGCTCGGAATCAACACCGAACACAACAACCGTCGATAGCATGCCATGACACATCCAAATACAGGGGTGCCGCACACCCCCTCTGCTTCACCGATGAGGTGCTGGATCATGAATTCCCAGAGGGATTTAAACCCGTGAATATAGAGGCATACGACGGAATGACACACCCTGGGGTCTGGATTGAGGACTTTATCCTTCACATCCACATGGCTCGCGGAGATGATCTCTACGCCGTTAAATACCTGCCCCTCAAGTTGAAAGGACCAGCTCGGCATTGGTTGAAAAGCCTCCCCGAAAACTCAATTGGAAGTTGGGAGGAACTTGAGGATGCTTTCAAGGCCAATTTTCAAGGGACCAATGTCCAACCTCCAGACGCAGACGATTTAAGTCACATAATCCAACAACCCGGAGAGTCAGCCCGTAAGCTTTGGAACAGATTTCTCACTAAGAAGAATCAAATCGTCGACTGCCCGGATGCCGAAGCCTTAGCAGCTTTCAAGCACAGTATCTGAGACAAATGGCTCGCCAGACACCTCGTCCAAGAAAAGTCGAGGACAATGACAGCCCTAACAATCCTTATGACCCGCTTCTGTGTGGGCGAGCAGAGCTGGTTGGCCCGCAGCGGCACCAGCGACCGAGGCACATCCAAAGTCAGGGATGGCAATGGGAAGCCGCGACGCAATAAGAACAAGTGTCGAAATAATGAAGACATCCCAGACAACACGGCGGTCAATGCCGGATACAGGGGCTCTCGACCTGGTCAATGGAAAAAGCCATTCAAAGGCAGCAGAGATGGACCGTCCAGCCTAAATAAGATTCTAGATAGATTATGTCAGATTCATGGCACCCCCAAAAAACCTGCACATCACACCAACAGAGAATGCTGGGTCTTCAAGCAGGCCGTCAAACTAAACGCCGAACACAAGGGGAGGGAGACACCTAGTGAAGACAAGGATGAGCCTCGCCAGCCGAACACTCGGGGACAGAAATTTTTTCCACCAGAGGTCAAAACTGTGAACATGATTTATGCAACTCACATACCAAAGAGAAGGCGCAAACATGCACTCCGAGACGTATACGCTGTAGAGCCCGTCGCCCCCAAGTTCAATCCTTGGTAGGCCTGCCCGAGCACTTGTGATCGCATTGATCATTTGACTAGTATCCGACACGGAGGATCGGCTGCCTTGGAGCTCGACCCAATAATTGACGGATACGATCCCACCCGAGTCCTTATGGACGGCGGCAGTAGTCTTAATATGATATATCAGGACACTGTCTGCAAAATGGGGATAGACCCGTCAAGAATCAGCCAAAGCTATACTACCTTTAAAGGAGTAATACCAGGCGTCGAGGCCCGCTGCACGGGCTCTCTAGTACTAGAGGTTGTATTCGGTTCTCCCGACAACTTCAGAAGAGAAGAATTAATCTTCGACATCACTCCATTCTGAAGTGGCTATCACGCACTACTTGGAAGAGTGGCCTTCGCTCGTTTTAATGTAGTACCGCACTGCACCTATCTTAAACTTAAGATGCCCGGTCCACGTGGCGTCATCACAGTTAGCGGAAATACAGAGTGTTCCTTACGTGCGGAAGAATATGTGGCGGCTCTAGCAGCCGAACTCTGAAAGGCCTCTCCAACCAGAATGAATGATTGGTCGTCAAGACCACGGATACGGTTAGACGAGTCCAGCGCACCACCAGTTGTAACAGCCTAGATAAACCGGAGCTTGGGTCGATGGATATACCCCCATAGGTGGTGCTAGGGGCTGCCCGCATGTAAAAAAGCCCATAGTTCGGCTTGACCCTATTAATACAATAACAGATTGCATTTTCATGGTTCGTTCACAATAACCAACTTTTCGCACGAAGTCTTTCACCTGGGTTTTTCCTTTTTACAGATGATCATCGTGCTACACATTTCCAGGATACGGCACAATGGAGAAAAAGGCGCAGACGTGCAGCAGGGCCCCTCTCAAAGGTTTCTTTTTAGATTAAGACCCTGTGTAAACCTTTTTTCTAATGTATCTTGTTGCTTCATACCCTCCGGACACTTAACACAACTGAGAGGGATACTGGCGTTATTGGCATTTCGTCACGCCAGACTAATGCATGTACCTGGAAACTCAGGGCTCATTATCGAGGGTGTTACTCTGCCCAGTATATGTTGTAAAGTCTGAATACCTTAGGGAGTGTTCGGCATCGCGAGTTTGGCCTTATATGCATCAGCTCCAAATCATGTCTTTGGTTAATAGTTGGGTTTTCCCGGCTCCCGTGTTTTTCTACCTTACGTTCCGCTCTATCGGCTAAGGTGGCACCGGGAGAACTACTGCGATTGTGCCCTGGTTCATCTGGATGAGCACCCCTGTAGAGAAAGCCGAAAACTGACTATCATGATAAAGCGAGAGACTGGTCAACCACTCGATAAATTAGCGGAGTCTTCGCGATTCCTCCGCATTAACAAAGGATCGGTTTCCCGGTCATGTACGTACGCGCATCGTATCCGAATGAATGTGGAAGTACCAGGGGCTATATAGTAGCACCACCGTCAAACTCCTATGGCTAAGTGGAAGTGTTAAAGCTATATACTCCGATTGCCTTGTTCACCGCGCTATCACCTCCTTAATGGACGAAGACGTTGGATCAAGTGTGAGTACGTGCTTTTCCGAACACCCACGCATTACATGCGTGGGGGCTGAAGCCGACGACTGCAAACTTTCAAGTTGTGTATATATATAATATATATATATATATATATACATAAACGGCCGCACATGAGGCACTATAATACTTTCGGCCAAAAGTATAAATACATCCTTTATAATCAAAATAGCATTGTTTTTACAATTCAGATACATGTCACTCGAACATTGTACTCATCGAGCACTGAGCCTCTATCAAACGGGCGCCCTCTAGGACTTCTACAAAATAGTGCTCGGTCGGGTCCTGGCCTCCCGCCGGACCCCGGGTTGCAATAGCGGTGGCCTCCATCCCTGCCCAATATGTTTTGACATGGGCAAGAGCCATCTGTGCACCCTCTATGCACGCCGACCTCTTCACAACGTCGATATGCGACATAGCACCAAGGAATCATTGCACTAAACCAAAATAACTTCCGGCCTTGGTCCCTTCGGCCAAAGATGATCCACGACACACCTCATAGCAAGCCCGGACAACCTATGGAGCTCGGCCCACTCGGCCATCTGTTCATTCAACGGCAGCGGACACGTTGGAGCACTGAACTACGACCAGAACAACCTTTCCACCTCATGATCTTTCTGATCTTTTAAAAACTCAGTCACATCAGCAACACTCTTTGCCAAGTCCGAATACGCGTCCACAGCACTCCATAATTGACCCAGAGGGGCATACTTCGGATCTCCGAACTTCATCCGCAACAAAAAGGGCCTCCCAGCCGCGATATCTCCGGCTTCACGAAGCTCCTCCCTTACCGCTCTAAATTCAGAGCAAGTTTCCTTGGTTGCTTCCAAGGTCTTCTTCAGGTTAGCCACTTTCTCTTGGCTTTCCTTTTCAAGGAACTCATATCGGTCAGCGGCATCTTTTAGCTCAACAACCATCTTGGCTATTTTATCTTCGCTCTGGCAACGAGCGGCCTGTTCAGCTCTTAACTCTTTGGCCGCCTTTAGGGCGGCCACATCACTTCTTCTGGCTTGTTCCTTGTCTCGGGCAAGTTCCGCCCGAAGGATCTCCACGGCGGCAGCTCCATCTGCAATCACATCATATTATAGATGCTAGCATCATGCTCCTCTTAATATTTGCTGACAATCTGCAAATACATACCCTGTGCCTCGTCAAGCTACTTGTTCACAAGCGCGATGTCGGCATACGCCACGTCAAGCTGCCGCCTCAGTTCGGCAAAATCAGCAGTCCCGTCAGCCGTCGGACCCTCAGCCACCTGCATATGACAGCAACATGATCATTACCTAGGACAATGATCCTCTGTTCGCCGCCTCTGGACGGCAGCCAGAGTCTCAATGGCTACTAGCTATACAGGGCGCACCTAGCGCGTGCGGTACCATCAAAAATACATATATTACTTTGCATACCTCAAAGCCTCTTAGCAAGCTCGTAAAAGCTTCATTCAACCCGCTCTTGGCGGATAAAATCCTCTCAACGACCATACCCATTAAGGTACAATGTGTCTCTGAGATAGCCACTTGCTCCAGAAGACCCATCAGTGTGTCCAGTTGTGTGTCGAACAACCCCAGACTCTTTCTGTTGCTCTCCTTGGGAGCCGAATACTCCGAACTTCGGGCGACTGAAGTGTTAAATTTTGGCCCTGGCGGATCAAGAGAAATCCTTAGTGACGACACCTCGAGGTCGTCCGGCCCATGTGGCGGGGAGGCAGGAGGAGGCGTTTCACTCTCCATCATCTCCAGAAGGAGATCCCCCGAAGATGAATTCTGTGAAGAAGGGCTACGAGCCGGACTACAAGATATATGTCTTGGTTATTATTCTCAGAGATAAAGAAGGATGTATTTACCAAAGTACTTTTGTTCACTTACAACTCGGTTGAGGGCTGGGCCCCTTGCGGGCGCTGTGCGGTGAGGACGCCCTCTGGGGCAGGGCCCCTGGGCGATGGTTTCTTCCCTCGTTTGGAAACCTCCACTTCCAAGTCTTCGGAGGCGGCCATTTTCTTCCCATGGGGAGAGGGGATTCTAGATTCACCTCCCCGATTATCCTCCTTCATGGAGACATTAATTCCCCCAGTTTGGATGTGTAATGTATGAGGCCCGCTTTCGGCTTCTCTATTCCTCCCTTCATCTTCTCCTAATGGAACTTGATAGGGTGCGCGCTCAAGCATCCTGGTTAGTACAGGATCCGGCGAGCCTTCGGGAAGGGGGGCCGAACAACTGATCCTCTCTGCCTTTCTTATCCAGTCCTGGCCGAGAGCAATTTTTCAGAATGATATTGTGACAAATATAAAGATGACATGTTCGGTCGCAGAATTACTTACTTGGGTATCTAGACGGTTGCAGTTGAGACTCGCATCCTCGGTGGTGTCCGGACACTTTGTTCGTGATCCGAAGAACAATCCGTACATCCCTTTGACCGTCATGCTGAAGAATTGTTGAATGGATTGCGGTCCTTCCGGGTTGAACTCCCACAACGGAGAGATCAACGTTGGCATGGCATGACCCAACGAACTAGCATTACTTGCATTACCTTGACAAGACTGATATCCCTCTCAAAGAGATCTCGGATGCGGCCTTGCAATGTTAGCACGTCATTAACTGACCCCCAGTCCAGCCCCTTGTTGACCCATGACGCTAGTTGAGGCGGAGGGCCCGGGCGGAAGACAGGGGGGCCGCCCGCTTTGTACATCGGGGAGCTGTGATGTAAAACCACTCCCGTTGCCATAAGTCGGACACCTCCTGGAAGGAACCCTTTGGCCACAGGGCGTCAGCGCATTTGCTTATTACAGCTCCTCCGCACTCCGCGTGTCGCCCATCGATCATCTTCGGCTTCACATTGAAGGTTTTGAGCCATAAGCCGAAGTGTGGGGTGATGCGGAGGAAGGCCTCACACACGACGATAAACACTGAGATGTGAAGGATGGAATCTGGAGCTAGATCATGGGAATTTAGCCTCTAATAGAACATGAGCCCCCTCACAAAGGGATCAAGACTAAAGCTTAGCCCTCGGGGGAAGTGGGAAACAAATACGACACTCTTGTTGGGTTCGGGAGTGGGGATGACCTGCCCTTGAGCAGGCAGCCTGTGCGGGATTTCGGCGGGGAGATACCTGGCCTCCCTAAGCTTCTTGATGTCCTCCTATGTGACAGAGGAGGCCATCCACCAGCCTTGAAGGTTGGATCTGGACATGGTTGAAGGTCCAAAGCGCTTAGCCTGAGCCTTGGGTGTTGGAACTAGAGGTGGGGGAAGGGAAGGATCGAGCGTGGGGAAAAAAGGACAGGCCTTGGCCCCTTTATAAAGAGGGTGAATGTCAAGCGCCCTCCGCGTGGTCGTTTGGAACTTGCCTAAAATCGAGGAGTCGTACTAACATGCATGGTTGGGTTTCCCACACCCGTATTGATGAGAATCCCGTGATAAGGGGGACATGATCTCTGCTTCGACAAGACGTGCCAATAAAACCGCCTCGCAGCACATGAAGTGGTAGGCTGGGAAAAACGGTTCATAATAACCGGGATGCGGCGTGATGTCACACTATTAAAAGTTGTCAGCAAATTGGATTTGTGGAATATTGTGCTCTCTATGGTGGTATGTGGAAATTATTTTGCAGAGCTGGACATGATCCTTGTGTTCAAAATCTTCTATGGAGTATTCGGAGAAGGAACCCGCCTTGCAATGCCGAAGACAATCTGCGCTCCGGACTCATCATCATTGAAGCCTGGTTCAGGGGCTACTGAGGGAGTCCTGGATTAGGGGGTCCTCGTACAGCCGGACTATATACTTTGGCCGGACTGTTGGACTATGAAGATACAATATTGAAGACTTCGTCTT
Organism: Triticum dicoccoides; assembly: GCF_002162155.2. Taxonomy (NCBI): domain Eukaryota; kingdom Viridiplantae; phylum Streptophyta; class Magnoliopsida; order Poales; family Poaceae; genus Triticum; species Triticum dicoccoides. The sequence continues at coordinate 276,473,320 of NC_041385.1, read as the reverse complement.
GTGTCCGTATGGGAGTCTCCTTTGCGTGGAAGGCAAGCTTGGCAATTCGGATATGTAGATCTCCTTCTCTGTAACCGACTCGGTGTAACCCTAGCCCCCTCCGGTGTCTATATAAACCGTTGGGTTTAGTCCGTATAACAACAATCATAATCATAGGCTAGCTTCTAGGGTTTAGCCTCTACGATCTCATGGTAGATCAACTCTTGTAATACTCATATCATCAAGATCAATCAAGCAGTAAGTAGGGTATTACCTCCATCGAGAGGGCCCAAACCTATGTAAACATCGTGTCCCCCGCCTCCTGTTACCATTAGCCTTAGACGCACAGTTCGAGATGCACAGCTCTCACGGCCCTTCCCCTTTGGACTATGGAATCAGAGAGGAGGAGTCATAATTAGCGCCAGCCGTAGTTTCAAATGATGGGCCTCAATCGGAGTAGCTGGAGCCCATGGCAAACTCGTCTGATATGGGCCTGGCCCAAGTGCTCACTAACGCAGCCGGGCCCCCTTCTGTTTGTGCCCGCCCCTCCAAAACCCTGGTCCCCCTAGTGACCACTTAAGTACGCCATAGCACCAGATGAACTTGTTATGATGGTTTCAGAGTGCCACAGATCACTAATGTACGTGCGACCACTTCCAAAGTCAAGCCAAGGGTGACTCCGGTGGTGATTCAGAGCTCCTCCTCTGTAGTGCTGGCGAACCCTACCATCAAGACTACACCTCCTCTAACCCCTCTCCTAACCATGCAGGAAATAGGTATCAACCAATGCGATGTTCCCCTGCAAGAACTCATAGATGTTGCCCTGCTTGCGTCAAAAGCTGAAGATGCTCTACCTGAAGCTAATGGAGCTACCCACACTGGATCAGAGTGGGGATCTTCTTCTCTGGCATAACTACATCTTATATAATGGCACTTTTGCGTAACTGGAACATTTTCCGGATCATTCGTGGTTTTAAATTGGATAAAAAACTCTTAGCCTTATCTGATGCGATCTCTGTTAGTGGTTGTGCTATCGTTTGTCTTTAGGAAACCAAGAAACCTACTATTGATCTTTCTTTTATCAAAACTTGTTGTCCTAAGAGATTTGATAAGTTTGTGTATGTTCCTTCGCGGGGTGCTATTGGTGGACTGCACACTATCTGGAACAGCTCCATATTTTTGGGTGACGTACTTGCCTCTAGGGATTTTGCACTAGCCATCCGTTTCACCAGTACCCTTTTGGTTAGTATTGAGAAAAAAAATTCCCTTGGCTAAACTCTTCATATTTGAATCCTATTGGCTTCTCCACCCAAGTTTTATGTATGTTTTCAAGAAGGCTTGGGATAAGCTCTTCCATTCAGACAATGCGGCAACTATCCTTTGTCGTAAATTTAAGCTCCTAAGACAAGAGTTAAAAGCATGGAGCAAGCATATCAATCGGTTGACGGTGGCAATTGAGAACACTAACAAAACCCTGGCTGATATTGATGAACTCGAGAATCTCTATCCGCTAACACTCCCTGAGAGAAACTTTTGCAAGATCCTCAAAAATCATCTTCTACGGCTGCTTGATTATCAGAGGCAATACTGGAAAAAGCGATGCACTATCCGCTAGGTTAAATTTGGCAATGAGAACACAAAGTTTTTCCAGGCTGTTGCCACGGAGATATACAGAAAGAATAACATTTCAAATCTCCAAACCCCTGATGGCTTATCTGTGGAAGACCACACTAGAAAAGAAGCTCTTTTGTTGCAAGCTTACATAGAAAGATTAGGCTCCTCCATCCCCACGCAGATGAAATTTGATCTATCAACATTGATCCCTCCCAATGTGAATCTTGATCACCTCACAGTACCTTTCACCAATGAGGAAATCGATTTGGTTATCGACGAAATGCCTGCTGATCATGCCCCTGGCCCAAATGGTTTTAGTCGAGTTTTCCTCAAAGCTTGCTGACAAATTATCAAGAAATATTTCTACAAATTGTGTGATTTCATGCAGGCAACCTTAACCTCCAAAGCATCAATGATGGGCTCATTACTCTTACTCCAAAACATGTTTCCCCTGCCACAGTCAATGATTACCGACCAATTACCTTGCTTAACTACTGCCTCAAGCTCATTACAAAGCTCCTTGCTAATAGGCTTCAAAAAATCATCCTGAAAATCATACACCGCAACCAATATGGATTCATCCATGGTCAATCGATCCAAGATTGACTTGCATGGACGTTTCAATACATCCATCAATGTCACGCCTCCAAATGGAAGATAGTCCTACTAAAGTTGGATTTTGCCAAAGCCTTCAACACAATCGAGCATGAACCTATGATCCACATCATGAAGTGTATGGTCTGTAATGACAAATGGTTGTCCTGTATTAAATTAATATTTTTCATTAGGGAGGTCATCCATCCTTCTCAATGGGGTGCCGGGCCGTCAATTTCACTGCCGTCAGGGTGTACGACAGGCTGATCCCCTCTCACCCCTCATATTCGTCCTTATCGCTGACCTACTACAATCGGCTATCAATGATGCTTACAAGAGAGGTCTGATACATCTCCCATTCCCATGCAATGGATAGATGGACTACCCAATCGTCCAATACGTGGATGACACGCTCTTGCTCATGCCCGCCTATGCGCAACAAGCCACGATTACCAAAGAAATCCTCACAAAATGTTCCCACTCCATTGGACTCAAGATAAACTTCCACAAATCAACACTCATTCCAATGAACCTGGAGGTTGATCTTTCTGTCAGCATAGCGGCAATCTTTGGAGGCTCAATTGGCTCTATGCCATTCACCTATTTTGGCTTCCCTTTAGGCACATCTCGCCCGTCGATCCAATACTTCATGCCTACGGTCAGCTTTGTCAAACAAAATCTATCCTCAATGCTCTCTCTCATGTCCTATGTTTGGAAATTGAACTTACTCAACTCTACGGTCACCTCCCTACTCATATACACAATGTGTACGCTCAAGTTTCCCCCCAAACTAATTGAGATGTTGGAAAAGATCACAAGACGATACCTCTGGATCAAGAAGACGGACCAAGGGAACAAGTGAAATTCCATGGCCGCGTGGGACATGGTATGTAAACCAAAAAGTAAGGGAAGGCTCAGGGTCATCAATCTCAAGGTGCGAAATGAAGCTCTTCTTATGAAATTCCTACACAAGTTCTACAACAAGATGGACATCCCTTGGGTGCAACTCACTTGGGATACATACTATAGTTAGAAAATCCCGCACGCTACTGATCCCGTCGGCTCATTCTGGTGGCGTGACGTGCTCAAGCTCTCCCCAAATTTCAGAGGGGTCTCACGTGGCACCACGACATTATTTTGGAAAGACTTATGGTCCAATGAGCTTCTCCAAGACTCACATCCACATGCTTTCTCCTATACTTCAAATGAGGACGTCTCGGTGAAAGATTTCTTGAGGATCACGTCACTTGGGGAGAACTTTCACCTCCCTCTATCCCCACAAGCCCATGCAGAGGTCCGATACATGCAAACGATCGCTACCTCCTTCCAACCTATGACGGCCGCCTTAGACATGTGGCATTACATCTGGGGCAAAATGACATTTAAATCTATATACCACTATTGTTTTTTCTTCCGGGAGGTCCAATTGCACCAAGTCTTTGTCTAGCTCTGGAAATCTAAATGCACAATGAAGTTGAAGGTTTTCGGATGGTTCCTCTTCAATGATAGGCTCAACACTCGTGATATGCTCAAACAGAGACATTATAGTAGTGGAGATGATCATAACTGCCTCCTGTGTGGGCTCAACATGGAAGACATGGTAGAGAATACAATATTTACGTGTTCTTTCATCCGCCAATGCTGGATAGTTCTGGACATAAACTAGGACCCTTTTCATGGCTGTCTACAAGCTATCGAGGACCAGAAAAATGCACATCCCTCGCCAAGGTTCTTGGAGAAATTCATTGTGGCTGCTTGGAGCTTATGGAAGGAAATGAATAATAAACATTTTAGATCAATTGAGACCTCCCTGCGGTCTTGGCTTGATAGGTTCAAACAATACTTTCAACTCCTCGAGCATAGAGTTAAAGAGGCGCATAAGCCTTTTGTGCTCAATTTTGTAAACTCCTTGCACTAGCCCTACTGCCCTGTTAGACCCCCTCACCTACCCCAAAGTGGACTGGTTTTCTCTAGACATTTTTTTACCATGTAATTATAACATTGTACAATTAATGACACCTTATTTTATTAATACTTTCTCGCAGTAGGAGCCTTCCTACTATTTAGGGTAAAAAAGAAGGATATGTTGAGTGAGTTCATGCTTCCTTGATTTAAACAAACAGAGCATAGATACTTGACGATGTAGAGATTGCTCAAGATATGAGTGATTTGCAATCTCCTCAACTGAGGCTCATCCAAGTACCTACAAGGGTTAGATAACATACAAGGGTGCAAATATATCCAAGATAAATGGTCATCATCATAATAGAAATATCAAGGATTAGTCACATAGGTTGATGCCTTGCATATATCCAAATGGAATTTCTATTCCAAGTTTAAGGCATCAATGATATTCAATTCATCTATCAATCAACAAAATATGTTTTCATCAAGTGGTTTAGTGAATATAACCGCCAATTTCTTGTCGCTATGAACATGCTTAAATTGATATATCCTTTAGCAACATGATCACGAATGAAATGGTGACGAACTTCAATATGTTTAGTTTGAGAATGTTGCACGGGATTATGAGCAATCTTAATAGCACTCTCATTGTCACAAAGCAGTGGAACATGTTTTACATGTTCCCATAATCTTTAAGAGTTTGGGTCATCCAAAGTAATTGAGCACAACATGATCTGGCGGCAATGTATTCTGCTTCGGCGGTGGATAAGGATACCGAATTTTGTTTCTTGGAAGACCAAGAGACAAGGGGTCTACCAAGAAATTGACATGTACCCTAAGTGGACTTTCTATCAACCTTGTCACCGGCATAGTCCGAGTCGGAATAGCCAAGAAGATCAAAAGATGACCTCTTAGGATACCAAATTCCAAAGTTCAATGTATCAATTAAATTTCTCAGTATCCTTTTCACAGACTTAAGGTGACACTCTTTAGGAGCCGCTTGATATCGTACACACATGCACACACTTAGCATAATATCGGGACGGGAGGCACAAAGATACAATAATGAGCCAATCATAGATTGGTAGACCTTTTGGTCAACCGAGTTGCCATCCTTAGTCAAGTCAAGATGCCCACTAGTAGGTATGGGTGTTTTCATACCCTTGCTTTCTTGCATATTGAAATTCTTGAAAATATCCTTAGTGTACTTTGTTTGCGAGACAAAGGTGCCTTCCTTCGTTTGCTCGATTCGCAAACCAAGGAAAAATTTGAGTTCACTCATCATAGACATCTCAAACTTCTCCGACATTAACCTTCCAAAATTTTCACTAAAATAGGGGTTATTAGAACCAAATATGATATCATCCACATAAATTTGGCACACAAATAATTCTGCATTAACCCTTTTAGTAAAAAGAGTAGATTCAATTTTCCCAATTTCAAAGCCTTTTTCAGTAAGAAACTTAGTCAAGCATTTATACCAAGTTCTAGGATCTTGTTTAAGACCATAAAGAGCTTTGTAGAGTTGTAGACATGATTAGGTTTCTTGGGATTAACAAAGTTGGGAGGTTGTTTAATATAAACTGCCTCTTCAATTTAACCATTTAGAAGAGCAATTTTAATGTCCATTTGGTATAAGGTGATATCATGGTGACTGGCATAAGCAAGTAAAATGCAAATGGACTCAAGTCTAGCAACGGGGGCATATAGTCCATTCCTTCGACTAGAGTGTAGCCTTGAGAAACGATACGGGCCTTGTTGCATACAACTTGTCCATCTTAATTTTGCTTATTCCGAAACACCTGTCGGATTTTGGGTTCCGGCAGACCCTCTAGGTTCGAACACTGGGGTGCGCGTGGAGATCTCGCCCTCTACCTACCTGCACCTCGCCGCCTCGCTAGGATCTAAGCTATAAAAAGAGCAATGCAAGAGACACAGGGTTTATACTAGTTCGGGCCACCATTGTGGTGTAATACCCTACTCTAGTTTGTGGCGTGGTGGATTGCCTCTTGGGCTGATGATGAACAATACAAGGAAGAACAGCCTCGCGAGGGTCTGTTCTTGGCTGGTGCGATGAACTGCAAGGGGGAGTTCAGTCGCCCTTTCTCCTGGTTTCCGGATGATGATCCGATGCCTCTACCTTGTGGGTGGCTAGTCCTATTTATAGGCAAAGGCCCTGGGCCTCTTCCCAAATATTGAGCGGGAAGGGCGCCAACAATTGGCCATATTGAAGGGGAACATCCAGTACACTTATCCTGACTAAAGCTGGTCCTCGCCTGTCAAAGGCTCTGGTGGTGACGCCAGCTTGGGCTCCACAATGACCTCCTTCCTGCCGTTGCGACGGTCTTGGTCTTGTTGCACTGAAACGGATGCCTTTGCTTGATGCTCTCGCCTGCGCTTGCTCCCTTTGCACCAAAGAGGAAAGAAGGACACTGCGCGGGCTGGCGCCCGCCTGGCGCCCTTGTTCGTCATGGCTTGCATCATGGGCACCTCGTGAGGTACCCCGCCTTTATCTCTCCGCCTCCTCACGAGCCAGCCTGACAAGGCCGTGCCTGAGGAAGCTTCCTGTCATCCACCCCGCGAGGTTTGGCCCCTCACGAGGGTCTTGAGCTCGTGCTGATGAAGATGGGCCATGCTGGCCCGCCCCTTGAGCCACGCCGCAGGCCGCAGGCAGGCAAGTCTGGGGACCACCGTTCCCAGAACACCGACAGTAGCCCCAGGGCCCAAGGCGCGCCCGGACTTGGCTGAGGAGAAAAGTGAAGGGGTAAGTGCGAAGCGCCGCGGGCCCTAACAGCCTGCGGCCTCGGGCGCCGTGTGGCGGTCGATTGGACGTGGGTGGCCCTATTCCCCCACGCCTCCTTATTTTGCGCCCAGCTAGGCGGACCCGTGGTTGCACACAGTCGTTTTTCTTTTCACTGCTCGACCGTCCCCTGCTCTTCCTCCTCTCGAGCTCCAGTCTCTGCTTCCAATCCAATCTAAAATCCTCCCTCTTCCCATTGCCATGACTCCGACAAAGAAGGGAAAAGGGAATAAACCGGCGCCTCCGCCTCGCTCGCCGCCGTCAGCGGCTCCCGCCGTCGATCGGTCGATCATACTCAACCGAGAAGGCTTGGGCAAGGTCAGCTCTGCTCTGGCCACCATCTTCAACGAGTGCAGGAGGACGACGGCCTGGCCCGCATCCCACTTCTCCATCGACAGAATAGTCACCGAGGTCCAGTACTTTGCCGACGCCCTATGGGCGGGATTGGTTCCCCCTTTTCCGATTTCTTCAATGTTGTGCTTTCCCATTACTAGATCCATATGATGCATTTGGGTCCTGAATCCATTACCCTTCTTGCCGTCTTTGCCTTTGTCTGTGAGGTGATGATGGGCATCCCTCCTTCGGTTGCCTTGCTGCGCCACTTCTTCTCTCTGCGCTTCGTCGATCCCACCCAATGCTTAGGGTGTGTGAGATCCATTGCCGCGCCAGAAACAACGGCTTCAGGAATTGATTTCGCCTTCCTCTGTCCGTGCCTGGGTTCCGCGAGGGGTGGCTGTTCGTGGATGTAGGGGTGCCCAGCCCCCTGCTTTCGGAGCCAACGTCGCCCGCTGCCCCCAATTCAGGCTGGGGCCAGGAGATGCTCACGAGCCCCCAGCTCATGTTTGTCTGGCGTTGCTTCACATTCTTGAGGAAGCTCGGCGTGACGGCGCCCAAGGTGGTGAAGGAGTTCCTACTACGCCGCATTGCTCCTCTCCAGCGCCACTCCCGCCAGATGTGGGCCTTCAGCGGGCGTGAAGATCGCATGAGGCTCCAGGAGGAGGACCTAACGCCCGAAGCACTGAGGAAGGTGCTCTTGATCTTGACGGGGGACCCTTCCCCCGGCAGCGTCTGGAGAGAGGGGGCTTTGCTGTACCTTTGTTCGAACAACGACAACTTTGTGAATCAGATGCCCGTCTTCGACGAATGAGGGCTGAGCCTCGCTGGCCTCACGGGGCCTCGCGAGAACCCAGTGGTGGTGACTGCCCTTCCAGTCACACACGGCGGTCCTTCCTCGAGTGGTGGAGCAGGGAGGCACGGGCCGCTGGAGGCTGAGGGGACCCCCGCCGGGGTGACGATGTCAGGCGGCACTCCTGAGGGGGCAGCTCCCGAGGCCTGTACTGCTGTGGCTGAAGGCATTGAGCCGCTGCCCACGGTACCTGTGGTTGAGGCCCCTGGGGCCCCAGCTATCCTTCTTGATGAGGCGACCGGTGGCGTGCATCAGGGCGACGCCCCCGACGCTGGGCATCTTGATGCTTCTTCCTCGTCGAAGGTTGACCCCTGCGCTCAACTCCTGGGATCGCTTCCGTGTGGACTTCGAGGCTCTCCGGAAGAGAAAGGAGGCCTTGGGTGATGATTACCCCTGCCGCTTGCTGAAGCGCTAGAAGTATTTCGCCATTGATGAGTAAGCCTTCCCCTTTCCTAGCTCCTAATCCTCCCGTTGCTTTGGCTGATCCTTGCTCTGTAGGGCCCTTCCTGCCGATCTCACGGAGATGGCTAAGGAGCCATCCCCCCAGGCTCCGCCCTCTCCACCGTCTTCGAGCGCTCTGAGCTCAAACAAATCCCTTGCTGTGAGGCATCCTGTGGTGCATCGCGGCTCTGCGCGCCTTGCAACCCTCCTTCGCGAGCCTTCTCGGGGCGTAGCCAGCCTGCCTTGGGCTTCGCATCTGGTCGTGGATGGCGATTGGCTGAGGTCGGCCCTGCACTCTTCATTTGGGGATGGGCTAGCTCCTGGCCGGGCTTCTGGCGAGCCGTGCCCGGCAATCGCGAGGGCACCAGCCCCCAGCCCCCTGCCCAGAGGGGGAGTGCTGATTCGTGGCCCCCCGCGCGTACTTGGGGCGGATGACGATGCAGGAGACATGCTCGAGCGCGCTCGGGGGCGCCGCGCTCTTCGCCAAGAGTTTCTCCGGAGGGTGGCTGACGCGGTGAGCCGGCTTGGTGAAGAGCTTGCTGAGGAAGATGTGTGCCTCGAGGCTGAGGGCCTTCGCCTGGCTGAAGAGAGGCGCAAGCTGAAGGCGGCTGTTGCCCTTGCACGCCACCAGCGTGACCTCGACAATGAGGAGGCCAAGGCGTCGCTAGCGGCCTCTCGGGAGGCCCGTTCCTGGGCCGTCGAGGAGGCCCGAGAGGCTGACCGGCGGCGTGAGGTGGCGAAGGAGCGGGCGCGGGAACTCCAGGCCCGGTGCCACTCCTTGGAGCAGCAGGTGGAGCTGCGTGAGATGACCCTTGCGTCGATGAAGGTGGCTTCGGTCGACCAGGCAGAGCTCCTGAGGCGTGAGGAGGCACTGACGCTGGAAGCTACTAAGCACACACGTGATCTCGAATGTCTGGATACGAGAGAGCGCTTGGTGACACGGGCGAAGGATGACGTCACTGCGCGTGAGGCCCGAGTCCTGGTAGAGGTTGAACGCGGGGTGGCGACGGCCCGCTTGAACCTTGGAGAGGCTGGGGTTGATCCGGGTCGAGGCTAAAGGCAGGACCGCCGCCCTGAGGGCCAAACTGGAGGAAGTAACGCGGCGGGCTGATGCTTCCCCGGCCGCCCTCGACGTGGCCCAGGAGGAGCTGACTACCTCCCGCACCGAGGCGCTTCTTCTACGACAGCGGGTGGACGAGGCTGAGGCCATTGCGCGGCAGAACAAGTACGAGATACGCCGGCGGCAGCTTCTGGAGCACGAGCATGGCCCCATGATCACCACTCTCTGGGAGAGAGCCAACACAGCCTTGGGTAACATCTGCGAGGCGGCTGTTGACGAGCCCCACGCAGTCAACTATGCTGGCAATCTTCAGTTCTTCACCGACGTGGTGACGCAGCTGGAGGCGCAGTCAGTCGGAGCCAACATGCTGGTGGAGGAGAGGGGCCGCGCCCTGCTCAGGCGCGCCTTCTCTCGTGTCTTCAGCTACCTTTGGAACATGGACCCCAACTTTGACTTCGAAGCCGCCATCGCCCCAGTACCCCAGGACGTCCGGGGCGACCTGGCGCGCTGGGTGGAAGACAACGTGGATGCCCTCGTCAGGGCCTTCGCTTTTGATAATGACGGCGTGGTCGTGGCTGCTGATGGAGGCGACGTGGTGAACGGCCCTGACGCCGCTGATGGCGATGCGGAGAGCGAGGGCGAGGCCAGCGACGCCAGCGATGATTCAGGAGGTGCCCCTGAGGATGCATTGGGGGATTTTTCCGACTGACCGCGTGTTGTCCCTGCTTCCTTACCCTGCGCAGATAGAGTTCAGGCCTTGCCCTGAAGGTTGTAAGAGCATTTTGGGAGGGGGAGCCCCTCATGTAAAAACTTGCATTCACCGTATTAGTAGATGCAATATCACCCGTACGCCTGCGCCAAGCAGCTGATTTTGCGACGAGCTGGCTGGCTTGTTTACCATCGACCCGCGTGGGCCTTGAGTTAGCCTGTGGAGGGGTGTGGTGTCTCGAGCGTCTCCTGAGTGAGCCTAGCGAACCTGTAATGAAAACCTCCTAAGAGGGTGTGACGACCACAGTCTGGGCTGCACGCAAGCTAGGCCTGGCCGGGCTCGCGAAGGGCTCACGAGGGGAGGCAGATGAGGCGAAGTGGTAACCAGAACGCGAGAGATTGTTCGAACGAGACTAAACACCCCTTCCCCTTACACATGCAAATCTTCGAGCTCAAATCCAACTTAAATCCAACGAGGGAAAGCGACAGCCAAGGGAAAAAGCAATGAAAGCAGAAAAAGGCCGCGTCCGTCACCTAGTCTAGTCTTGGACGTCTTCTCACCAGCGCGGAGCTAAGTGCTGCCACTGGGCGTGGGAGGGAGCCCCAGGGCCTGAGGCCAGCACCCCTAAGGCTCCGGGGCGTGTACAGCCCCACTCATTATTATGTGAGAGTGTCACGGGGCGGCGAGCTTCACAGGCACTGGGCCTTCTTCATAGGTACCGACCTTGCTTCATATCGCCAGACGAGGGCCCCGCCTTGCGCCACACTCTAGTGCCACCGACGACGACCGGAAACCAGGATGCCGCCGATGGGGTAGAGCGGTCGCCAGCGGTTCCCCCAACGACCACAGGTCCTCTGCCAGGGGCAGGCCCTGAGGCACCTCCCCAGCAGAGGGCCTACCTCCTGAGGACGCCTTGCTCCAAACGCCACGGTGGTGATGCCGGATCTTGGCCCCTCTCCTGCAGCCCCCGGTGCCCTCCTCCTAAGGGGTAGGAAGCTGCGGGAGTGGGGCAGCCGCCCGTTGTGGCGACCTGTACCTCCTGCGATCCATGGTTGGCGTATACCTGCTCCTGAGGAATTAGTGGTACCTGATAATCGTTGTTTCGAGTGTAGCCGACGGGGCATTCCCGGGGCTCTTGGAAGAGCTCAGCTTCTGGTGCCTCGTCCCCCCAACTTGGGCCGAGGAGCGAGCCTTGTTCGTACTCATGCGCGCGCCCTTGGTCCATCATGTGGGGCATGTACTCTTCTGGGGCCGCCATCCCGAAGGCCGCGCCGTAGCGCCCCGCGTGCCACGCAGTGCTGCTTGAGGCGCCCGCCTGGGGGTGGTAGCGTGGCGGCCCACCAGGGCCGTGGGTTGTGGCGAGTCCTTCTTCGCTGGCCAGGGGCGAGGGCAGCGCCGCTGCTGGCCCGGCGCTGTCGGCCTGGCCGGCATTGGGATGGCCTTGAAGTCGGCTTGGGTCTGCACGGGCGTGCATGGAGCCTTCGTGCGGGCCACCCTGGACCTAAGGTGGGAGTTGGGTGCAGAAGGGGGGAGCCCCCGACACGGCGAAGCTCAGGAGCTCTGCCACCCGCTCTAGCAGCACACCGCGCCGCCTTCCAGCAGCCTGCATTGCAGCAGCTCTCGGGCCACCGTAAGCGCGGCCCTCAAGTTCGCCTGCTCCCGTCGGGTGTACGGCGCTGCGGCTGCAGCGTGGTGGGAGGCCCTCGCCGCCGACCGCGCCTGCCGCGTCGTGAGAGCTGTTGTTGCCTATCCGCGCGGCCCGCGGCCCGCAGCGCCCTACGGACCACGAGCTGCCTGGGGCATGGGGTTGCCCGGGGAGAGCGGCTCTGCGTGGGCGGGCCAGGCCGCCCAGGGATCAGGGTTGCCTGCCTGGTCGCCGGACATGATGATGACGATGCGACGGGACGCGAAGCGGCAGAAGGTGGATTCCGGCGCACCCCTACCTGGCGCGCCAAATGCCGGATTTTGGGTTCCGGCAGACCCTTTAGGTTCGAACACTGGGGTGCACGCGGAGATCTCTCCCTCTACCTACCTGCACGTCGCCGCCTCGCTAGGATCTAAGCTATAAAAAGAGCAATGCAAGAGACACAGGGTTTATACTAGTTCGGGCCACCATTGTGGTGTAATACCCTACTATAGTTTGTGGCGTGGTGGATTGCCTCTTGGGCTAATGATGAACAATACAAGGAAGAACAGCCTCGCGAGGGTCTGTTCTTGGCTGGTGCGATGAACTGCAAGGGGGAGTTCAGTCGCCCTTTCTACTGGTTTCCGGATGATGATCCGATGCCTCTACCTTGTGGGTGGCTAGTCCTATTTATAGGCAAAGGCCCTGGGCCTCTTCCCAAATATTGAGCGGGAAGGGCGCCAACAATTGGCCATATTGAAGGGGAACATCCAGTACACTTATCCTGACTAAAGCTGGTCCTCGCCTGTCAAAGGCTCTGGTGGTGACGCCAGCTTGGGCTCCACAATGACCTCCTTCCTGCCGTTGCGATGGTCTTGGTCTTGTTGCACCGAAACGGATGCCTTTGCTTGATGCTCTCGCCCGCGCTTGCTCCCTTTGAACCAAAGAGGAAAGAAGGACACTACGCGGGATGGCGCCCGCCTGGCACCCTTGTTCATCATGGCTTGCGGCATGGGCACCTCGTGAGGTACCCCGCCTTGATCTCTCCGCCTCCTCGCGAGCCAGCCTGACGAGGCCGTGCCTGAGGAAGCTTCCCGTCGTCCACCCCGCGAGGCATGGCCCCTCGCGAGGGTCTTGAGCTCGTGCTGATGAAGATGGGCCATGCTGGGCCGCCCCTTGAGCCACGCCACAGACCGCAGGCAGGCAAGTCTGGGGACCCCCGTTCCCAGAATGCCGACAACACCCATTTGGTTGCAATGACATTATGATCATCGTTGGGCTTTTCAACCAATGTCCACACTTGATTCCTCTCAAAATTGTGTAGCTTTTCGTGCATAGCATTTGTCCAATCCAAATCCTCAAGGGCTTCTTCTACCTGCATAGGTTCAACACTAGAAATGAATGAGTAGTGTTCACAAAAGTTAGCCAAACGAGTTTTAGAGCAAGTGATTCTCCCGGTTGGGATGTCATCGAAGATTTGTTCGACGGGATGATCTCTTGAGATTCTTGCTCTAACTCGTGAGAGATTTTGCTTGGGTAGAGCTGGAACATCCTCATCCTCATATTCTTCTTCTTCATTGTTAGTGGCATTGTTGTTTGCTCGTGGAGGTGGAGAAGGAGGTTGAGGTGGTTCATATTGTTTTACTTCCTCATTTCCTTCATGTTGGCGTGTTCCACTTGTGGATGCCTCCAACTCAACTTGTGGTTCACCATGATGTGAAGTTGAGGCTTCCACTTGAATGGACGAAGTACTCTACTTAACCTTCATTGGGCGAATTTATCCAATAGGTAAATCTTGAATTGCTTGCGAGGAATCCTTGTCTCCTATATCAATTGGCAATTGCTATACTTGCGAGCTGTTAGGTTAATCAAACTTCACACCTACTGTCTCTTCAACCTTTCGGGTGAAATTGTTGTAGACACGGTAAGTGTGAGAGTTTGAGCTGTAACCGAGTAGGAAACCTTCATGAGATTTAGGAGCAAATTTTGAACGACGATGCTTATCAAGAATGTAGAACCTTGAGCCAAATACTCAAATGTATCCAACTTGGGGTTTGTTACCGGCGAGTAGCTTGTATGCCATTTTGCCGAGAAGCTTGTGAAGATATAGTCAATTTGTAGCATGGCAAGCTGTCTCAACCGCTTCCGCCCTGTCTTGGCATCTTGTATTCATCAAGCATCGTTCTCACCATCTCGATAAGTTTCTGGTTCTTCCTCTCAACAACTCCATTTTTTGAGGTGTGTACGTAGCCGAGAACTCATGTGAAATCCCTTCTTCGTCAAGAAAGGTATCCATATTGTGTTCTTGAACTCCTTTCCGTTATCACTTTGAACCTTCTTGATCTTCACTTGAAATTGGGTTTGGGCCTTCTTGGCGAAGTTCTTGAAGATCTTTTGGACCTGTGTTTTGTGATCTACAAAGAACACCCACGTAAATCTTGAAAAATCATCGACAATGACCAAGCCGAAAGAGTTACCACTAAGACTCTTATAAGCATTGGTACCAAGGAGATCCATGTGAAGTAGCTCAAGTGGTCTTCTCGTGGTCATGATGTTATTCAAGGGATGACTTCCTCCAACTTGTTTTCCTGCTTGACAAGCACTACAAAGTCTATCCTTGTCAAATATAATATCTTTAACACCAAGGATATGATCACCTTTAATAAGCTTATCAAGATTTCGCATGCCCACATGACCTAACCTTCTATGCCATAACAATCCTTTAGAACATTTAGCAATTAAGCAGGTACGAGGTTGGGTTCTCTTAGTGAAATCAACAATGCATATATCACCTCTACGAATGCCGGTAAAGACCATATTAAGATTATCTCTGCAAAACACTTGGCAATCTACTTTGATAAATAGAACACTGAAACCAAAGTCCGATAGTCTAGATATTTAAAGAAGATTGTAGCTAAGAGATTCGGCGAGCATAACATTTTGAATAGGGTTATCATTGGATATGGCCACCTTACCAAGGCCAAGTACCTTGTGTTTGGGAACGTAGTAATTTCAAAAAATTTCCTACGCACACGCAAGATCATGGTGATGATATAGCAACGACGGGAGAGTGTTGTCTACGTACCCTCGTAGACCGAAGCGGAAGCGTTGACGCAACGTAGAGGAAGTAGTCGTACGTCCTCCGGTTCAACCGATCCAAGTACCGTTACTCCGGCACCTCCGAGTTCTTGACACGCGTACATCTCGATGACGCACCCTCGATCTCCGATCCAGTAGAGGCGCCGAGGGGGAGTTCCGTCAGCACGATGGCGTGGTGACGAACTTGATGTTCTCCTGTTGCAGGGCTTCGCCTAAGCACCGCTACAATATGACCGAGGTGTAATATCGTGGAGGGGGGCACCGCACACGGCTAAGGAACGATCAATGATCAACTTGTGTGTTCTAGGGTGCCCCATTACCCCCGTATATAAAGGAGGGAGGGAGGAGGTGGCCGGCCCTAGGGGGCGCGCCATGAGGAGGGGGAAACCTACTCCAAGTAGGTTTCCCTCTCTTTTCCTTATCTTATTTGGAGGGGGAAGGAAAGAGTACTAGTATTAGGAAGTAGTACTAGTAGTAGTAATAGGAAGAGGGGGAAGGAGAAAGGAAAGGGGGGGCCGGCCCCCCTCCCCAATTCAGATTGGGCTTGGGGGGGCGCGCCCCCTCCCTTGCTCCTTCTCTCTTCCTCCTACATGGGCCCAATAAGGCCCATATACCTCCCGGGGGGTTCCGTAACCTCCCGGGGCTCCAAACTTCTCCGGAACCTTTCCGGTGTCCAAATATATCCGTCCAATATATCAATCTTTATGTCTCGACCATTTCGAGACTCCTCGTCATATCCGTAATCATATCTGGGACTCCGAACAACCTTCGGTACATCAAAATACATAAACTCATAATATAACTGTCATCGAAACCTTAAGCGTGTGGACCCTACGGTTCGAGAACGATGTAGACATGACTGAGACACATCTCTTGTCAATAACCAATAGCGGGACCTGGATGCCCATATTGGTTCCTACATATTCTACGAAGATCTTTATCGGTCAAACCGCATAACAACATACGTTGTTCCCTTTGTCATCGGTATGTTACTTGTCCGGGATTCGATCGTCAGTATCCAATACCTAGTTCAATCTCGTTATCGACAAGTCTCTTTACTCATTCTGTAATACTTCATCTTATAACTAACTCATTAGTTACATGCTTGCAAGGCTTAGGTGATGAGCATTGCCGAGAGGGCCCAGAGATACCTCTCCGACAATCGGAGTGACAAAACCTAATCTCGAATTATGCTAACTCAACATGTACCTTCGGAGACACCTGTAGTACTCCTTTATAATCACCCAGTTACGTTGTGACGTTTGGTAGTACCCAAAGTGTTCCTCCGGTAAACGGGAGTTACACAATTCTCATAGTTAGAGGAACATGTATAAGTCATGAAGGAAGCAATAGCAGAATACTAAACGATCAAGTGCTAAGCTAACGGGATGGGTCATGTCAATCACCTCATTCTCCTAATGATGTGATCCCATTAATCAAATGACAACACATGTCAATGGTTAGGAAACATAACCATCTTTGATTAATGAGCTAGTCAAGTAGAGGCATACTAGTGACTATATGTTTGTCTATGTATTCACACATGTATCATGTTTCCGGTTAATACAATTCTAGCATGAATAATAAACATTTATCATGATATGAGGAAATAAATAATAACATTATTATTGCCTCTAGGGCATATTTCCTTCACCTTGCCCTTGGATTTGTCTCCAAAACTGACATACTTGTGTGGACCATCATTTTTAGCAAGCTCACGGAACATGTCTTATATCTCCGGTCATGTGACCGGTACATCCACTATCGAGAATCTACTCTTTTCCTCATGCCATCTAATCAAGAAAGTTCGCCATGAGACTAAGATGTCTCATAGTCTCCTCATAGTCAATATCAATTTCTTCATCTTCATCATAATGGCCATGCTCAATGTCATCATCATCATCATCATCATCATCATGTATATGATCATCACCTAGAGAAGTGATTCATTAGATTTATGACCATGACAATGTGCAAGTTTATGAATTCTAATTGTCCCCGAGATGTTGCTACTAATGACTCCAACATTACCCGTGGCACGCATAAGAGCACAAAGCTCAAATAAACATTCATTAAACTTGGGATCACCAGGCTTGGTTTTTGGAAAAGCAATAGACTTTTTAAGAATCTCATCTAAATTTTTCAATGATTAATTTGGAAATTGTTCCTCAAGGTAATTCCATATAGTATAGGCACATTCAAAGGTCCTCAAGCAAACAAGCAAATTTCTAGGCATTCCTTTAATGATAAGATCAATTGTCCTAAGATTGCGAACCATGTCAAGATACTCATCAGGGGTCGGATGCAAAAGGTCAATAGGAGGCACATAAGGGCTAAGAATATACTTGTTCAAATTATATTCATTGAAAAACTCAACCATCTAATTTTTCCATGAACCATAAAACTCCCCATCAAGAATAGGCACTCTACGTCTAATAGTCCCAAACGTAGACTCATCCATCTTCCTCCAATGGCGATTAAACCAAAGCTCTGATACCAATTGAAAGGATTGAGAAGAGGGGACTAGAGGGGGTGATTAGACCCTCAAAAAGCAAAAGTGGCATTTTTTATTTTTCAAGTTAAGGTTGAGTTCAGCACATGTTAAAGCACACACAATACATCTCAAGCAAGCATGACAAGAGTATACGCAGCGTAAAGAGTAAAGCATGCAAGTTGCAAGAATGTAAAGGGATGGGATTGGAGTGTGCAAACGCAATGGAGACGCAGAGAATTTTTGGCGTGGTTCCGATAGGTGGTGCTATCATACGTCCATGTTGATGCAGACTTCAACCCATGAATGGTAATGGTTGCGCGATCCATGGAGGGCTCCGTCCACGAAGGGTCCACGAAGAAGCAACCTTGTCTATCCCACCATGGCCATCGTCCATGAAGTACTTCCCTCACTTTGGTAGATCTTCATGAAGTAGGCGATCTCCTTGCCTTACAAACTTCTTAGTTCAACTCCACATAACGACGGAGGCTCCCAAGCGACACCTAAGCAATCTAGGAGACACCACTCTCCAAAAAGTAATAGATGGTGTGTAGATGATGAACTCCTTGCTCTTGTGCTTCAAATGATAGTCTCCCCAACACTCAACTATCTCTCATATATTTGGCTATGGTGGAAGACAGATTTGAGTGGAAAGCAACTTGAGGAAGGCTAGAAATCAATGTTCAAAAGGTTGGAATGGAATCTTTTGATCTCAACCCATGAGTAGGTGATTCTCCCTCAGAAAATGAATGGTGGAAGTATAGGCACGTTCTGTTGGCTCTCCTCAACAAGGAAAAGGGTGGAGTGGTAATATAGCCTCCACACAAAATCCAACTGTTACACACTTATGACTCTTCTCGGTGCCACCGATTAGGAAACTCGGTGGCACCGGTCTGTTCAAAAATATGAACATTGGGAATCTCGGTGGGACCGACTGGAACAACTCGATGGGACCGATGTGCAGGGGCTTAGGGCAAACATCATCTCGGTGGTGGTGATTATATCAACTCGGTGGGACCTAAGTGAAGCAATAAGCAACATAGAATCTGTCAAGCCAACTTGGTGAGACCAGTTGCATAAACTCGGTGGGACCTAAGGGAATGCAATAGATCACAAAGCGCTAGCAACGCAATCTTGGTGGGACCGAGATCAGTATCGGTGTGACCAAATCGTTAGGGTTTTTGGTAGTGGCTATGTCAAATGAACTCGATGGCTCGGGGTAGAAAGAACCGGTGGGGCCGAGTTTGGAATTAGGGTTTGGATATATTTGGATGGAGAAAGTAGCTGAGGGTTTTGGAGCAATATCACTAAGCACTTTGAGAAAGTAGACTAGTAAGCAACACCTCATCCTCTTTTAATAGTATTGGCTTTCCTATGGACTCAATGTGATCTCAGATCACTTAAATAGAAATGAAGAGTCTTGAGCTTTTGCCAATCTTTGTCCTTCGCATTTTGAAGGGGTTCCATATCCTCTTGTCCTTGACACTTGTAGCGACCCAACCTCAAACGGTCAAGCCTCTGTGTATCTGTGCCATCCCTAGATCAGTATGCTGGCACACACAATACATCAATGTATATATCAAAGTGGAATCACATGTATAAATAATGTAAAACCGATATATACCTCATAATTCTCAGCGGAAACAAATAATCGAGTCTGAAGTCCCATCAAAACCAACGGCAAGTTGATTGTAGACCGTAACCCTGTATCGTAACTCTTATTCGTCGAAGAAATATCTGCTACATGATACGTTGCCGCTGTGTAGGTCAGTACATTGAATGTACCGGCAAGATCACAATAAGAGAAAGCAGATGATAAAGCTATACTATATGCAATATGTCTTTGTGGCTCTATGTTTGAGTTTGTTTGCGTAAAAGCTGGATTTTATTTTCCCTACAACAAAGGAAATAACCAGAGTCTGTACTACGGAATTTTCTATCATGACATGGTTCCGCCAAGCTATGTCTCATAGCCCAAAATCATCATAAGTTGCCCACAATTAAATTATCATTCTGGTGGTGAGAGTTCTGAGATAGATCCAAGTCCAGATGCTCAAATTGTCCGTAACCGGGACCCGGCTAACCGATTAGGTTTTAACCCTCTGCAGAGGTTTATACACTTTACCCGCAAGATTCGATCCCTCCCTTTTTGTCCTTGCACTTCATGATGCTTTAGAAGAGGGCGATCAAAACATGGTATTCTGAAGAGTTCCTCTGACCACTGTCCGGTGCTCATCCAATCCTACTGTAGTTCTACATCTGCTAGCACCCTCCCAGCCAGAGTCACCACTAAGGTTAACCAAGCCAGAGCCCACAGTGACTTGCGGTTGCACAGGAAAGCTTCCGGGCATGAAGTATTCTTCCTCTCTCTTATTAGTGTTAGTTCTTGTTGGCAACCATGGAATAATGTTGCATATTGCAATGCAAAATTGCTACTGTTTCAGAATAAATCATATTCTTCAAGATTGTTGGTGTTAGAAGATATATTGCAATGTTATTCTGGGAAATTTATGGTTATAAGAAATCATATGCTACTTTTTCAATTAACAGAAATTGAGGAGACAGTTCTAGCTAACAGAAATTTATGACATCTTTAGTTAAAATTTTAGTTTACATAAAAGGCATTGGACACTTTGATTTAACTAAATTTTAGGACATATTAACTTAACTAAATTTTTTTGGACAGTTTCAGTCAACTGAATTTCCAGACTAAGATCTTTAGTCATTTTCAAAGTGAGGTAACCAGCTTTGTCAAAGAAATTTTGCGTATGAAAATTTTGTACTCAAACTGTGGACAAAATTTGAGCTGAAATGGAATTTGCTTTCTCTGAAGAAGTTTGAAAAGTTTAAACAAGACATAATAGAAGATAGCGCATAGCTAGGATGTTTTTGTCTCAAATTTTGCTTTGCACGATTGCTTAAGTGAGGATATAGATAGTCATTAAAAATACTACAAGAATGTCGTAAGGAAATAGCTAGAATGCTTAGCATTTTGGCTATGCCAACATATGGTACTGCTCTACTGGATATAGCAAGGATAAAATTACATTTGTATCATTACATAATTAAATTATAAATTATAAACAATTATTTATTTTGAAGATGATGTGTGATACGTCTCCGTCGTATCTATAATTTTTGATTGTTCCATGCCAATATTATTCAACTCTCATATACTTTTGGCAACTTTTTATACTATTTTTGGGACTAACATATTGATCCAGTGCCCAGTGCCAGTTCATGTTTGTTGCATGTTTTATGTTTCATAGAAAACCCATATCAAACGGAGCCCAAATTGGATAAAAACGGAAAGAGAATATTTTTGGAATATTTATGATTTTTGGGAAGAAGAATCAATGCGAGACGGTGCCCGAGGGGGCCATGAGGCAGGGGGCGCGCCCCAGGGGGGTGGGCGCGCCCCTGGCCCTCTTGGGCACCCCGTAAGGCGGTTGCTGCTCTTCTTCCGCTACAAGAAAGCTAATTTCCTGAAAAAATCATGTCGAAGGTTTCAATCCAATCGGAGTTATGGATCTCCGGATATATAAGAAAAAGTGAAAGGGCAGAATCAGGGAACGGAGAAACAGAGAGAGACAGAGAGACAGATCCAGTCTCGGAGGGGCTCTCGCCCCTCCCACGCCATGGAGACCATGGACCAGAGGGGAAACCCTTCTCCCATCTAGGGAAAAGGTCAAGGAAGAATAAGAAGAAGGGGGCTCTCTCCCCCTCGCTTCCTGTGGCGCCAGAGTGCCAACGGGGCCATCATCATCACCGCGACCTTCACCAACACCTTCGTCATCTTCACCAACATCTCCATCACCTTCCCCCATCTATCTACAGCGTCCACTCTCCCGCAACCTGTTATGCCCTCTACATGAACATGGTGCTTTATGCTTCATATTATTATCCAACGATGTGTTGCCATCCTATGATGTCTGAGTAGATTTTCATTATCCTTTCGGTGATTGGCGAATTGCTATGATTGGTTTAATTTGCTTGTGGTTATGTTGCCGTCCTTTGGTGCCTATCATATGGGCGCGCACGTGGATCACACCATAGGGTTAGTTGTATGTCGATAGGACTATGTTTTGGAGGGCTAGAGTGACAGAAGCTTCAACCTAGCATAGAAATTGATGCATACAGGATTGAAGGGGGACCATTATATCTTAATGTTATGGTTGGGTTTTACCTTAATGAACGTTAGTAGTTGCGGATGCTTGCTAATAGTTCCAATCAAAAGTGCATAGAATTCCAAGTCACGGATGACATGCTAGCAGTGGCCTCTCCCACATAAAACTTGCTATCGGTCTAGTAAAGTAGTCAATTGCTTAGGGACAATTCCGCAACTCCCACCACCACTTTCCCACACTCGCTATACTAACTTTATTGCATCTTTATCTAAACAACCCCTAGTTTACATTTATGTACTCTTTATATTCTTGCAAACCTATCCAACAACACCTACAAAGTCCTTCTAGTTTCATACTTGTTTTAGGTAAAGCGAACGTTAAGCGTGCGTAGAGTTGTATCGGTGGTCGATAGAACTTGAGGGAATATTTGTTCTACCTTTAGCTCTTCGTTGGGTTCGACACTCTTACTTATCAAAAGAGGCTACAATTGATCACCTATACTTGTGGGTTATCAATGTGCCAAATGATGTAGATGATGTGTTGTGTATGTGTTTGTTTGGCTCTTGTTGCTTATAGTTTGGAAGAGCTTACTGCTCTCGATGTTTCGCTCAAATGACGGAGATGATGTGTTGTATATGTGGCACCACAAATGGCATGTTATTTCTTTATGTTGTAGTATATCATTGCAGGGAACCACTCCGAGTGGCCTATGTTTTGTTAGAATGTTAATTCATTTTCGTTCCGGCAAATTTCAGGCTACAAACGATCCCCTATACTTGTGGGTTATCAAGACCTTTTTCTGGCACTGTTGCCGGGGAGCAATAGCGTGGGGTGAATATTCTCATGTGTGCTTGTTTGCTTTATCACTAAGTAGATTTTATTTGCCGTTCTAAGTTGTTCTCTATCTTTAGTTATGGATATGGAACACGAAATACCAAAAACATTAGGTGTACTTGCTACTCATGGAGATGGGAAATCTCCTAAAACCCTCGATGCTGGTTATGTGAGAAATATTATGTACTACTTTAATAATCCTGAGAAAGCCCCATTCAATTATGTAATGGGAGACACGTTGGATCAACGTGAATACTTTAAGGACTATAGCTTGACTCAAAATGGGAAATTATTATGGGATCAAATTCATATGTTGCATTGGTATGCTCGGGAACTATGCTTGAGATATGATTATACTTGTTGCTCTAGGATGAAGGCTCCACACCTTCCGTTTTCATGAAAATTTAATGATGATAAAACCTTGGCTTCTTATGCTAATAGTATATATGATTACTATGATGTGGAACAAATAGAAGAATTCGTTGCTTTTATGGGTGCTTATGAAATTGAATCTTTGTTTAAAGAGTGCGAAAATCTTGATGATGATGTTTACAGGCCTGAAAATTTTGCTATACTTAAATATTGCTATGAGAATTATGAATTCAGTTCCGATATTGATGCATTTATTGGGAAAGTCTCCGCTGTCCAAGAAGAGATTAATATTTTGCAGGAATCTATGGAAGAAGAAATTGACGAAACTGTGAGCTCATTGGATGAAAAAGATGAGGAGGAGAGCGAACAACAAAAGGAGGAAGAACGGATTGGTCACCCGTGCCCACCTTCTAATGAGAGTAACTCGTCAACTCATACATTGTTTAATTTCCCTTCGTGCTTACCGAAGGATGATCGTTATGATCCCGTTGATTCTCTTGAAATACCCCTTTTTGATGATGCTTGCTATGGTTGTGGCCATGATGCCAATATGAATGATGCTTATGGAGATGAACTTCCTATAGTTCCTTATGTTAAACATGAAATTGTTGCTATTGCACCCACACATAATAGTCCTATTATGTCTTTGAATTCTCCAAACTACACTATATCAGAGAAGTTTGCTCTTATTAAGGATTATGTTGATGGGTTGCATTTTACAATTGCACATGATGATTTTGATAGATATAATATGCATATGCTTGCTGCTCCAACTCGCAATTATTATGAGAGATGAACTACATCTCCGCCTCTTTATGTTTCCCACACGATGAAATTGCAAGAAACTGCTTATACTATGCATTGGCCTTTACTTGGTGTGCATGAATTGTTTTTTTATCACATTCCGATGCATAAGAAGAGAGTTAGACTTCGTTGTTGCATGATATATGTTACTTTGTGCTCACTACTAAATTACAAATCATTGTTAATTAAAATTGGCTCCGATATACCTTGGGATCCGGGTGGATTAATCACTTGAGCACTATATGCCTAGCTTAATGGCTTTAAGGAAAGCGCTGCCAGGGAGACAACCTGGAAGTTTTAGAGAGTCATTTATTTCTGTTGAGTGCTTTCATAAAGTTTAAAAAAACAAAAAATAAAGAGGGTGAGGGAATCCAGGATTAGGGGGTCCTAGGACAGCCGGACTATATGCTTATGTCGGACTGTTGGACTATGAAGATACAAGACTGAAGACTTCGTCCCGTGTCCGGGTGGGATTCTCCTTTGCATGGAAGGCAATCTTGGCAAATCGGATATGTAGATTTCCTTCTCTATAACAAACTCTGTGTAACCCTAGCCCCCTCCGGTGTCTATATAAACCGAAGGGTTTAGTCCATAGGACGAGAACAATCATAATCATAGGCTAGCATCTAGGGTTAGCCTCTACGATATCGTGGTAGATCAACTCTTGTAATACTCATATCATCAAGATCAATCAAGCAAGAAGTATGTATTATCTCCATAGAGAGGGCCCGAACCTGGGTAAACATTGTGTCCCCCGCCTCCTGTTACCATTATCCTTAGACGCACAGTTCGGGACCCCTACCCGAGATCCGGCGGTTTTGACACTGACATTGGTGCTTCCATTGAGAGTTCCACTGTCTCGTCACCATAAGGCTTGATGTCTCCTTCAATCGTCCACAACAACGAGGTTCAGGGTGAGGTTTTCCTCCCTGGTTAGATCTTTGTATTCGGCGACTTTGCACTGTGGGCCAATTTGCTTGGCCAGCTGGAGCAGATCGATAGCTATGCCCCTGGCCATCAGGTCAGGTTTGGAAGCCTGAATTACACCACCGACATCCATGGGGACCTGATCTTCGACGGATTCGAGCCCATGACAGGTGCCTCCCACATTCACGATGAGCATGACTTAGATCTACCATCGGACGGTGTTTAGGAGATCATACCTAAAGCTGCCCCGACTTTAAATCCAGAGCAGATCGTGCCATCTGAGGACGGGTGGATGGACCCGCCACAAAGGCCACACACGTAGCAGTGATAGAGCCGAACATAGATCTCACTTCCAAGGAGGTCTGTGTCATCGGACCCTCGGACTCGTCTCCAGCCATAGGTTCCGAACTGCGTACATCCGTGCCCATCGTACCTAACTGGGCACCGATCATGGAGTTTAGCTCCACGGATATCTTTTAGCACTCGCCCATCGGCGACATGCTAAACTCATTAAAATCTCTCTCCCTGTCAGGAGACTCTTGGCTGAACTATGTCAGGCTTGAGTGGGAAGCGGATGACGAAGGGATTCGTTGCCCACCCACCACCCACTTAATAGTCACTGTCAACGACTTAACCGACATGCTTGATTTCGACTCCGAAGACATCGATGGTATGGACAACGATGCTGGAGAAGAATAGGAACCACCACCCACAGGGCGCTGGACTGCCACCTCATCATATGATATATATATATGGTGGACACACCAAAAGAAGACAATGGCGAGGGTCAAAAGGATGCGACGGAGGGTGATCTACTTGAGAAGCAACCAAAGCGTCGACTTCAGTGGCGCCGCTCTAAATCCCGCCATAGAAAAAATAGCGACACCGGCACAAGAGACAATAGCACTCCGGATGATGCCAAAGACAAAACAATCCCGACCAGCCAAGCTTCGAGCCAGCCGGACAGGAGGGCGGGCAAGCTAGCCCTGATGAACAGGCAATGGATGAAGATTCGGAGGATGACAATTACATGCCCCTCTCTGAAGACGAGGTGAGCCTCGGCAACGAAGAAATTATCGTGCCTGAGGATCTCGTCGAGCAGGAGCGCTTCAAGCGCCGGCTTATTGCCACTGCAAAGAGCCTGAAAAAAAACAGCAGCAGCTTCAAGCTGATCAAGATCTGCTCACTGACAGATGGACTGAGGTCGTGGCGGCCGAGGAATACGGACTCGACTGCCCAACCAAAAGCTACGTGAGGCGCAGGTTGTTACCTCAATTCAAGGATGAGGCACTAGAGCCTACACTACCAACGCAAGATGTGGCTGACCGACCACCTCATGGGCGAGATAAAGTGACATATCAGCCCGAAAACCAGCCTGCACCCCG
Source organism: Triticum dicoccoides (assembly GCF_002162155.2). Classification (NCBI taxonomy): domain Eukaryota; kingdom Viridiplantae; phylum Streptophyta; class Magnoliopsida; order Poales; family Poaceae; genus Triticum; species Triticum dicoccoides. Next base: position 276,447,369 of record NC_041385.1, on the reverse strand, counting down.
TCGCCAATCAAGCAAAAACATGAAGGCCCGGGGCTACACGCATGGCCTGCGAGGAGACTTGAAAAACAAAGCAGGACAGTCAAGATCGATCTACGGATCGCGGGGGCGCGCCCAACACATGACGATGACCGCCATGCCGGATATACTAAATACAAATCCGTCCGGGCCAAATACAGCAGACCAGACTTGTTAGAACTGCATCGCGACATAGGCCGGCATAGAGGCGCTGCACACCCCCTATGCTTCACTAACGAAGTAATGGAGCATGAGTTCCCAGAAGGGTTTAAACCCGTAAACATCGAACCATATGATGGGACAAAAGACCCCGCGGTATGGATTGAAGATTTCCTTCTCCATATTCACATGGCTCGCGGCGATGACCTACATGACATCAAGTATCTCCCACTAAATCTCAAGGGACCGGCTCGGCATTGGCTGAATAGTCTGCCGACAAACTCCATTGGCAGTTCGGAAAACCTGGAAGACACATTCCTTGACAACTTCCAGGGCACTTATTTGCGACCACCGGACACTGATGACTTAAGTCACATAACCCAACAGCCCGGAGAGTCAGCCAGGAAATTCTAGACTCGGTTCTTAACTAAAAAGAACCAAATTTTCGATTGTAAGCATAACCCAACGGGCCGGATGCCGAAGCCCTAGGGGCCTTTAAGCATAACATCTGCGACGAGTGGCTTGCCCGACACCTCGGCCAAGAGAACCCGAAATCCATGGCAGACCTTACGACACTCATGACCCGCTTTTATGCGAGCGAGGACAGCTGGTTGGCTCGTAGTAACAACACATCAAGAAATCCTGGCACTTCGGACGCCAGAGATAGGAATGGCAAGCCTCGGCGGAACAAACACAAGTGTCGCAATAATAGCGACAACGCCTAAGACACGACCGTCAATGCCGGATTCAGTGGCTCTAAGTCCGGTCAAAGAAGAGGCCATTCAAAAGAAACAATCCGCGCCCGTCCAGTCTGGACCGCATACTCGATCGCTCATGTCAAATCCACGACACCCCCGATAAACCAGCCAACCACACCAACAGAGAATGTTGGGTATTTAAACAGGCTGGCAAGCTAAATGCCAAAAACAAGGGAAAGGGGTCGCATAGTGATGACAGCGAGGAGCCCCGGCCGCCGAACATAGAAGGACAGAAAAAATTTCCTCCCCAAGTGAAAATGGTAAACATGAGATACGCCACCCACATTCCCAAGCGAGAGAGGAAGCGTGCACTAAGGGATGTCTATGCGATGGAGCTAGTCGTCCCAAAGTTCAACCCATGGTCTTCCTGTCCGACCACCTTTGATCGTAGGGACCATCCGACTAGTATCTATCATGGAAGCTCAGCCGCGCTGGTCCTTAACCCTATCATTGACGGATTCCACCTCACACGAGTCCTTATGGACGGTGGCAGCAGCCTGAACCTGCTCTATCAGGATACAGTGCGCAAAATGGGTATCGATCCCTCAAGGATCAAAACCACCAAAACCACCTTCAAAGGTGTCATACCAGGTGTTGAGGCCTGTTGTACAGGATCAATCGCACTGGAAGTGGTCTTCGGATCCCCGGACAACTTTGAAAGCGAGGAGTTAATGTTCGATATCGTCCCCTTCCATAGTGGTTATCATGCACTGCTAGGACGAACCGCATTTGCTTGATTCAATGCGGTGCCACACTACGCCTATCTTAAGCTCAAGATGCCCGGACCTCGCGGTGTTATAACAGTTAATAGAAATACAGAGCGCTCCCTCCGTACGAAGGAGCACAGTACGACCCTTGCAGCAGAAGTACAGAGCAGCCTACTTAGGCAAACCTTCAGTTCGGCAATAAAGCCCCCGGACACCGTGAAGCGAGTCCGGAGTAGTCTACAGCAGGATCGTTCGGCCCGTCCAGAGCTTGCTTAGCAATTCGGCCTCCGTCCTAGTCCCAGTCAAGCGGTGAAATTTGTGCCGCGCGTACATAATTACGCAATAAAAATACCATGGGCATAGACGGAGGCACAACTAGACCGCGGTCCACAATGCGGCTCAACCAACCCGGAATCCGCATACCTTCATCTTTTTCTTTCTTTAAGGTCCATATCTTCTTGAGGCTCTTCCGATAACCTGATTACCGGACTCATCATGGGACGGAAACGCCAAGGAGGCAAGGAGCTTTAACGTACAAGGGAATCCCCAGGTGGTCCCTGATAACGATCGCTATACCTGTTTTACATACCTACACGTAGCTCGCCGTTGGTTAGGGCATGTTAAATAAGCCCTATTTTGCTTATCGCACTACTTGTATACATATGCCTTGACGTATCATTCAAATAACAAGGGAAAATAATTTATAGCGTCAGCTTATTACTTCATTTCCTTTTTTCCTTGACTATTTATTTATTACAAATCGCACCCGTACACTCTGGTACATTCAGTTTGCCAGGGGCTTCAGTGTACCCCATAACACGGCAAGAAAGTCTGAACACTTTCGACAGTGCGGCACCCCGAACTTATAGCATTATATGCATTAGCTCCGAATCATGTCTTGGGTCAGTAGTTGGGTTGCCGGCTCCTGTGCTTGCTACCTATGTTCCGCTATATCGGCTAGGGTAGTAAAGGGAGAACTACTACGATTGTGTCCCGGTTCTTCCGGACGAGCACCTCAGTAGAGAAAGCCGAAAACTGACTATCATGATGCGGCGACAGCTGGTCGCTATTCAAGAGGTTTCAAATCTTTAAAGATTTTTTCCGCTTCAAGCGAGGAATCGATCTTTGTCTGATTTAGGCGTGTATAGCGCCCCAAGTTCGGCCTTCCGAATAGCAGGGCTACGCCAAAATTTAAAATTATAGAACTTCTATGGCTAAGTGAGGGTGATAAAGCTGTATAGTCCGATTGCCTTGTTTGTTGCGCTAAACACCTCCTTAAAGGACCAAAAAATTGTATAAAGAGTGTTTAGATTTATCCCGAACACCCCGGTACTAGTTATATGGGGCCAGAAGCCGACGACTGGCCAACTCTCATATTTTATAAACAACCGCACAGAAGGTAATTTTAAATCAACAAGCATTATAATGCACAAATGAACTTGTTTCATATTACAGGATAAAATGAGTGCATTCACTCAAATATTACATCCTTCGCACATTGCTCCCCCACAAGGCAGGAGCCCTTCAGGACACTGTCATAGTAATTTTCGGGCCGACGGTGCTCCTTCCCCTTTGGTGGCCCTTCGGTCATCAGCTTTTCGGCATCCATCTTCGCCCAGTGCACTTTTGCACGGGCGAAGTCCATGCACGCACCTTCAATACAAATTGACCGCTTTATGACTTCAAGCCGCGGGCAGGCACTCACAAGATGCTTTACGAGAACGAAGTAGTTGGTGGGCATAGGCTTGGCAGGCCACAGCCGGATTATGAGGTCCTTCATGGCCAGTTTGGCCGCCATGTGCAGTTCGACCAGTTGCTTCAGCTGGTCGCTCAAGGGCATCGGATGTTCTTTCCCAAGATATTGAGACCAGAACAACTTCTCCGCCGAGCTCCCTTCTTTGGCTTGGTAGAACTCTGCGGCATCAGATATGTTGCATGGAAGATCTGCGAATGCTCCTGGAGAGCCGCAAATTCGGGTGAGTAAAAGGAAAGTCTCCTTGACATGCTTGCTTTGTATAATTAATGCCTTACCCGCCGCAATCTTCTTGGCTGCCTGAATCTCTTGGAGGGCCTTCTGGGCTTCGGCTCTGGCGTCTTGCGTGCTCTGGAGGGCCTTAGCAAGCTCGGACTCTTGAGTCTTAGAGTCAGGCTCCAAGGACTCGTATTTTTGGACGAAATGCTGGAGCTCTTGCTGGACCTCATTGACCCGGGCCTCTTGCTTCCCGTGCTCGGCGCGTTCCTTGGCCGCTTTGTCTTTGGCCTCGGAGTGCCTTCTTAAGGGTCGCCACTTCGGTCGTGGCCCCTATTAAAGTTCATGAGGCTTCTATTAGCAAAAACCATTTTTCCTTTATAAATATACATACGGGGTATTGCGTACCTTGACTTTCCTCGAGATGCCTCTTCATGAGGCCGAGCTCTCCGTCGGTCCGCTCCGGGTCCCACTTAAGTCCGGAGACCTCCACCGTATGAGTGGCAGCGGCCAGCAGTGACGCCTGCTTATTCACATAGACATCTTCTGTTCGCTTTTCTTTCCAAACACCAAACAAAGCATCAGGGGCTACTGTCTATACTGTGACATTCTCTTACAATTTTATTACTTACCTCAAAGCCTGTTAGGAGGCTAGCGCAGGCTTCTGTCAATCTGCTTTTGGCGGAACGAACCTTCTCGATCACCGTACTCATAATGGTACGGTGTTCTTCATCAATGGAAGCGCCGCGAAGCGCTTCCAGCAAGTTGTTCAATGCCTCTAGATGGACAGAGGTCATCGGTACAGGTGGCTTGCCCCCTTTAGAGAGAGGCTGCCTGCCTGAATTCGGAACCACTTGGGTTTCCGGAGCCGTATTCGGCTGGGGGCCAAACTTGCTGCGGCCCCCATTATCGGAGTCCATGGGGGTCTTCCCCCCATGTGCTCGGCGACTGGGCTTTCCCCTGGAGGTGTCTCCGGAACTGTCTCCCCTGGGCCCGGTATCCTTCGAGACAACACCTCGGTGTCGTCCGCGGGCCTGGGGGAGTAGGTTGTCAGAAGTCAATCGCTGTTCATCGCCGACGGGACCAGAGACCCCTCCGAAGAGGAGGATACCTCGATGTGGGATTTGGCCGGACTGCATATGCATGTTCGACATGACAAGAAGCAATAAAGCAAAACATACCGGAAGAATTATAGTGTCCGGATACTTACGACTTAGCCAGGGGCTTGTTCCTGGGCTCCCACTCCTCGCCGCTGTTGGTGGGTTCGGTGGAGTGGTTCTGAAGGAAGGTCTTTCCCTTCTTGGACACCCCGGCCTCCCCTGTGGGGCGGCCTTCCTCTTCTTTCTCCCCCCCCCCCCGATTGGGGGGGGGAGGGATTTCCTCTTCCTCCTCCTCGTCTTCGTTGGCGGAGTGCGTTTTGGTGTCTTCGGATGTCACGTCCGATGCAACCTTGCGCTAGAGACCTTTCCTGGTCCCCGCAGCCGTCTTCTTGGCCTTCTTCTCTAGCACCTCATAGGGCGCTAGAAACAGCATCTTCGTTAGAAGAGACGATTCTAGATCTTCAAGTAGCGGAGCCGGATAGTCAATCTGCTCCGCTATCGCTACCTAGTCTTGTTAAATCGGCATGGAAGCTTAGATTCCTCCCGCGAATGTGCTGGTAAAAGGCACATCTGGCAAAATATAAAAACTCACCGGATTGGCTGGGCGTTTCGCGCCGAGTCCGCAATCTTCGGTTATGGGTGATGGTACCTCGTTGGCCCTTAAAAGCACCTTCCAGACGTCTTCGTGCGATGTGCCGAAGAGCTCTCGCAGTGTCTGGTGTTCGGCCAGGTCGAACTCCCACAGGTTGCAAACCCGTCTTTGACACGAAAGGATCCAACGAAGGAGCATAACCTGGACCACGTTGACAAGCTTGATTTTCTTGCCTATCATATTTTGGACGCAGGTCTGAAGTCCGGTCAGCTCCACCGCTAAGCCCCAGGCTAAGCCCTTCTCTTTCCAGGAGGTGAGCCGCATGGGGACGCCGGATCAAAATGCGGGGGGCACCGCCCAGTTAGCGTTGCATGGCTCGGTGATGTAGAACCACCCCGATTGCCACCCCTTCAAAGTCTCCACGAAGGAGCCTTCGGGCCAAGTGACATTGGGCATCTCGCCCATCATGGCGCTCCCGCACTCTGCTTGTTGGCTGCCCACCACCTTTGGCATCACGTTTAAGGTCTTCAGCCATAGGCCGAAGTGGGGCATGATGCGGAGGAAGGCCTCGCACACGATGATGAATGCCGAGATGTTGAGGATGACGTTGGGGGCCAGATCATGGAAGTCTATCCCGTAGTAGAACATTAGTCCGCGGACGAACAAGTGGAGGGGAAATCCCAGCCCGCGGACGAAGTGTGAGAGGAATACTACCCTTTCATGGGGTTTTGGGGTAGGGATGATCTGCCCTTTGGTCGGAAGCTGATGCGCGATGTTTGCGGACAGGTATCCGGCCTCCCGAAGCTTCATGATGTCCTCCTCCGTAACGGAGGAGGCCATCCACTTGCCTCCCGCTCCAGACATGTTTGGAATGGCTTTGCGGAGAAGGCGAGTGATTGGGCGCTGGAGCTTGAGCAAGAGAGAATGGATGGGCAGAGGAAGAAGAAGGCGTGGGTGAAAAAGGGGAATCCTTATCTCCTTATAAAGGCAGCAGGGATCATGCGCCTCCCCACTTGCCCCGAAAACTCGCTTATTCCCCAAGCGCCATGTTAATGGCGCGGTTGGGTTACCCACACCCGTATTGATGCGAATCCCATGATAAGGGGACATGATCTCTGCTTCGACAAGACGTGCCTATGAAACCGCCTCGCAAGATGTGCAGTAGCAGGTTGAGAAAAATGGTTCGAATAGTGACCGGGCCACGGCGTGATGTCACGCTATGAAAAATTTGTCAGCAGATTAGACTTGTGGAATATGGTGCTCTCTACGGTGGTATGTGGAATTTGTTTTGCAGAGCTGGACACGATTCTGTTGTTCAAGATCTTCTTTGGAGTATACGGAGAAGGAACCCGCCTTGCAATGCCGAAGACAATCTGCGCGCCGGACTCATCGTCATTGAAGCCTGGTTCAGGGGCTACTGAGGGAGTCCAGGATTAGGGGGTCCTCGGACAGCCGGACTATATGCTTATACCGGAGTGTTGGACTATGAAGATACCAGACTGAAGACTTCGTCCCGTGTCCGGGTGGGACTCTCCTTTGCGTGGAAGGCAATCTTGGCCATTCGGATATGTAGATTTCCTTCTCCGTAACCGACTCTGTGTAACCCTAGCCCCCTCTGGTGTCTATATAAACCGGAGGGTTTAGTAAGTAGGACGAGAACAGTCATAATCATAGGCTAGCTTCTAGGGTTAGCCTCTATGATCTCGTGGTAGATCAACTCTTGTAAGCACTACAAAAAAAAGACACATCCGTGACATTTTGGGCTAAAGGATTTTTTTTTCTGTCATACATATGACACTTCTATGACGATAATTGTGACAAAACCCGGTATCATCATAGATGTGGTGGGCTCCTACTTCTATGACAAAAAATCTTGACAGAAAATGGGCTTTTGGTCCTCGGCGGGCCGGAGACGCAGCTGCATGACATTCTTTGGGCCGCCCTTGACGGAAAAAAGTGTGGTAGAAGCGAGGGCGAGGAAAATTTCGGGCAGTTCCCGGTTATGGTGGGAGGTCAGGGGCCGAGCGATGCGTGTTTCTCTTGTACACGTACGCGCGTGTGTGCGAGGCATTGGCTCTAACTGAACCGAGCGAGGCGTTGGACTCTAACTGTTTTCGATTGCACTGCAGGCTACGCGTTACTGAACCCGAGCGATCGATCGATGGCTGTTAACTGAACCCGATCGAGCGATTCCTTCGCTACTGCTGCTAACTGAAGCTGATCGA
>NC_041385.1:276314131-276439556 GCF_002162155.2 Triticum dicoccoides | reverse complement strand
CTGGATGAACAGGACCCCGTGGTGTGGTGGAGGGTTGGATGAACAGTAGACGGTGGAGGGGTGCCCGTGGAGGGGTAGTTGAACAGGACCCCGTGGTGTGGAGGGCTGGATGAACAGTACATGGTGGAGGGGTGGTTGAACAGTAGCCGGTGGAGTAGCGCATGGTGGAGGCTGGATGAAAAGGAGCACGTGGAGGCTGGAGGAGGTCGACGGTGGAGATGAACAGTATCCCGTGGAGTCCCGTTTTGCGGTACGCCACACCCTTCCCGATGAACAGGACCCCCGTTTTGACCGTAGCGCTCCAACACAAGTCTGCTTCGTCCATTTTGCAGTACGCCACACCCCTCCCGATCAACAGGACCCCCGTTTCGACCGTAGGAGGTCCGTTTCCTCTGTTTTGCGGTACGCTAGGCCCCTCCCGATCAACAGGACCCCGTTCCTAACGTAGGAGGTCTGTTTCCTCTGTTGTGCGGTACGCCAGGCCTCGTTTCCATCGCCTGTTCTGTCCAAGCCCTCTTGATGAACACGACCACGCATTCCGTTCCGACCCAGCCGGTTGGCTCGCACGCATTCCGTTGCCTCCTGATGAACACGAAGCATTCCGTTTCCTCCCCACTAACACGACGACGATGTTGTTTCTCCGCTTCGACCCATCCATGTACACGAGCCCTGGCCGTACGTATGCGCGAGTAGGCGTTCGAGACCCTGCCCATATGTACGTACGTGGCCGTATTTTCTTTCTTGCACCCTCGCCGCTGTACGTACATGTACATGCTATGTGCGCGCCTCTACTACGACACGTGCGTGCCTCTACAATGACCAGTATGTACGTACACGTTCGCGACCAGAATGACAACGCTACGTACGCTTCGACCAGGTGGGGCCCGACTGTCAGGCACTTCCTTGCGTGCGAAAATGTAGGTGGTGGATCCCAGCAGTCAGAGGGGCGAATCATTTTTTTGCCCGGACGCACTTCCTTTGCATGCGAAGATGTAGCTGGTGGGTCCCAACAATCAGGGGGGCGAATCGTTTTTTTGCCCGGGCGCACTTACTTGCATGTGAAGATGTAGCTGGTGGGTCCCAGCAGTCAGGGGGACGAATCATTTTTTTTGCCCGGACGCACTTCCTTGCGTGCGAAGGTGTAGCTGGTGGGTCCCAGCAGTCAGGGGGGCGAATCGTTTTTTTTTGCTCGGACGCACTTCCTTGCGTGCGAAGATGATGCAGGTGGGTCCCAGCAGTTAGGGGGAAACGTTTTTTCCGTGAAACAGAGTGGCCCGTCTGGTGGGTCCCAGCTGTCAGGTGGAGGAATCATTATTTTCCGTGTAATAAGGAGGCACTTCCTTGCTGCGGCCGTGGACCCAGCTGTCATCCTCTCCACATACAGTCCACGTCCGATGGAAGTCGTTCCTTGACCATGTTGACCAGGCTGCGCTGAGAGCACCACGGTGGTGGATGATGGCGAGGCCTAGGAAGGGGACGACGCGGAGCCGGGGAAGACGCGGCAGTGGAAGCCCGCGCGGAGATGAGTACGAGGGTTCACTGGTTCGGCTGTGGTGTGAGGCTGCCGCCGCTGCAGGGCCTGGCCAGCGGTGGGAGTAGTATGGGGCGGTGAGGCCTCCGCGGCAGCACAGCCGACCATGGGAGGCAGGAGCATGCGGCACGACCGGTTCTGCTTTGGGCGGCTGGAGCAAGAAGACTAGAGGTTGAAGAAGCACTACGGCCATTGGATGGTTATCATACGGTCACTGGAGCTAGAATCGTTCATATTGACTAAGTTGACAAAGCCCTCCATCCCCGTCAACTTAGTTGGCCCACAAGTCATGCTCCCACTATGGTGGGTCCTTGCTAGCAGGGGGTATTCATTTTTTTGTGCGTAATAAGGAGGTACTTCCTTGCGTGTGAAGATATAGCTGGTGGGTCCGACATGTCAGCGGGAGGGATGTTTTTTTCATGAAATACAGAGGCCCTTCAGGTGGGTCCCAGCTGTCAGGTGGAGGAATCATTATTTTGCGCGTACAGCCCACGGTCGATGGATGTCGTTCGTTGACCACGTTGACCAGGCCGCGCCGAGAGCACCATGGCGGTGGACGAAGGTGAGGCCTAGGAAGGGAACGACACAGAGCCGCGGAAGACTCGGCAATGGTTGCCCACGCGGTGGGGAGTACGAGGGTTTACTGGTCCGGCTGCCGTCGCCGGAAAATAATAGGAGGTGTGGGTGAGTAGAGGAATGGCCTGGCCATCAATGAAGTAGGGTGGGGCGGTGCGGCCTGTGCAGGCAGTCCCATCGGAGCTGTTTTGGGCGGCTGGAGCAAGAAGATCAGATATTGAAGAAGCAGCACGGCCGTTGGATTAACATCCAATGGTCACTGCTGCTAGAATCGTTTGTGGACTAAGTTGGCAAAGCCAAAGTACACGTCAACCTAGTAGACCCACAAGTCAGCCTCCAAATCTATCCCAAACAGCATACAACCCGAAATTTCTAGCTAGATTCAAATTAATTTTAAATCTAAATATACCTTAATTTAAATTTAATGAAATTTTACCCGCACAAAAACAATGAAATTTAAAATATCAATATCCGAAAGAAAACAATATTTTGGAACTAATTGCCTGTTTGCTGTATTTTTTTGATTTTACAGCCCATTTATTATTACTTATAGACCATTTCTTATTACTTATAGCCCATTTTCTGGGCAAAATGCATCCCTCCTCGTCTTGAAAGATGTCCGGCCTAGCAGGGCGTAGAAAAGCAAGTAGGCCTACGTTGGTTATTCTGCAAAAACAAAATAGCTGGCTAGCCATTTTCAGGAAGGAAAAAGAACAAACTGGGCTGGTCATGTGCTAAACATATGAAATAAAAGACAGGGCTAGATGGGCCGCAGGTCCCGCACAACTGAGTTGATACCCTTCTCCGTCCCGAAAAAACAAAATTACTGCACGCGCTGCTAGGTCCCTACTGTCATCCTCACCATGTACAGTCATCTCCTTATTCCACTCGGTTGTTGACCATGTTGACAACACCGGAGGGCGGCGCCGCAGAGAGCGAACCAAGGCGAAGGACGATGGTGAGGCCTCGGACGGGAACGAACAGGAGCCGGGGAAGATCATAGCCAGCCGTGGGAGGTGGGAGCAGGCGGTCCTGCCGGCGCTGGTTTGGCTTTGGCGGCTCGAGAAAGAAGAGACTGAAGAAACATGAAAGACGTTGAATGTCAATCCAACGGCCAAGGTTGAAACAATCGTTTGTTGACTAAGCGGACACAAAGTAGCATACTTTTTTATATATAGGAAGAAAACTGCGAGGAAAATGCATTCGTCCGCCGTCCTCCTCACAGGGAACGTTTGCCACATACGTGACTAGCACCCGTGGTTTTCAACCGAGAGGACTTGGGTTCGAGTCCCAGGAACTCTCAATTTTGTCCTCCTTCCTTCCTCGCAAAAAAGGGAAAGAAAATCAAAGACTTGGGAAGGTGTACAGAACAAGCTAGTGTACCAGTAAAGAGACATTGCCGAGTTTTAGAAAAAAGAAAGATGTGCTCCTGTAGCTGGTTCGAATCCAAACCTAGACTATGACCATATATGGTGCTATGCTACTCTGCAATTAATGAAACTGACATATCCAACGGTCGCTTCTCCTATTCTCTACTTACTTTGCCTAGCATCAGAAGCTCTGGCCGCAGCAACCATGTCCGCTAGCTGCTCGTCCACCTGCTCTTCAGCAGGCAACAACTAGATATGCGCCAAGTCGCCGCCCGTACCATCGCCTGTGGGTCTCATCACACCCCCGCCGGCACGCGCACCGTAGCCGATTGCTCATCGCAACCCGTTGCGTTGGTGTGGTGCCACTGCTGCAAATCACGCAGAGTCATCCGTCGCGTCTCAACCACAATCCGCAACCCTGACTGAGTCTTATACAAATGCCCGAATCATGGGGTAATAATATGTTTAAGTGTTGTTCTGCTGCTTTCAGTTGCTGATTTTTTTAATAGTTTGGTCGATGATCTTCCAATTTGATTTGTGCAGAAAAGGGAAGATTTGTGTGATTTGTATTTCTGGGAAGTTGCTGATGTGGGGGAATGCAACTACGCTGATTATTTGGTTAGCCGAGGAATCCCAATACCAACAGGTTGGGGTGTTGGACAAGTAACTGAAGGAACGACAAAAGAGGAAGATGCAGAGAAGAAGGTTAAAGATGCAGTTCCTCTGATCATGGCCAAGCAACAGCTACTGAACGGCCATGACAACAATGAGGAGATGAAAGAGCTTGTGAAGATAATGGGCAAAATCGATGTGCTCTGTAGGATGATTGTCTCTTTATTTGCAGTGTATGTAGCACTCGTGATGTATTCAGTGGCTACGGCATGAGCACTTTGCTGAAACTAGTAATGAACGAAACCTGTGTAGCAGGCTGGGCGTAGTGTTGTGAACATCTAATGATTTCTATTAACAGAAATCAGGGGGTATCCCCTTTTGCTCATATAAATAAATAAATAGCAGAGGCCCTCTCGGGTCAGCATTGTTCTCATTCAAAGACATCGAGCAAATTGCAGTCCAACAACAAACTAGGTCATCAAATTCAAGTTTCACAGCCAAATATGAGTACAACTAAACAACAATGTCATCATGTTTTAGTTTTCATACAATCACCAAACACAAATCAGCATACATAACAAGTGATGTTCTCACAGCAAAATACTAAACAACATGTTCATCAGGTTTCAGTTGTCATAGCAAACACAATTTCACATAGTAGATAAAAAACGTCTTCTGACAGGCAAATACGACAAAAGCAATGTAATCATCATCCATAGCAGTAGCGTCAACATCTTCGCCATGTGTATCAGTCTGAATCGTAATTCCCCATGATCTCATCTTCTTCTTCGTCGTCCTCAACGTCCTCGAACGTTAGCTTCTTCTTGATCAACTCTTGTATCTCCATAGCACAACAGGCAATCTTTTCGCCGGTGTCATTGACGTGATGGTTCTCAAAGGTATTAGGAACATCTGTGTTATCTTGTACATCAGGAGCAGTGTAAGCATCATCTTGTTGTGCAACTTCATTAAAGAAATTCCTTTGCTCAAACCTTTGCAGTACTCTCCAGTCAGCGCTATGTGCAAATGTGTCTTCCAAGAAAAATATTTGTGTTGCTTGATTTGCAAAAATAAAAGGCTCGTTGGTCTGGTACGCCGCCTTGACATTGATGGATTTGAAACAATCATCAGCTCTGGGTTTTGCGATCCTCGAAAACAGGTTATACCAACGACAGCACAACAGAACCACACACCGATGATCCTCGAAACTGGAGATATACTTCAACTGAACAATGTCTGTTATGTTAGCATACATTTCAGTTATCTCTTTGTCATACGTATCCGTGCTCATGATGGCACTGTTTTGTGTCTTCCTGCCTTCGTCTTGTGCAAGGGTGTTGTAGCGCACATCTCCAACAATGCAAGATTTGTAATGTCTTACCCGAGTATCAGGACCCATTGCTAGAGAGTAAAGGGCATCATCAACTGCCTGCCCATCCTCCCGCATTTTTTTAACCTATGGTTAGAAAATAGACAAGCTGATCATCTTATGTACTCAATATATTAAAAAAACTGACAATGCACTTCAAAAGCTTCCATGGTTCTTGAACCATTTCGCAAATCCTGCCATAACCAATTTGTCAATGTTTCTTGGATTTTGCGGCAGTAACTCCTCTTTGTAGATGCTGCACAACATAGTGATCGCGTCAAACATCTAAATATATAAGAATGTGTTGCAAGTTTAGTAGATTACGATGTATAAGCCGCAGTACTGCACTTACTTGATATAAGGTAGTATCTCAGGACAGTTATTCAACACATACCAAACCATTTTGTCCAAATCTTTAGGTTTGTCCTCTTGTCGACTCTGTCGGCGTTCTGGGAACGAGGGTACCCAGACTTGCCTGCCTGCGGCCTGCGGCGTGGCGCCCAGTGCGGCCCATCTTCATAAACACATGCTCAAGACCCTCGCGAGGGGCCAAGCCTCGCGGGGTGGACGACAGGAGGCTTCCTTGGGCACAGCCTCGTTAGGCTGGCTCATGAGGAGGCAGAGAGATCAAGGCGGGGTACCATGCGAGGTGCTCATGACGCAAGCCATGACAACCAAGGCCAGGTGGGCGCTTGGCGGGTGCCGGCCTGCACAGAGTCCTTGTTTCCTCTTTGGTGCAAAGGGGGCAAGCGCAGGAGAGAGTATCAAGCAAAGGCAACCATTTCGGTGCAACAAGACCAAGACCAGCAGGACGGTAGAACGGAGGTCATCGTGGAGCCCAAGCCGGCGTCATCTTCAGGGTCTTTGGAAGGTGAGGACCAACTTTAGTCAGGATAAGTGTACCAGATGTTCCCCTTCAAAATGGCCAATTGTTGGCGCCCTTCCCGCTCAATATTTGGGGAGAGACCCAGGGCCTCTGCCTATAAATAGGACTAGCCACCCATAGGGTAGGGAGATCGGATCCAAGGCATCGGCATCTAGAGAGAGAGAGAAAGAGAGGCGACTGAACTCCCCTAGCAGTTCATCGCACCAGCCAAATACAGACCCTCGCGAGGCTGTTCTTCCTTGTACTGTTCATCATCAGCCCCAGAGGCAATCCACCACACCACCAACTGGAGTAGGGTATTACACCACATTGGTGGCCTGAACCAGTATAAATATCGTGTCCCTTGTGTTGCTCTTCGTGTAATTTTAGATCCTTGCGAGGCGACGAGACATGGGTAGGCAGGGGGTGTGATCTCCGCGTGCACCCCAGAGTTCGAACCTTGAGGGTCTGCCAGAACCCGAAATCTGACATTTGGCGCGCCAGGTAGAGGTGCACCGGAATCTGCCTTCCGTCGCCTCGTGTTTCGCCGCCCATCCCATCCATGTCAGACGCTCGTCGAGCCCGCGCCGAGCGCCGGGCCGCTCCCGCCACTCGCGTCGCCCAGACGTCCCCTGTTGGCGGGCGTCCCCGCTTTTCCCCGTTGCCTGCCGTCAACGCCGCCACCGGCCCGGCGGGGAACGAGCAGCAGGTATCGTCCCTGCATCCTTCGGTGTGGCGAGAAGGCCGCACCGCCACCCCGTCGCTGACCCCAGCCAGCTCCTCGTCCCACGCCCGTCGCGCCCCTGCGGACGCGCACGCCGCGCTGCTCCTGGCGCGGGAACTCCTGCACTACCGTCCCATCGACGACCTCTACGACGAATGGCTCGCCCGCATCACTGAGCTCGTCAGCGCTGCTGGGGGCTCCCCTGCGCCATCCCTCTCGCTGCACCGCGCCCTGCCCTGTGCGGGCGACGAGCTCTGGGGGCTCCTCAGCGACCTCCCCCTCAAGAAGGCGCCTTGGCTCCAAGGCGCGTGGCCCTTGGGCGGAACCCACTCTGTCCGGCGCCGACATAGCAAGAGAAGAGCTGCCAAGAGATCCCTCGTCCCCAAGAAGCCGCCCGTGTGCTCCCCGCACCGGCCCGACACAAACACGCTCCTACTCCAGCACATCAAGACCCCGCGCTGCACCTGGCGGCAGCGCACAGGGACTTCCAAGATCAAGCTCTCCGTCACCCAAGGCCTCCCGCGGCCACTGTAGGCTGTCGTGCCTTCACCACCGAGCTATGCAGCGTGGCCTGGCCGGGCAAGTTTAAGCCAGACCTGCCTCCACGCTATGATGGCACGGCTGACCCTGCGGAGTTCCTCCAGCTCTATGAGCTGGGCATCGAAGCCGCCAACGGGGACGAGAAGGTCATGGAAAACTGGTTCCCCATGGCGCTCAAGGATGGCGCCCGCACCTCGCTCCTGAACCTGGCTCCTGGCACGATATCCTCCTGGGACGAGATGCGCACCCGATTCATCGCCAACTTCCAAGTTCCCCGCGACCGGCCCCCGGCCATGAGCGACTTGCGCCGCATCAAGCAGCAGCCAGGAGAGACCCTGCAGAAGTTCATCCAGCATTTCAACAGTGCGCGCCTTAAGATCCCCAAGGTGTCTGAGGAGGCCATCATCTCAGCCTTCTCCGACGGCGTGCGTGACATCAAGATGAAGGAGGAGCTCGCGATCCATGAGGACCTGTGCACCTCCATGGAGCTATTCAATCTGGCGACCAAGTGCGCTAGGGCTGAGGAAGGGCGCCTTTCCCTCCTCGAGCTGCCAGCTACTGACCCAGAAGAGAAGAAGCGCAAGGCCAAGGATGTGAAGCGCAAGGGGGCTGCCGTGCTTGCAGCAAGGCCGGACACCAAGCGAGGCAGGGATCAGCCTGAGTCATCCAAGGGCAGCCAGAACTGCGTGTACCACGACCTCCACACCCACAACACCAACGAATGCCAAGAGCTCAGGGCCGTGCGAGACGTACATGCCGGCTGACGCCCCGAGCGCAGCGACCGGGGCTATGGCCGAGGAGGAGGAAGAGGTGGAGGACGATGGGAAGACCGTGGCCCTCGCCAAGGGTGTCGTGACCGACCTCGCGAGGACCGCTGGCAGGACCAGCCTCGTGAGGGAGGTTGGAGGGACCCACCTCGCGAGGGGGGTTGGAGGGATCAGCCTCGCGAGGATCGCCCACAAGGCAATGCGGGCCTTTCTCCTCCGCCACCGCAGCCGAGGACGAATGAAGACCATCATCAGGACGAGGGGGCTGGAGGCTTCCAGGAGGCGCGTGCAATCGCTTGCATCTTGGGCGGCGCTCAAGCCCCGGCCTCTCAGCGCATCTTCAAGAAGTTTGCTCGTGAAGTGAATGCAGTCCTCCCCAAGATTGAGGCCACATGCCCTCTCAGGTGGTCAGCGTGCGCCATCACGTTCCGCTCAGCGGATCAGCTCAAGTGCGCGGCCACAGCCGGAGTCCTCCCGATGCTTTGTTCTCCAATCATCAGCAATGTGCAAGTCACCAGGACCCTCATCGATGGCGGAGCAGGGCTCAATGTCCTATCCGTTGAGACGTTCAACAATACCCAAGTGCCCTACAATCAGCTGCAGCCAACCAAGCCTTTCTCAGGAGTCACTGATGGTTCCACGGTTCCGATAGGGTAGGTCCACCTTCCTGTTACCTTCGGGAAGCATGAAAACTACCGCACCGAGCTCATTGACTTCGACGTCGCTCACATCCGCCTGCCGTACAATGCCATCCTCGGGTACCCAGCCCTGGCCAAGTTCATGGCCATGACCCATCATGGCTACAATGTCCTCAAGATGCCAGGGAGCGGTGGAGTCATCACGGTGCCTTGTGAAGAGAGAGACGCAGTGTGTTCCCTAGAGCGTGCTTTCCAAGCCGCATCAATTGAAGACCCAGATCACAGGAGCGGGAGGCTTCCCGAGGCTGCCCCTAAGAAGAGGAAGACATCAATTGGTCCGACCCCTCGGGAGGCAGGCCCCTCAGGGTCCGCGCCTGTTTAGGGGCGCCTCCTTCTGTCGCATAGGAAGGCGCGCCCGGCGCCCTCCTCGAGCAAGGCTCGGGGGCTCTCTCCTGGAGGGCCATCGACTTTGCTAGGATCACGAGGGAGGCGCTCGGGCACCACTTGGAGGTGTGCTTCAACGCACGTTTCCCTCAGGAAGGAGCAAGGCAAGGAGGGCCAAACCCTCAGGAATTCGTCAGCGAGATCATTCAGGAGCTGCAGGAGTCAAGAATCATGAGTGGCAGCCGCCGCTTACCCGCCGTAGCTCCCCATCCAGGCGAGGATGGTGGGCTGCGCATCTACATCGACATACCAGGTCTCAACCGAGCCGCCTCTCAGGAGCGCCTCTGGCCCTCACGCGTGGGACGCTGCGAAGGTCCACCCCATAGCTATGTTCGCATGCCTTACGGCCTGCCGAACGTGGCTGCTGTGCAACAGCGCCTCATGAGGAGCATCTTGGAGGCTCAAGCAGTCAGGCATTCTGCAGTCCTGGCGGAGATGGAGATGGTACGCGAGGAGCCGCCGGAGCCTCTCGAGGTTCCTGTGCCTGGGGGCTCGTGAAGATCGGCTTCCACAGCACACGCCGTCCGCTACTTCAGCATCCCTTCATCTTCAACATTATCAGGTGACATCCTTCGAGTTTCATTTTTGGCTGGGAGCGCCCCCAAGGTTGCATCATTCCCAGGCCTCGTGGGTTCGTCCTTGCGGCATGTACCCCTTTGACTCATGTTTTTTAGCTCGCTTTATTGGGGGCGCCCCTTGGGCTGCATTATCCCCAAAGTCGCTCGGGCCCGACCCAGTGGTGTTCGCCTCTTTCTGCGCCTATTTAAATGGATTTGCTCCTTCATGATTAACGTGCTTGACTTGATCGCCTGCTCGATTGACACCAATTGATGGAGCTGCTCCCTCACGGCACGACGCTTGCGCATGGGTCCTCCCTACAACGTTGACAAACCTGGATGGTTGAGCTCTGGCTGTGGAAACCCTGCAGGGTGCCACCTCCCCAAGCCTTCAGTGCCTCGTCACCTTCCCAGAGCAACCAGCAGCTGGCCGCCAATTGTAACGGCAAACCCTCGCTTTTCTCATGATGAACTCGCAGGATCGCTTTAAGGAGCAGCGTCGGGCGAGGCCTCCGCAGCGCCTCTTTCGCTCTCGTTCGCGTGAACCACTTGCACGTTAAAGGGGGGGGGTACCTGAGCATCGCGACTCATGGACTCTTACTGGCTCTCCAGCCCTCACCTCCTGGCCTTGACCACGACATCGCGACCTAGCATACCAGCGATGGCTAACCTCGCTCGAGGGCCGGGACCTGAGAACGTAGAGCACAAGGGGAGCAAAGGCGAGAGGGAAGAGGCACGTGGGGACCTCGCCAGGCAACTCCTCAGCTGTCAGCGCGCGGGCCCGGCGCCGCGCCAAGGAGTGATTTCTAACCCCCGAGATAAGTCACCCCCCGGAAATACTAGCTATCGCAACACCAACCTCGCACCTAATGCGGTTCCGTTTTGGCAACATCGTGCTCCTTTCTCACCGAACGATGACTTCTTGAGCGCTAAAGGGGACCTCCTGAGCATCGCAACTTAGGGGCTCTTACTGGACCCCGGGCCGCTCACCTCCTGGACTTGACCACGGCATCGTGACCTGGCATACCAGCGACGGATGAAGCCTTCCTTGGGACCGGGACCTGTCAGAGCAGAGCGTCCAGTCCTCGCGAGGTTCGAAAGAAGGAACTAAGCTAGGACGGGACGAGCATCTCGCACCGCTTTACGATAAGGATCATATTAACAAATGGAACTACAAGCACCTTACAAACCCCCACGGGGTGTGTTCTTCGGTTCCTCGCAGGGAACAAGAGGAGCAAATCCTAAAGAGTGCTAACTACAGGCGCCTCCGCAAGAGACGCCGTCATCAACAGTGGGCCGTCAGCCACCGACGCCAACCCCATATAGATCAGTGGCGACGGCGGCCTGACGAGCCCACCCTGCTCTAAGAGCGACGCAAGCTCGGGGGCTCATAGCTGTCGTTGTTCGTCTCCAGAGTTGCGAAGAGCTCGGTGGAGTCGCTAGATCCTCCGACACCTCTGCTGCCTGAGGAGCTGCTGGGGAAGCGATTGGCGAGCCTAGTCCTTGCCGCGGCAGGGCCCCGACCGCCTCTCTCAGGGCAGCACTCCAGCCGGCATCCCTTTGCGTCGAAGACCTTGAAGAACATCAAGGAGGCACCGTCGTACTCGAGGTAGATTACGAGGGCGCCACCCGTCCTGCCGACCCGGGCGATCTCGCCCCAGCCACGGGTCAGGTAGACCCTGCCCGGAGGGACGACCTCGACCTCCGCTTTGGTCACAGGGGTACTGCAGCCAGCATGCTGCAGCCAAAGCTCGATAGGCCCCCTCGGCGGGATCTCGAAGGCGAAGGAAGGAGGAAGGCGAGTCCAGGACCGAGGAGGCATGGCGGCATGATGCACGAGATCGCGAGAAGAGACCTCGGCATGAACTCCAGGAGGAACGACGCGCACCGCCGTGATTCGCCGGCGGCGACGGCGCCTCTGGTGATGCTGCTCGGCGCCAGCGCCTTCAGGGCCCTCGATCCGAGCGTACAAGGGCAATGGGAATCCCAGCAGCGGCCGCTCGAACCATGGCCTCGACACCTCCTGCCAAGCACCCCCTTCCCCGTGGCAAGAGGCGGGCCGTTTCTTCGGAGGAAGCGGTCAGGACTCTCTCGGGGGGCCTTCCCCTTCTCTTCGGCAGAAAACCGATGGATCGGTGCCATTGGCGTAGGGAGGAGCGAGAATGAATAGGAAGACGGAGAGTAGCAGGAGAGATGGACTGGAAGGGCTCGTGCCGTTCCGTACATATAGCCGAGGGAGGCCAACCGTCGGCCTCCACGATCACAGGTAATCATGACTAATCATGACCCATTTTGCATGCAGGGACTTGTCAATTCATGCAGTTGCCGAGGCGTCGTGGGGGAGCCGTGACGCCCACGTCCAATCAACCACCACGCGGCTCCCAAGGCCACAGGCTATTGGGGCCCGCGGCGCTTCGCACTTGCCCCTTCGCTTCTCTGCTAAGCCAAGTCTAGGCGCGCCTTGGGCCTGGGGGCTACTGTCGGCGTTCTGGGAATGGGGGTACCTAGACTTGCCTGCCTGCGGCCTGGCTCAAGGAGTGGCCCAGTGCGACCCATCTTCATCAACACATGCTCAAGACCCTCGCGAGGGGCCATGCCTCGCGGGGCGGGCGACAGGAGGCTTCCTCGGGCACGGCCTCGTCAGGCTGGCTCGCGAGGAGGCGGAGAGATCAAGGCTGGGTACCTCGGGAGGTGCTCATGACGCAAGCCATGACGACCAAGGCCAGGCGGGCGCCAGGCGGGCGTCGGCCTGCACAGAGTCCTTGTTTCCTCTTTGGTGCAAAGGGGGAAGCGCAGGCGAGAGTATCAAGCAAAGGCAACCATTTGGGTGCAACAAGACCAAGACCGGCAGGATGGCAGAATGCAGGTCGTCGTGGAGCCCAAGCCGGCATCATCGTCAGGGTCTTTGGCAGGCGAGGACCAACTTTAGTCAGGATAAGTGTACCAGATGTTCCCCTTCAAAATGGCCAATTGTTGGCGCCCTTCCCGCTCAATATTTGGGGAGAGGCCCAGGGCCTCTGCCTATAAATAGGACTAGCCACCCACAGGGTAGGGAGATCGGATCCAAGGCATTGGCATCTAGAGAAAGAGAAAGAGAGGCGACTGAACTCCCCTAGCTGTTCATCGCACCAGCCAAGAATAGACCCTCGCGAGGCTGTTCTTCCTTGTACTGTTCATCATTAGCCCTAGAGGCAATCCACCACACCACAAACTGGAGTAGGGTATTACACCACAATGGTGGCCTAAACCAGTATAAATCTCGTGTCCCTTGTGTTGTTCTTCGTGTAGTTTTAGATCCTTGCGAGGCGACGAGACATGGGTAGGCAGGAGGTGTGATCTCCGCGTGCACCCCAGAGTTCAAACCTTGAGGGTCTGCCGGAACCCGAAATCCGACAGACTCTTCCCTGTAACTCGAACAGAATAATCGAAAACATTGAGCCCAGGATTGTCTTCACCACCTCTTTGCTAAGCTGATCAGCTGTTTCAATGTATTTTGAGCAGAATGTCAACGCTTCTGTAGCAATGTAGGCCTCTGCAATGGAACACTCGGGTCTAGCTCTGTTCCTAACATAGCTCTTGAAAGTGCCTAGCCGCCTTTCAATAGGGTACATCCATCCATAATGTACTGGACCTCTAAGTAGTGCCTCATCAGGTAGATGAACATCCATATGCACCATCACGTCAAAGAAGGCTGGAGGATATATCTTCTCAAGGTCGCATAGGATAGTTGGTATCTTGTCTCTAAGACGCTCCAAAGCATCTACCCTGATATTTCTACTGCAGAGTTCCCTGAAGAATTGTCCCAACTCTGCAACTGCTCTGTATAAGTCAGGGCGGCTCAATCCTCTAAGGATAACAGGTAAAACCCTTTGAAGTAGGACGTGGCAGTCATGAGTTCTCAACCCTTGTACCTTGTTTCCATCTGCACTGACTCTCCTTTAAGGGTTGGAAGCGAATCCATGTGGGAATGTCACACGTGACAGGACCTCGCATAATTCTTTTCTTTTTACCTTGTCTAAGATGTACACAACTGGTGCCATATCCCGTGGTTTACCTTCATCTTACACCTGCAAATCCTTTTTGATACCCAGGTGTGTCAAATCAATCCTAGATTTTAAGGGATCTTTCGTCTTGCCTTCAATGTTAAGAAGTGTGCCGATAATGCTGTCACATATATTTTCTCGATGTGCATCACATCAAGATTATGCCGCAGATCCAAATCTTTCCAATACTCCAAGTCCCACAAAGTGGACCTGCGGGTAAACAATAATCTCTCTTCTACCCTGCCACGCTTCCTTTTCCCGCTACCATTACCAGGATGGTTTCCTGGTGTAATATGCCTGACCTTCTCTAATTCCACTTGCAACTCATCGGCGGTGAGACCCTTTGGCGCATCACGGTTTTCATGCTTCGCATTTAACACATGTCTTTAGTATTTTCTAGGATGCGGCTTGTCCTTGGCAAGGAAATGACGGTGTCCAATGTAATAGATCTTGCTAAGTATTGTGTATGATAGCGGATTCCTGTCACAGTGAACACATGCTTTGTAACCATGTGTCATTCGCCCTGACATAGTGCCCAAAGCCGGATAATCATGGATGCACCAAATTACAATAGCACGCAGAATGAAATCAGCTGGTGGGCTGCTATATAGGTCTCGAGTGAGAACACCCTTGCATAGCTATTGAAGTTCCTCCACAAGAGGCTCCATGAAAAAATCAAAATCCTTTCCAGGACTTTTTGGACCTGGGATGAGCAAGGCCATCATGTAGTTTGATTCTTTGGTGCAGACATTTGGAGGCATGTTGTAAGGGACAATAAGCACTAGCCACATGCTATATGTGGCGCTCTGATGGACAAATGGGTTAAATCCATCGGAAGCTAACCCAAGTCTAATGTTTCTCGGGTCAGCAGCAAACTCTTTGTGTTTATCATTGAAGCTTTTCCACTCACTACCATGAGATGGATAGCTCACTACATTCTGATCTCTGTACTCCTGGTTCCTAGAATGCCACAGTACATCTTGATGATGTCTCAGAACATGATGAGGAATCCTCTTCACAGCATCGCCATCTTTCCATCTTGATGATTTGCATTTCGGGCATTCACTTAATTTGGCATAATCCTTTCGGAACAGAACACAATTATTCTTACAAACATGGATCATATCATATCCAATTCCAACTGCACGAAGGAAATTCTTCATTTTACTGTAGGTGTGTGGCAGCTCAGACGCATCTGGGAAAGATTTGCGGAAAGCAGCCAACATAGCATCGAATGATTTGTTGGTCATCCGCTCAGATGTCTTCACCTGAAGAAAGGTGACCATAGCTAAGAATACTGACAGCTTATTTCCTGGGGTGACAGCAACGTTGCATTGTTCCAACATGCGGGCCCATCGTTTTTCATCTGCAGGTGAAAGTTCACAGAATGCACGAGCATTTCGTAGCATTGTTTCAATGTTGGTCAAACTCACTGCCTCCGCCACCACCACCTCCTGCTCCTCTTCCACCCGAGCATCAGGCAGATCAAGATGGTGATCCGCTGCTTCCACGTAGTCAATAACATTGATGTTCACAACTTCACCATGAGGAACCCACCTAGTATATGTGACCGACATCCCATACAAGTGTAAATGATTTTGCACAGTTGACTGGGGTCTTGTAACTGAATTCATACAACTGCTACACGGGCAGAGCACATCTGATTTCGAACCACCGTACTCAGCTCCGATAAAGTTCATGAAGTTTTCAAACCCCTCGATATATGTAGCGGAGAATCTTCGAGCAAAAGTTATCCAAGTCCTGTCCATCTTTTAGACATACAAATTAGTTCTTCTACTAGATATTACAAGAAAAACATATATGCTTTTTTATGAAGTCCAGAAAAAATACCTAGGTCGATGTCTAAAGTTATGGCAAGATATTTGGATGAGCAGATCTAAGTAACAAAATATATGTAAAGATAATTCGGCAAACAGATTTGAGTGCTAAATTATGGCAGGCTGTTTCAGCAGTCAATGAGGCCGAGCAGACAGCCATTGAACTATCGAAGGCCATCGCAGCAACAAAGATCGAGTATAAAACGGTGTAGAGATATTTCACCTAACAGATTGGCTACTAGACCATGGCAACCTACGTCACAATAAATATATGGCAGGATATTTTAGCAACTAATCGGTCTTGGCATGCCATCTCAGCTAAGCAGATTGAGTGCAAAACAGGGCAAGGAAGCTTCTTAAGCAGATCATATTGACAGTAAACTACTTCGGCAAACAGTGAGATTAACAGCGTCTATCAACTAACATTCAACACTACACCAACATGAAAGGGGCCTCCATCTAGAATGCACGTACCGTGGGAGAAGCTGACCGCCATGCGTCTCCACACGAATGTCGCCAGCGGTGACGGCGCTGACCGCCGTGCGCCTCCACAAGAACGTAGCCAGAGGTGGCGACGCGGCTAGAGGACGGCAGTCTACGAGAGCGTACTGTGGGAGCGAGAGGATTGCCGAACTGCGGCGTCGGCGTATCGGCGTGGCGGAGAGGGCGGCTTTGGCGGAGCAAATGGAGTGGAGGGGGACAGGGGGGAGGGGAGTTTGGGGAATATTATTGGCTAGTTGGCCGAAGGGCGGTTGAATCGGATTTGGGGGCAATTTTTGGGTGTGGGGGGGGGAGGATTTTCACGCGGTGGGCGGGGGGAGTTTGGCGCATGGTCGGTTTGTCCAAGTGCAGTCCCACGTGTCAGTGAAGAGGCAAGCCGAAGTGCATTCCGTTTGCGTGAGCCGTGTGCAGGACCGAACGTGTGTGGGGTTCAATGCGACCGCGACAGGAGTGCTGTGAGTGTACAACCTTTTTTCCTTTTAAACTAGGTGCTTCGCCCCCTCAAAAAAAATTTGTTGCTTCATGCGATCCATCGATACTACTACTAGTAATCCGGTAATCCTGACTAAGACGACGCGGCCGGGTGTTTTATCACGCGATATGCTGGGAGGTTGGCTTAGTTGGGTTTTTTTAGGACGAGTAATGCTACACCTACGTAATCCCAGTTATGTAATTAACATAATGTGAAACGTGTGAGCTGTTGATTGTAGATTGGGGGGAGGGAGGGGCCCACCACCATGAAAATCAGGGGAGGAGAGAGAGAGGCAATTTACGTTAACCCTTTCGTAGGTTCCCGTAGATGTAGAAAGATGTGAAATGCGTGAATGTGTAGTGGACGTACTATTGGAGTGCCTAAGATAATTTGTGTATGTGTAGACCCTATGTGTTTCTTTTACTTCGCATGTTAGATTTGTCTCGGTTCAATAAAAAGCAGAGTTGGTGATGATGGTGTGCCTGTCATCCTGCAGTATAGGCTGTCCGATCTATATCTAACGGATAGGAAGGAAACTATGACAATTTACCCGCACTCCTCTCCACATTTGCAGATAAGGCTTTCCCTCATTCATCCTTTTCTCCCACAAGATCTTGATCTTCTGTGCAACGCACGGGCATCTTGCTAGTACTCCTACAATATGTATATTATTGTGAAAGTTCATATACACCGGCCGAGATTAATGCAAACACGGCAGATTTTCATTACATTTCGAACTTTTATAGGACAGAAAAATAAAAGAAACCCGACCCTAAACGTATTCTACGGCGGCGACCGACGTCCTCCATCTGCAATCTCTATGTACGGGGGCGGGGTTCAAGACCCGTGAACTGAAGGTGCAGTCTCCGGCGAGGAAGAGTAGAACACGGGATACGGACCGGCCAGTTGGCACACCATGCCCTGCCGCCTCCCATGTCCTACACATCCTCGGAGGAGTCCCTGACCTCGGCGGTGCCGGACGTTTGACGGCGGCAAGTAGGACGCGTGCCTGACAGTGCTCCCGTTGTCAGCCACCAGCGTGGCCACCGCTTGTGCGGTCGCGTCCACGTCCGGCTACACCGCTATTGCGTCGTGAGAGGCGACTTGAGCGAGGGCGGCGACCTCGAGCTTCATCCCCGAAGACAAGCTCTCCCGCAGAGCGTTCGCACTTGTGGTCATGGCAGATGTGGTGCCAGGTAGGAGGACAATGCGCTATGGTGTGGAGGTTAGCTGGGCGTTGCAGCTTTAAGTAGCGCATTCCGGTAAGGCCAAGCGTTCGGGTGCGTCATTAAGTCGCCGGAGTTGGTTCCTCGGGCACCGAGCCTCTTAACGACAACATACAAACTGACGGCATGAATGCGGGCAGCTGGCGCCAGCTGGGATCGCACCGCGCGACGGCGCGAGGGACGAGGGTTTTGGTGTGGCAGGGTAGTCTGCTGCGGTCGTGGCAACGTTGGAGATGCCCTTTGCTCACATGCGATCCTCGCATGTCATTGAAAAAGCAAGATGACCCGGCATGGTCTCAGTTCCAGAGGATGCAGTTGTCCACGCTACACCACTCTACGGACGTGTCGCGGCGCCCCGTGCATCCTCGACGAGCCAGGTGGGGTGTGTTTGGATTGTGGCCAAAATGCACCTTACCAAAATTTTGGTCATGACCCAAAGATTGGTCTTTGTTTGGATGGTTGCCATTTTTTGGCATGCCAATGAACTCTATCCAACTCAAGTTCATTTTTCTTGCCAATGTCGGCCAAATCATGGGCAACCAATATCTCAACCAAAATTTTGGTCATGACCCAAAGATTGGTCTTTGTTTGGATGGTTGCCATTTCTTTGGCATGCCAATGAACTCTAGCCAACTCTAGTTCATTTTTCTTGCCAATGTCGGCAAAATCATGGGCAACCAATACCTCAACCAAAATTTTGGCTACCCAATGCTTTGATGGGGCAACCTTGGGCACAAACCAAACATACCATTGGTCGTGCCACAGCGCTAACGCCACCCTTGGCACACTGAAATCGACCGTGTCTAGCGACCGATATGAGCGTGTCGCTCACCGCGGTTGCCGTGTCCAGAGGCGGTGCTAGAGCTGCACCCCGTTGTTGGCCCCAACGACCCACATGAACGGTTGTCGGTGGCGAGGAGGTCGTGGGCCAGTTCCTCCATTGGACTAGTCTGCGCTACGTCGTCCCGACGGGTGTGCCCCACATGTCGGTTTCCCTGTTTTCCGGGCCATATTCGAGCGTCAGGGCTCCATGTTGCGCATTAGGCCTTTCACTATGTAGGCCAAGGGACACAACTTAATGTTTATTGGATCCGTTCTAGTATAATCATGTGGCGTTTGCTTATTTCTCATTCCTCTCGAACTCTCTTCTCCATCGATCATGTCGCCCTCCAGTCGAGTCCATCCTCCTGCATGCCTCATTTGCTTTTTGAACGTACAATATACTCCCTCCTATCCTTTCTAGTTTACATATAAGTTTTATGTGTAATCAAAGTATCTCTACTTTGATCAAAAAGGTATCAAAATTCAATAACGCCCAATCAATATTGTTAGATTCGTACGTACTCCTAGATTTGTACTTGAGATGGTTTCCAATTTGACTCTTGACAAGATTAATAGTACATGAGATGTATAATAGGAAAATTATATCATTGGAAACTCCTTTCACATACGAATCTGACCGTATGCTTTGTGTAAGTTGCACGTCATATATTATTACTCTAACATTTGGTCAAAGTTAGCCTCGAAAAACGCATTAGACCCTGTATGTTTTGTGTAAGTTGCATGTCATATATTATTACTCTAACATTTGTGTAAGTTGCATGTCATATATTATTACTCTAACATTTGGTCAATGTAGTATAGTGGAAGTGGATCCTCTGACATAGGTATCCCTGCCTTACCCTCCCTTTCGGTCACTTACTGGCGAAGCCCATGCTTGCTTGGCCCCGCATGTCACTTACTCAATGAGTTCGGCCACATCAGGGGATCCTCATCCATAGTATACTCCCTCTGTTTTTATTTATTGTGCATAAAACAGAGGGAGTGGTGGTATAATAAATGATGTGGGCGGGGGAGGGGGAGGGACGTCGGTTTGCTCTCAACTGCAGTCCCACAAGCGAGCGAAAACGCAAGACAAGGTGCGTTCCATTCGGTGAGCGACGTGGAGGGTCCAGCGTGTCGGGCTGCAATGCGAACATGACAAGTGCGATGTACAGTCAAAACCGATTGACCGGTCATCACCGGAACCACTATTCACATCAGAACCTTCGCTGCTCGGCCTACGCCAGCCACTGCCCTAAAACCACACCAAATCTCCAGCCCATTCCCCCACCTTTCGATCCCCTAGTTCGCATCCAGCGTCCCATAGTTCACCGGAAAGCCATGGTGCGCCGCAAGATCACTTACTACAAGATGCTGACGCCGGAGCGCCGCGCAGAAATCGCGGCGGCGGTCGGTGCCACAGACCTCCGTTCCCAAGCTCGCTTTGCGGCGGGCCAATCCCCGAGTTCTCCTAGAGCCAAGCTACGAGGAGGCGGAAGCCAATCCAATGTTCATGGCGGAGGTCGCGGCGCAGAAGGCCCCCGATGGGTATGAGACGATGGACGTCGACTTCGTGCCGGTGTCCGAGTCCCCCATGGTGCAGGCGGACCAGCGGTTCAACATGGCGATACTAAAGGAGGACCGGGAGGCAGAGGCTCAACTCGACGCGGAGCGCGCGCATGCCGCTGCCATCGAGGCTCTCCTGCAGGCGGAACCGGATGTCGTGGATGTGAACCGGGCGGCGGAGGCTCAACTTGAGGCAGAGCGCGCGGATGCCGCTGCCATCGAGGCCCTCCTGCAGGCGGAACCGGACGTCCTGGACATGAACCGAGCGGCAGAGGCTCGACTCGACGCAGAGCGCGTGGATGCCTCTCTCATCGACGCCCTCCTGCAGGCAGAACCGGACGTCTTGGACTTGAACCGGGCAGCGGAGGCTCGACTCGACGTGGAGCGCGTGGATGCCGCTACCATCGAGGCCCTCCTGTAGGCGGAACCGGACGTCCTCGACTTGAACCGGGCTGTGCTCTTATCCATGCAGAGCGCCCGCACGCTCCGCTTGAACGAGTAGTTGGAGGCCGAGGACAACCACGGTGCGGAGACACACATCCGCAGCGACGGCTGGTTCGCGCCGGCAGCCAAAGACAACGAGGTCGTCTCTTTCCGCGAGCAGTGATAGTTTTTCTTTATGTTGTTGTTTTTATGGATCTTTTGCTGTGTAAAAACATATATTTGTTATGCAAGTCGCCTGACTTGGGTCAGTCTACCATTTCAGGCGGTTGGATGAATATCCTACGTCTCCTAACCCTTCTTTCCTTCT
This sequence comes from Triticum dicoccoides, assembly GCF_002162155.2. Classification (NCBI taxonomy): domain Eukaryota; kingdom Viridiplantae; phylum Streptophyta; class Magnoliopsida; order Poales; family Poaceae; genus Triticum; species Triticum dicoccoides. The sequence continues at coordinate 276,418,344 of NC_041385.1, read as the reverse complement.
TCCTAACCTCTTCTTCTTCCCCAATAGACCACCGCACGGGCCGTACGGATACTCCCCAACATGCGGTTGGATAAACATACTCTATGAACGAAAATTATGTGTCAGCGATAGGATGGCTGAGTTTGGTTTGTTCACATGCGACAACACGTGTCAGTGAGGGTGCGTTCCCTTGGTTGGGTTTGCGGCGTGCAGGAACGACTGTGTGAGGGTGCGGTGCGACCGCGGCGTGCAGGAGCGACAGTGTGAGGGTGCGGTGCGACCGCGACAGCCGCGCGCAAGTGTACCTCCTTCTCATTTTGAAAACTTTAGGCAAGCTTGGCAAAAATGTGTGGTGAAGTTTGGCAATGCAAGGCCTAGTCCCAAACAGGATAAGTATGTACGTCCTAGGAGTACTAGTGTTAAAAAAGAAAGGCGGGGTTTTCCTTCGCGGGATTTAATCGATACAAATCCTCGTTTCACGTGTCAATTAATTCGTATTTTTTTCCCCAAAGACCAAAGAGCTAACCATCTCACTCCTCATCACTTGATTAATGCAGCGCCATGCAAACCAACCTTCTCACTTTCGCATGCATGCAGGGGATATTAATGTCCTTGGTTGCTAACCCCATCAATTTTGCCTTGATTAGTGTTAGTGGCCCTTTGCAAATTGTAATTTTGATATACTGGCCTTGTGTACAAAAAATGGAGGTAGTAACTATATTTGACTTCCTTCCCCATTGCGGTGATGTCGACGATATCTTTTTTTTTGTGGTTTGGCGAAGTGCGTTCAACGGAGAACACCATTGAGGGAGACCATGGTAAGTCGTTCGCAAGTGTCGCCTGCGAGCCGAGACAACCACCTTATTTGCATCCAGGAAGTACTACTAGGAGTACTAGTGCGGTAAGATGGTTTCTCGAAGAAGACGATGGAGAAGCGGAGTCAGCGAAGAGTGAAATGATGGTTGCTTCGTCCGTGCTTTTGTGATTTGATGCCTCACTGCTTTGTGATTTGTGATAGAAGGGACAGGGCAGTAGACTTTGTGCTCTATACTGTACTACATGCGTCCAAGCATGGGAGAAAGAGGAGAGACGTTGCATTTTTCTACTCCTTCAATCAATCAACCAGGGAGCTTCGGTTCCATCTTTTTGGCTTTGGCAACACCATCCACAATGGTTCCCACAATGCCAAAAGCTATTTTCACATTTGGCTACACATTGTGGATGCCCTTAACCGTACCACTTGGTTTTGCTCCTGTGTGCTATCTATACAAATCCCAATTATATTGATCTAAAAAATTATAGAATCATGATTAGTCAAAAGGAGGTGATTTTGCCACGCAGATGGTGGGGGGGTGGGTTTCTTATTTGAGCAATGCTACATCCATGTAATGGTTTACGTAAAGTTATGAACTGATGTGATGTTGGACTATTTGATTGGATTAAAGGAGAGGATTAGGCCCACCCCACCTGAAAATCAGGGGGGCATATATAGATTAGATGGAAAGTATATGTAGCAGCTACGTAGCCCTTTGTAAGTCTAGGATTAGGCTTCTTATTTTCGGAGGACGTTGTCCTGGCAGTTTGCTAACATGCGGTCCCACGTGTCAGTGCTTTACCAAGCCGATCCGCGTCCCACATGAGGCAGAACAACAGCAGAAGCAACACGTGGTTAAGGTGAAGAAGATGAGGGAGAGGCGGATTCAGCAACGAGTGAAATGATGGTTGCTTCATCCCTCCAATTCTTTTTTTAGCATTATTACTTCGTCCCTCCAAATAAACTGCGGGAAAGGTGCAGCTTTGTAATTTGACGCCTCATTACTCATTACTATGCCGGCGCCATGATTGGGGTGCTTCACCCCGGCTGCTCTGCACTGTATTCCGGTATGACACGTGGACCCGGTAGCTTGATGTCCCACATGTCGGCAAAAGGGACTAGAAGATTTATGAAAGCGAGTGCTCCACTCTTACGACGGAGGAGTAGATGACACGACGGCCCAGTGAACTATCACTTGTACTGTATAGTACTATAGTTTTGTTGTTTCGCCCGATCCATCGATACAAACCCGATTAAACAGCAAAGGATGGGATTTTTCCCGCGCGGTAGATGATACTGGCCATACATTTCAAAGGCAATTTTAATGTATGCAAACTGAATAATTATAAGTAACAACATGATATGTAGTAAAACTAAAAACACATATGATTTATTGTGTTAGAGTGTAGTAGTAGTGCTGTATTGCATAGTTGTTAGATGTAACATGCGAGAATGTGTAGAGATGTAGTTTTGGAGGGACTATACAGAGAAAAGCATAATACGGTCACCGAACTTCAGAATAAGCTGATTACGGTCACTATATACATTTTGCGGTCATTATACAGTCACTTGCTCACAGTTCAACATCGGATTGCACTCTGTTGACCGACCAATAGTCTGCGTGGTGCCATGTTGACTAGTTAAATTGACCACCTTCCTTGTTGGTCCCACCTGTCAGTTCGCATAGGGAAAAGGTCAGATAAACACAAATTTACGCAGGCACGACAAGGCTCCAACCCGTGCGCGGGAATCAGCTGGTTGTGTATGTGTCTGTCAGGGCCTCATGTGTGCCCACGCATGTGTAGGTTGAGCACTTGAGCGTGAGAGTGTGTGTTGGTCGTGTGGTGTACTGGTGTGTGCATGCATGCGTGCGTGTGTGCGTGTGAGTGTTGCGTGCGTGCGTGGCTGCGTGTGTACGTGTGAGTGTTGCGTGCGTGCGTGGGTGCATGTGTTTGTGTGAGTGTTGCATGGATGCAGTTCGTGTGCATGCGTGCGTGTGTGTATAATCACCACTCCAGCTCATGTGTGTTAAAACAGACGTCTCAGCATACCAATACAAGGCCACCTTGTCCGTTGTGCCCGCGGTCATGACTTCGAACCACCGTCCAAATATATTTTTGTCATTTGATACTAGCAAGATGCCCGTGCGTTGCACGTAATATCAAGATGCATTTGTATGACTTGTTTATCTTGTGAGAGAAAAGGATAAATGAGGGAAGGCCTTATTTGAAAATGTGGAGAGGTGTGTGGGTACCTTTTTGCAAAATTGCCATAGTTTCTTTCCTATCCATCAGATATAAATCAGACGGCCTATATTGCAGGATGGTAGGCACATCATCATCACCAACTCTGTTTTTTATATGAGTGTATTTTATGTATTTTATAAGAGTGTAGATGTAGATTAGATACAAGTGGACAGGTGGGCACAATGGTAGTGAGATAATGTGATGCAACACTAGAGGTGCCACGTGGAGCGTTTAACTGGTCAACTAGTCATGTCATGAGCAAATACAGAGTTGTACGGTGAGCCCGTGACTGTATAATAACCACTAAACGTAAATGGTGACCGTAATGAGTGGATTCTGAAGTCCAATGTACGTATCGTGCTTTCGCTTCAAATACAATGATCTTCATTGCATATATCGCGAGAGAAAGATGAAACATGCATGAATTTTCTGGGGGCTTACTTTTAGAGGACCTGGAGATAGTTTTGTGTGCATACGTGAAAGGGGCATACAGGGGGGTATGCAATGGAGAGAGAGATGCTCTTCGTTTCTCTTTATTATGACTAACTTTGTATATAGTATAAAAATATACAAATTCATAGTGCGGAATAAATATCATTGTGGGCACCATGCAATGCAAATTAGCGTTCGTACTCCTCCATATAACTTTGTAATGTTGTATATATGTAGAAACTCTAAAATAAATTTTTGGCCACACTTTATTCAAAAGGAATGTTGTATGCGAAATAACGTGAAGAGAGGGCTTTTCAGATCAATGGGGTACGTGATGTAACATGTGTGAAAGTGTAGTTGATGCATTTGGCGGGGCCTATAGAGGTATGTGTGTCTATTACGTACTCGAGAGAGGCATGGATAGAGGGGCCGACGGGGGTGGGGGCGTGGGAGAGATAGCACGAGAAATGAGAGTGGTCTAGAGAGAGAGAGACGAATATGACGTCACGACAAGAGATTCCATTCCCTTGAGTGTGTATATGCAAGGGGGGAGGGAATAGAGGCACTAGGAGAAATTTTCTGTGTGTGTGGTGTTTGTGTTGGTATGTGTGGGTGTGATAAGATAATGAGACGTGGGGGCAGAGGGTGTGTCACCGCGTGAGGTCCGGTGGGTCGAGGTGAGGCCCTTCGTTTGGTTCCGTCCTGCGCCACATTGGTCGGCCCGTGACGCATTTTGGGAAGACCCATGGATGACTAGTCGTACAAGACAAAGATAGCAGAATTGTGAAGGACTCTGTGTCCACTGAAAAAGCCGGCTAGGATTTGTAACCCTAGGTTCCCGGACTAAGGTAACCCCTTTATCTCTGATATTACTATTCATCCAACCTAACTTTAAGGGGCATCCTACAGAATTCTCTGCTAGAATCATACTCGTCAATTAGGAAGAGGTGTGAGACAATGCGTGAGGGACAGCCGTAAAGATAATGTGCGTACATGAGGCACGTAGGCAGGTCCATGTATATAGAAAGGGTCGATGAGGATTGTTCGTGTGTATGTTTGCGAGAGGACGAGTGCTTGTGATAAAGGTTAGTGAAAACAGTTGTAAATGGTTACGAGAGGGAGGGAGGGTTATATCTAGAGCATGTGTGCGAGAAAGACACCTCGGGAGAGAGTGTGTGAGCATGTGTGAGAGACCACCGATGGAGAGTGCAACTACACATAAAAGACTGCTCTACACATTGATTAAAGATATAAATTGTATCCAAATATTAGGATGGGATCATGATATTTGCAATTCGCGTAAGGAGCAGTCATTGATCCACCAGACATCTCGATTCTAACGAATTTGAGCATGTATATGTTATTATTCGACACAATTGATCCACATAGTTAGCATTTTGAACTCCAGACAATGCATCGCTTTAGCAATCGAATATAAACGTGAGTATAGTTCATGTTGTGTGTGTAAAGCACATTATACATACGAAAGTTACACAATGGACATTATAAATAGCTACCTATGAACTAGCATACATTTGAATTAAACTTAAGGTGGTTTAAAAAATAGAATTCAACTTGAAGTCCATTCAATTATTTGAATTTGATATCATGGCATTTGTAAACCATACCTAAATTATGGGGGCACCAATCTTTGCTCTGATTTTGTACATAATAGCATATGTAGTCGTGTACAAAATAGATTCAAATTTAGCTCCTCTATTCCAAAATAATCATAGTTATAGGACTTTCAAGTGTCAAAATTTCAAAAAGAAGCGGATAATTTAATGAGGTTTTCAAACATACAAGGTCAAATATAACGTTGTTTATTTAGGTCAATCCTCATAGTTCAAGAGTACTCTAAACGTGAATGCTTGTGTTTCAAAATTTCGAACGAAGCGCCCAAAGAGCCTCTACTCGCCCGAAACCGCATGAGACCAATGTTTGGTAGTACAAGGAAATTACTTTTCTAATAACTCCGACCCATGAAACCTACCGGCCCGACGTACAAAGGTCTAAACCGGGGAAGGTTTGTAGCTTCATCTAGACGCCACGCAACCGCCTCCGGAAAACATTCATACACAATGGCCGCCTAAGAACACATGCGCGCGGCCGAAATCGTTCCCGCCCACTATTTGGGACACCTGGGATTACCATCCTACCCCCGACCCGCAGTAGGTCCGAAATTTAAGAGGGGGGCAAAGTTTGTACTTTCCCCAAATTTCAAACAAGCGCGTCCCATCGTCTATTCACAAAAGCCAAAAACAAGCTCGTCCCAGACCGAAACATGGTTCCCCCCACCCGTCCGATTCCCCATTCATACTCCATGCGCGCCAAAACTACCTCTCCACCAGCCGCGAAACCTCGGCATCCTCCGTCCGCCACCCCATCCCACCCATCAACCGCCGCCCTCCTCCATCATGCCGGAGCCGATACCCCAACGTCGTCGTCCACCGCAACCTCAACCACAATGCCCTCCACGACTAGTAGTTGGAGTCGAGGCCGAGCCGTCCGTACTAAGCCAATTCAACCACGCCGTCCTGCGCCTCACCGCTGCCGCTCCAACTTCGCCACCATCCACCGCACCGGAGTTGTTCCTGCACCCTCCAGAACATCGGTTTCCCCTGTAAAAAGAAGAAGATCAGTGCGACATGTGGAGGTGACCACACCGGCAACCGAAAAAGGTACTCCTCTTCCCTTATTCGTGCAAATCTTATGTCTCTGCTTGCACGGTATTCATCCCACAGAAGACACTAGTTGACCACTTCTTCTTGATACTAGATGTTCCTAGTAACTCGCGATGCACAAGGTTTCTCCTCATATACTATTTCACCTTAGCTAGAGGTCCGTCGCCGCCCTGAATTTCAATTTCTGGCCAGTTGATTCCCAATTAACGGAAGCATTCCCCGGCGTAACAGGCGCTAGTACGCCTATTACGCCGGGGAAGCAGCGCCTTGGTGTTTACCTTAGGTGCGTGTGCGGCCTAGAGCTACTGGCGCCCGATCTGGAGGTCGGCCGGGATTAAAGGGATGGCCTGGGGGCGCTGCCAAGCACGGCGGTGGTGTGAGGTCGATGGGAGGGCGGGGCGATGGAGGCAGGGGTCTGGGCCAGTGGTCGCTGGCGGTTCGAGAAAGCTCGTCAACAATGACGGGTGGGAGGTAGACAAAGGCCATCTTCCTGTTCCTTATAGATCGGACGGTTCGTTAAAAAAATCGACTGGCCTATTTATTTTCAGTCGACTATTATCTTAGATATGACCACATGTGATGGTGTGCTGGAGGAGTACCTGCATTTCCTGTGCTCATATATTACAAAATCGTACGGAGTAGAATCTAATTTTGTTTGCCATGCAATGTTGTAGAGCTATCATATGTCTCCTGTCATTTATTTTTCAGCCACCTGGTATCTGCTACTTTTATAGTGCACTAGTTCTGCACACACTTCACCCATACTCTCACTATTGTGTTTTTATGCAAGGGTATTTCAGAGTCTGCCAAAAGAGAAGCAGCAAAGAAAAGAGAGAAGTCGCGCCAGCTTTCTTCGCGGGTATGCACGACATGTTACAGCGCTATAAAGGGTGCAGTGTCAGCAGATGGAGACGGTAAACGTAGCTCTGGGGTTGATGACCTCACTCGCAATGAACCACCATCCCAGGTGCTTGCTTTAACTTCGCGGTGTCATATGTGGTTGCATGTTCCATATGGTGTCTAGCTTGTATTCGAAAGACCGAAGTCGGTAAGATAAGGAAATATTTTTTTTACATGAACCACCATCCTGTGAGTGCCAGAAGACAAATAGCTAGTCAGGGCACTGGCGAAGCCAGTGACAAGCCCAGCAAAGATAGGCATCACCTGGAAGCCAACTGAAAAGTTGCGATGGTGGCGAAGCAGCCCGCCTCCCACCAGGCTCTTAGGTCCTAGATGATCATGCTCACCACTCCAGCCGTATGTCTAGCTTGTATTGCTTCTAATTTCACATTATACCTTTGAATATGACATGCCTTTCTGTTTTTGGTACATACTAGTACATCTGTGTATTAACCATGTTCTTACATCAAACTAATGTTCTTGTGTATCCCTCATCAATCACTTATGACGAGGCAGGCATGCAAGGGGACTACTCCTCATTTAAAGAATGCAGCGTCAGCCTCCCGACATGATTCTCAAGAAACAGAATGCTAGATGAAGATAGTGAATGTAGCTCTATAGTTGATTACAGCATTTCCCCTACACTAGCATCGCAGGTGCTTGCTCTAACTTGGCAGCGTGATATGTGGTTGCATGTTGCATATGGTGTCTAGATTGTAATTCTTCCAATCTGGTTAAACTGCATGTGCTAGTCTGCTTAGCTTATACATTATACATGTTAATGTGACATGCCTTCCTGTATTTAGTACATAGTACATCTATCTATTAAGCATGTCCTTACATAAAACTATTGTTTTTTTGTATACCGCATCAATCAATATGACGAGCCACCTTTAGTATATGCAGTGCAATATTAGTTGCATCTTTCATATGATTTATAGCATGCGCTGCTTCTAATTTGTTCAAATTCCATTTATGATGGGACGCTTTTAACTTGGCAGAGTCATATTGGTTGCATCTTTCATGTGGTGTCTAGCTTGCATTGCTTCTTATTTGCTGGAATGGTTTCTGCTTAGTTTACACAAACAGTTGTGAACATGCCATGCTGTCCTGTTTTTCGTACATATTCCATCCTGGTATCATGTGTTTGCCTTACATCAAAGTAGTGATTGTCAGTATCATGCATGAATGAGTTCTGAAGAGAGAAATTTATTGTTTTTTCTTATCGGTTTTACTTGATAATTGAAAAGCAATAAAGCGGAAGGAAGTTAGCAAGGCAGCGGATAAAGGTGCTCCTTCCGAACGGAGGGCCTCTACAGTTTCTACTCCTCCACACCCCAAGATGATTTCCAAGACAACACATGCATAGACACTCAACAAAGCTGTGTTTATGATGAGCACGTCTCCCCTAGTGCAGCATCACCGGTGCTCCCTCTAACTTGGCACTGTTATATGTGGTTGTATGTTATGTGTGATGTCTAGCTTGTATTGCTTCTAATTTTGTTGAATTCCATCTGCTTACTTTACACATTATACTTGAATAAGACACGTGTTCCTGTTTCTAGAACATACAATATCTGTCTATCACATCATGTTCTTACATCAAATTACTACTGTCTTGTAACCTGCAACAATCACTTATCATAAGACACGTTTGACTTCAGAGTGTGATATAGGTTACATCTCACATTCTTTTCTAGCTTGTACTACTAATTTGTTTAAATGGCACTTATGACGAGACAGTTTTAACTTGGTAGCGTGATATTGGTTGCATCTTTCATATGGTGTCTAGCTTTCATTGCTTCTAATTTGTTGAAATGCCTTCTCCTTAGTTTACACATCATAAGCTGTGAATATGAAATGCTATGAATATGCAATGGCACTAATGACGAGAGACCTCTAACATGGTAGTGTGATGTTGTTTGCATCTTGCATATGATTTATTTCTTGTACTGCTTCACATTTTTTTAAACGCCATTTATGATGAGACACTGTTTACTTGGCAGAGCGATATTTGTAGCATCATTCATATGGTGTCTACCTTCCATTGCATTGCTTCTAATTTGGTGAAATGTCTTCTTCTTAGTTTACACATCATAGTTCTGGTTATCTCTTTCGTCCTATTTTTCATACATATTACATCCTGTTATCATGTGGTTGTCTAACATCAAAGTTCAATTCGTCTACATCACGCATCAATTTGTTCTGAAGAACTAAATTGTTATTCGTTTTTCTTGTCGGCTTGACTTAACATGGCACAGAGAAAGAGGAAGAAACACAGAATGGCAGGGAATGAGAAGCGGATGAATCCTGCAGATTCTGCTGGTACTGATGGTACAATAGAAGGTCAAAGTCCAATGGAAAATTCTACAAACACGGCATCCCATGCTACACGAGCTGCAAAAAAAGCCAAACAGAAACAAATAGCTGCCACCAAACAAGCAGAGACAACCCTAGTTCTTGCAACACCTACCACAGTACTATCAGCTACACGACTTACTCATGCATCAACTGAGCTAGCAGCACGTTCCCAAGCTCCCTTGCCACCTGACACTACTTCCCAAGCACTCTTGACACAAGACGAGTTGGCAATATCAGATGAACCTTGTGAGCTTCAACAACAAGAAGGTAGTTGCTGGAGTCAAGTTATAGTTGCATGCTTCTTTATATGTAGTCTCATAGTTTCAGGTACACTAACACTTCCTATGTTCGTTGTTGGACTAGCACCTAGGCGCAAGAGGAAACAAACATCAGGGATAATGTTCGATAGGTTAACTAAATCTAGAGGAGGAAGAATGGAGATCTGTTTTAAGATAGGTTTAAAAAGTCCACGAGATGCTACAGAGTCAGACAAGTTAGTATGAGAGGCAGCGGTTGCCGTTAGGTGTCATATACGTATCCTCCCAACATGGATTCAGTACAGGAATGACAAACACGAAAACTAGTTCAACACCTTCCTCGACCATTTATTTGTAAGTATGGTTATGTATGGAAACTAGTACTATCGTCTTGCTCTGTCCCATACTTTCTAGGTTGCTGATAAAGGGACTCCCATAATTTTCAACAGATGAGGTTCAAGTTGGATAGCCAAGATGATGCAACCACACAAGCTTGCACCCATGTGTTCAAGTCTGCTCTGCGACAGTATTGGTATAACTTGAGGAAAACTCACTTTGAAGGCAAGGCTAACTGTGAACTTTCCCAAACATCTCCAGTGGAAAATATATCGGATGAAGACAGGAGGGGCCTTGTTAAACACTGGTCTGATCCGAAGTATCAGGTACATTATATATATGTGATCAGATCACATGTTCAAATCCTACTTACGCATGTGCCACACAAATCTATCTTCTTGTAGGTGAACTACTCAAAGAACAAGGCCAACCGTACGAAAGTTAAATTCCAATAGACGACAGGATCTTGTAGCTATACTGCACACTGCGAGGCTCTTGTAATTAGTTGCTATTTCACTCTTTTCGTTGTACCATATTATCAGATCTATATTGACTTGTTCGAAATGCAGAGGAAAGCCCGCAAGGACCAAAAAGTACCTGAACCAAATGTTGTGGAAATCTTCAAGGACTGTCACACAAGCAAGAAGAAGGGCATGACTACAACAGTCAAAGTCACTGTTGTAAGTCCTTAATCCACATGCCTTTTAACTACTCCTTAGTCTGACTTGTGCCTTGAACTGCATGGTTTGCAGCCAATATCTATTACTCTTTTCAATTTTATACACAATTTCCTAGCGTGTCATTGCACCTTAAAAGGTTTAAAAGAGAGGAGTGATGTTCCTTTGATCTTGACCCATAATCTAGTTCCGTGCTGGACTTGCCCACACAATGTTACACTTGCATGTTTGTCTGTTCTCAGTTGTTTTGTGATATGAATGATGTCATACTATTCTTACCGTATTATAAACTTCGTCTCTTTATCCTTAGCCCTCAATACAATGTGAAGAAATAGACAATACATTAGCGATGGTACATGGTCATATGTTTGGAACCTGGTTTTATTATGTACTTTGCAATAAAATACAACTAATATTTTACATGGTTCACCAGAATAAGTTTTGTATATAGACCAAAGCTATTTTGTTTGGTCTTGCTGCCTCCTTAATATCTTCTGTTCTGGTACTACTAATGTAAAACCTCAACTTTTCAGCGAGCTATGGAAAAATGGTGGAACCTCCACCTTCTGAAGGTGGCGAGGCAACTATAACCGCAATGTCAGCTCTTGCTGGAGTGGGTCAGTACATGTCCACTAACAGTGCCAAAAGCACGTTCCTGCGTAATATTGGGTTGGTTGTTAAGGCAAGATCGTCCAAACTTCCTCATGATCAAGATATGCAAGCTCAAAGCAATGTTGTATCTGCGCTCTAGACACAAGTCCATTCCCTAACAGAGACCCTTTGTGAAACAAGGAGAAACATTGCTCAATGTCGTCAAGAAATGCATGGTTTTGAAATCAGACTATCAGAAATTTGCTATGTTATTTAGGAGCCTAGGGGAAATGAAGGCGAGTGTTATGGTGCTCCATCGGACAATACATCATGAAAACGTAACAGTCAGGTCAAATGAACTGAGCTTCTGAACTTCTGGTGGTCCATTTATCTTCTAGACTGTTAACTTTTATGCCAACCTTCCTTTTGTTATATAGTTGTAATTTGTTTTGGTGCGATACAATTTATTCTTAACATGCAGCCACAGGCTGAAGAAAACAGCAAGCCATTTTTGTATAATCTAGGGTGTTCCCTATATTTGCACCGGTGGCGATCTTTGATGCCGAGTGGATGTAATCTGTGTAATTGCCTTAATAGCCTAGCGTTAGTTTCAGCCTTATTTATTTCCTAGTCTTCTTTTTCCCTGGTTTGCTAGTGGCCTCAACTACCATGGGCCATATACGGGCCGTAGGATCCATGGGTCTCCTACGGTTCGTCGATAAATGGGCCTGTAATCGGTGGGCCTCGGGCCGTCGGATAAATGGGTCTACATGGGCCGTAATCGGGCGTAATTGGTATCGGCCCAGCACGGTAACTGGCCGTTAACAGGTTGTAGGACAGCAAAGGCTTAATTCTATCACAGGCATAACAGGTCGTTAATGGGCCAGAATATAGGACGGGCTGGAAACGGCGCAACGGGTTAACAGGCCAGAAACAGGCCGACTCTTGCCATGGGCCGAATTTGTCCCATTAGGGGAACAGGCCAGTAACGGGCCGACTCTTGCGATGGGCCGAATTTGGCCCATTATGGGAACAGGCCAGTAACGGGACGACTCTTTCCATGGGCCGAATTTGGCCCATTAGGGGAACAGGCCAGTAACGGGCCAGAAGTAATCGAGGGCCGAAAAGGAGCCCAAGAACGTATGGGCCGTCAATAGGCCGAAAGCTAACACGGGCTAGAAACGGCCCATGTAAATCACGAGCCGTAAATGGATACAAAGAAAATTACTGTTCATTATGGGTTAGAGTCACCGTGGGCCTGTAAAGGGCCGGAAGATACGAAGGCCTCATATCGGTCGAAAGACGTCGTGGGCCATACATGGTTCGAAAGTAAAATGGGCTGGTGTTATATTCGACGGCCCACATGATGTTGTTGGGCCAATTTCCTTTAGGGCTTAATGGGTCGTGAGTTAACGGGCCATAAAATCGGCTATTTGTGAAGAGACCGTTAACAGGCTTTTCATGGGCCAGCCCGTTAACTTTTGACCAAGTCAAACGGGCCGGCTTTGTAAGCTAAATGGGTCGGTGGCGGGCCGTGGCACATGTCGACATATCATAGGCGCTTTTCTGACCCACTGACGAGCTGACACGTGTTTCGTGCGGCCAATAAGAATTTTACACGTGGAAATTTCCCATTGGTCGGGGCTGTTAACGGGTTATTGGATCCAAAACCCGACCCGATAGCTTAACGACGTTCCATTACGGTGGATGCCATGTGTCGGTCACCCTTGATGAAAGCACTCCTGTGACGTGCGATTTATCGTCATGGAAGTGGACACTTCCGTGATGATAATTTTGGTAATGTTAGGGAACACTTCTACGACAGCACCGGTATGACTATCTTGATTCTGTCATAAAATCGTCATGGATGTACATGCATGACAAAAACGCGACCTACTGTGACAAACACATATCATCACGGAAGTGTATTTTTTTGTAGTGAATACTCATATCATCAAGATCAATCAACCAGGAAGTAGGGTATTACCTCCATAGAGAGGGCCCAAACCTGGGTAAACATTGTGTCACCCGCCTCCTGTTACCATTAGCCTTAGACGCATAGTTCGGGACCCCCTACACGAGATCCGCCGGTTTTGATACCGACAGAGGGGAACCTAAAACTTTTCAAAAAGGAAAGTGAAAGTGAGAAAGACAAGCATTGTTGAAGTGGGGGAGCTCCTTGAACTTTGTTCATGCTCACGGAAACTTTGTGAATCTTAGTTACAGAAACTTTTCATCAAAAATAATTATCCCCTTGTACAATTCCATTGTATTATAAAAATAATGTGCCAAGGTTTGCCTTTAGGATGTTTAGATTGCTTGTTGGTTTGTGCGGTGCAAGACAGAAACTTTGGCTGTAGTGCGCGATTTTACAGTTTTTACTGGAACGACAAACGGTTATGAAACTTTTTGCACTATCTTTCTATACAAATTGTTTATTTTTGTGAATTTTGGCAGAATTTTTGGGGTAGCATAAGTATGGTGAATGTTCATATTACTACAGACTTTTATGTTTAAGATAGATTCTGTTATTGATGCATAGTTTTATTGTTTTGATGAAACTATCAATTTCTATTAGTGGATTAAGCCATCGAAAAGTTATATTACAGTAGACACAATGAAAAACAAAATATGAATTGGTTTGCAACAATACATAGAGTAGTGATTTGCTTTATTATACTAACGGATCTTACCGAGTTTTCTGTTGAAGTTTTGTGTGGATGAAGTGTTCGAAGATCGAGGAGGTCTCGATATGAGGAAAATGAGGAGAGAAAAGAGCTCAAGATTGGGGATGCCCAAGGCACCCCAAGTAAATATTCAAGGAGACTCAAGCGTCTAAGCTTGGGGATGCCCCGAAAGGCATCCCATCTTTCTTCAAAAAGTATCAGTATGTTTTCGGATTCGTTTCGTTCATGCGATATGTGCAAATCTTGGAGCATCATTTGCATTTAGTTTTCACTTTTCTTTTATGCACCATGCTGGTATGAGATAGTCCATGGTTGATTTATAGAATGCTCTTTGCACTTCACTTAAATCTTTTGAGTATGTTTTTATAGAATGCTTCATGTGCTTCACTTATACCATTTGAAGTTTGGATTGCATGTTTCTCTTCACATAGAAAACCGCCATTTGTAGAATGCTCTTTTGCTTCATTTATATTTGTTAGTGCATGGGCATATCTTTTGTAAAAAGAATTAAACTCTCTTGCTTCACTTATATCTATTAAGAGAGATGACGGGAATTGGTCATTCACATGGTTTGTCATAAAATCCTACATAAAACTTGTAGATCACTGAATATGATATGTTTTATTCCTTGCAATAGTTTTGCGATATGTGGTGGGTTCTAGTAAATGGTTGTGTTTAGTGAGGATATTGGTGTTAAGGTTTGTGATTCCCTAAGCATGCATGTATGGTCTCCTAACTATGTAACCAAATTGGCGCGCATTGTATTTTGATTGTTTATCTTTGCGTGAAGGTCGGGGGCGCGCGATTGTTAACTCCTACCAACCTCCCCCCTAGGAGCATGCATAGTAGTACTTTGCTTCGAGGGCTAATAAAATTTTGCAATAAGTATATGAGTTCTTTATGACTAATGTGAGTCCATGGATTATACGCACTCTTACCCTTCCATCATTGCTAGCCTTTTTGGTACCGTGCATTGACCTTTCTCACCTTGAGAGTTGGTGCAAACTTCGCGGGTGCATCCAAACCCCGTGATACGATACGCTCTATCACACATAAGCCTCCTTATATATTCCTCAAAACAGCCACCATACCTACCTATTATGGCATTTCCATAGCCATGCCGAGATATATTGCCATGCAACTTCTAACATCATCATATACATGACTTGAGCATTCATTGTCATATTGCTTTGCATGATCATAAGATAGCTAGCATGATGTTTTCATGGCTTGTCCATTTTTTGATGTCATTGCTATGCTAGATCATCGCACATCCCGGTACACCGCCGGAGGCATTCATATAGAGTCATATCTTTGATATTGAGTTGTAATATTGAGTTGTAAGTAAATAAAGTGTGATGATCATCATTATTAGAGCATTGCCCCAGTGAGGAAAGGATGATGGAGACGATGATTCCCCCACAAGTCGGGATGAGTCTCCGGACTTTATGAAAAATAAAAGAGGTCAAAGAAGCCCAAATAAAAAAAGAGGCCAAAGAAGACCACCAAAAAAAGAGAAAATAAAAAAATGAGAAAAACGAGAGAAGGGGAAATGTTACTATCCTTTTACCACACTTGTGCTTCAGAATAGCACCATGTTCTTCATATAGAGAGTCTCTTGAGTTATCACTTTCATATACTAGTGGGAATTTTCATTATAAAACTTGGCTTGTATATTCTGATGATGGGCTTCCTCAAATGCCCGAAGTCTTCATTAGCACAAGTTGGATGCACACCCACTTAGTTTCCAGTTTGAGATTTGATACACTTATAGCTCTTAGTGCATCCATTGCATGACAATCCCTACTCCTCACATTGGCATCAATTGACGGGCATCTCCATATCCCGTTGATTAGCCGCGACGATGTGAGACTTTCTCCCTTTTTGTCTTCTCCACATAACCTCCACCATCATATTCTATTCCACCTATAGTGCTATCTCCATGGCTTGTGCTCATGTATTGCGTGAGGGTTGAAAAAGCTGAAGCGCGTTAAAAAGTATGAACCAATTGCTTGGCTGACACCGGGATGAGCATGAGGGGTACCTTCTATTAAGAAAATGGAGCATAAAAGACTATATGATTTTGGAGGGATAACATTCTGAAGCATTGATATTTTGAAATACATGATTGTTTGTTGGGATACCCGAGTATTAATTTTTTTATGTCAAATGATAGACTATTGCTTTGAATCACTCATGTCTTAATATGCATGCCATGGTTAGATTACATGATCAAGATTATGCTAGGTAGCATTCCACATCAAAAATTATCTTTTTTATCATTTACCTACTCGAGGACGAGCAGGAATTAAGCTTGGGGATGCTGATACGTCTCCATCGTATCTATAATTTTTTATTGTTCCATGCCAATATTATTCAACTTTCATATACTTTTGGCAACTTTTTATACTATTTTTGGGACTAACATATTGATCCAATGCCCAGTGCCAGTTCCTGTTTGTTGCATGTTTTATGTTTAGCAGAAAATCCATATCAAATGGAGTCCAAACAGGATAAAAACGGACGGAGAATATTTTTGGAATATTTATGATTTTTGGGAAGAAGAATCAATGTGAGATGGTGCCCGAGGGGGCCACGAGGCAGGGGGCGCGCCCCTGACCCTCGTGGGCACCCCGTAAGGCGGTTGCTGCTCTTATTTTGTCGCAAGGAAGCTAATTTCCGGAAAAAAATCATGTTGATGGTTTCAATCCAATCGGAGTTACGGATCTCCGGATATATAAGAAACGGTGAAAGGGCAGAATCAGGGAGGGCAGAAACAGAGAGAGAGAGAGACAGAGAGACAGATCCAATCTCGGAGGGGCTCTCTCCCCTCCCACGCCATGGAGACCATGGACCAGACGGGACACCCTTCTCCCATCTAGGGAGAAGATCAAGGAAGAAGAAGAAGAAGGGGGGCTCTCTCCCCCTCGCTTCAGGTGGTGCCGAAGTGCCACTGGGCCATCATCATCACCGCGATCTTCACCAACACCTCCATCATATTCACCAACATCTCCACCACCTTCTCCCATCTATCTACGGTGGTCCACTCTCCCGAAACCCGCTGTACCCTCTACTTGAACATGGTGCTTTATGCTTCATATTATTATCCAATGATATGTTGTCGTCCTATGATGTCTGAGTAGATTTCCGTTGGCCTTTCGGTGATTGGTGAATTGCTATGATTGGTTTAATTTTCTTGTGGTTATGTTGCTTTCCTTTGGTGCCCATCATATGAGCGCGCACGTGGATCACACCATAGGGTTAGTTGTATGTTGATAGGACTATGTATTGGAGGGCTAGAGTGACAGAAGCTTCAACCTAGCATAGAAATTGATGCATACGGGATTGAAGGGGGACCAATATATCTTAATGCTATGGTTGGGTTTTACCTTAATGAACGTTAGTAGTTGCGGATGCTTGCTAATAGTTCCAATCATAAGTGCATAGAATTCCAAGTCAGGGATGACATGCTAGCAGTGGCCCCTCCCACATAAAACTTGCTATCGGTCTAGTAAAGTAGTCAATTGCTAAGGGACAATTCCGCAACTCCTACCACCACTTTTCCACACTCGCTATACTAACTTTATTGCATCTTTTTCTAAACAGACCCTAGTTTATATTTACGTACTATTTGTATTCTTGCAAACCTATCCAACAACACCTACAAAGTCCTTCTAGTTTCAAACTTGTTTTAGGTAAAGTGAACGTTAAGCGTGCGTAGAGTTGTATCGATGGTCGACAGAAGTTGAGGGAATATTTGTTCTACCTTTAGCTCCTCATTGGGTTCGACACTCTTACTTATGTAAAGAGGCTACAATTGATCCCCTATACTTGTGGGTTATCAATGTGCCAAATGATGTAGATGATGTGTTGTGTATGTGTTTGTTTGTCTCTTGTTGCTTATAGTTTGGAAGAGCTTACTACTCTCGATGTTTCGCTCAAATGATTGAGATGATGTGTTGTGTATGTGATGCCACAAATGGCCTATTATTTCTTATGTTGTAGTATATCATTGCAAGGAACAGCTCTAAGTGGCCTATGTTTTGTCGGAATGTCAAATCATTTTCGTTCCGGCAAATTTTAGGCGCTCGATATGTCCTATTTTTAGCAAAGGTCATGCCGAAATTTTCCGTTGATTTCGGCATGACTTGTGCTAGGAAGTAAGACAAATCGAGTTCTCGAGATTTGACAAAATGGGAATTAAATGACATTCTGGCAAAACATAGGCAATTTTTATGTCATTATTCATTTTATCAGTTCTAAAATTAAACCGGCAAATTCAAGCCTAGGCAAAATGGCGCACAATGTCGAGGCCGGGGTTTCTAACCATGCCACCGCCGCCGTAGATGCGAACACACTCCTTGACTATCTGGCTAGTTAGGAAGAAGGGTAATAGGCCCCCCTTCTCTCAAGGAGGGTGGTGGTGGCGTCGCGACCACTGATGGCACCGAGACTAACATCTACATCGGCAACCGGACCACAAATGGTGGTAGCCAAGCCACTCAGAAGAAGAAGAAAAAGAATAGTACCTGGGCCCCAAATAAGCTCGACACCGGAAGACTATAGGTGCATGAAGTGTGTCCCAGCAAAGGAGAGCCAACAAGTCCTAGAGTGGTGTCAGCGGGCTACGACAATAATGTAGCATGCATCCTACGAGAGATCATCAATATCAACAAGACGAACCTAAGGAATGATAACAAAGGAACTTTGACTGATCTCCTCCTAACCAAGTTGCATGCTAGATACAAGTTCCCTAGACGAAGTGCCGCTGTCGATCCATTGAAAGATCGGAACATGGCTTTTGTAAACAGAAAAGCAATGAAAAAGTTCAGCAAGGACTTGGCCGCCTAGAATTGTTGTTGGAGAAAAGACATGGCTTTAGAAGGTTCATCCTACACCACGATCCACGCTCACTGGCTGATGATTAATGAAGAGGTCTAAGAGAAATTCACCAATGCTGCCCCTGAAACCAAGGCCAAGTCACAACATTTCATGGGTCTTCAGGCCAGGAATGTCAGGGAGTAATGCCTCGAAACCATGGTTACACGAGGAAGTAGTCTGTGTGTGACAAGGAGGATGTGGAACATGAACGTCAAATGCAACAAGACCCATTCGCGGAGTTCACCGACCCACGGGAATGTGATTTCATCAAGGCCCGGTATAGGAAATGCAAGGAGACCAGGGAATGTGTTATGTCAGGTGGTAGGTGCGACATATGCCAAAGGATGGCTAATCACTGTGGGAGCCAGTAAGACATTGCCGGTGCCTGGAAATGGGATAAGGCGAAGACATGCACACCGGCGAATCTTACCCAGGTTCGGGGCTCTCCTAGGAGATAACACCCCTAGTCCTACTCTGCGGGGTCTCCGCATGATCACTAAGTCAACAAGTAGCTACAAGAGGCTCCTTGAGCTGTTCGGCTAGAGGAAGAAGAAGAGCAGGGCTAGCTCTCCTCTTCTCTATATGTGGTGTGTGTAGTTCTCATGGATCAACCCCTTGCATGGGTGCCCTCAGGGTTTATATAGGCCTACCCCCAGGGGTACAATGGTAATCAGGCTGGATGTGGGTCTAGACCGTAAGTGTCTATGGTCGTCGGCTTCTCCGCCGGCACTGGGGCCCACCGAATGGTGGGCCCCGCCGGCTGCCGGCCTCTTGGTCGACAGGCTGTGCCCATCGCCCACGGGCCCTCTCAGCTGCTCGTTATTGTAGCCTCGCTCTTGATGACGATGGCTTTGTCGGGGCAAGCATGGCTACAGTACCGCCGCCTGGCGGGCGCTCACTGTAGCCTTACCTCGTCTTATCTACTTAATGGTGCACAAACTTCTAGGGCGAAGGCAGGCCGGCTATTGGGAGTCGCCCTCCCCCCGTGCCGATTGGTCAGATCAAGCCGCCTTCTGGTGGCTCTCTAGCAAGGGGGCCCCGCCGCCTGCGGGCCATACTGACAGCCTGTCGTGGGCGACGTCATGGTCAATGTGGCAATAGTGCCGCGCCGGACAAGGGATGGCCACCAGGTAAGGTGCACTGTGGCCACGCTCGCTCCGAGATTTGGGGGTGGCAGGCTTCACTGTAGCCATGCCCCGTCTTATCGCCGTTATGTGGGTGCAAACTTTGAGGGTGTAGGCCAGGCCGCCTGCTAGGAATCGGCCACTCTGGTGGCCACCTGCTAGGAGTCGGCCTACCTCGGGAGGGCTTGTTAAACCTGCCGCCTTCCTGTAGCCGGCCATTGGGCTAGCCGGCCAGGAGAAGACGTCCCTTTGTCTTCGATACTTGAGGGGCGCAGCCAGCCCATTGTTTTGAAGAACCAGGGGGAGTGGATGAAGCTACCCGTGGTTATTTACTCCGACAGTAGTCCCCGAAGCTGGTGGGGCTTCGCAGCTGAACGGGGAACGAGAAGCCCAAGCAGCTTCCTAGTCTGAAGAGCCAAGTCGGCCACACCCAGATGCGACGTCTGGAAAATATTGAAGCCCGAAGGCGGGAAGCAGGTGGTGCACGCGCCGGCCGCCGGGCCAGCTGCCTGCTGCACGCGTGCCACGCGGCACCTACCGGCTAGACCAGCCTGCCAGCCCACGCGCGTGACGGGACATCACCGCAGGATGAGGCCCAACACTACCACGCCTCGGCCCACGTGCGGATCCTCTATGGCCGAGGCAGGCGGTTGGTATTCCAATCGTAGTTACTACATGCCGTTAAGGCGCGATAATCGCGGGATCGTGCGGGAGTGGGCACAGTTAATCCCACGATCCCCACGCCCAGCCCCCTCGGCTTTGTTGCTCTGAGGCTATAAATAGTGGGAGGAGGGGGGTGGAAGACGCACGCGCACCCACCTCCTCCTCCGCCATTCTCTTCTTCTTATTCCTTCTGCTGCTGCTGCTATCTGTCGCCACACCGCGCTCCCAGCCATCTTGCAGCGTCGCACCTGTCGGAGTAATGGGCCACGGGTAGCCTCACCCAAGTCCCAAGATTTATCAAGACTTTGGGCCAGCTTCGCCTTGCTGTGCTCCAAGCTGAAGCTCCGCCCTCTGGAGGCCAGCTAGCTCGACAGCCAACCACCAGCAGGCGACACCACGAGCGGCTGGCTTCATCCAGCTGGCCTCTAGGGAAGACAACATCGAGCAGGCGGCCATCTCGCGCCCTCAGAGTTTGAGCCCCCATCAAGAGGGCAAGATGGGGCGTGGCTACAGTGAAGCCCTAACCCCCGAATCTTGGGTTTAGCGTGGCCACAGTGTCCCGTACGGGCACTGTTGCACTGTTGCCACCTTCCCTCGACGTCACTCTAGGCAGGCGGAGCCGTGTTCCCCACTACGGCTTGTCGGTAAGGCCCGCATGCTGCGGGCCCTACCGGGCAGTGACATCCCAGAAGACGGCGCAGGCTGAACCAACCAGACCAGGAGAGGGCCGGCCTCCAGCAGGCGGCTGTCCCCTCCCTCGAAGCAAGTACGCCACCAACCTGATGAGACCAGGTGTGGCTACAGTGATCTCCCACTAGGCGGCGGAACTGTAGGCATGCTGAGCTGACCAAGCCAGCGTCAGTAGCAGCATGACTACATTGAGCAGCCAGCAACCAGACCCGCTAGCGCGGGAGTGGCCTCTCGGCTCCGTACAACACCAGCCGGCGGGGCCCACGAGGCGGTGGGCCCTAGTAGTCGGTGGAGAAGCCAGAGGCCGGAGACACTGACAGCTGGGCCCAGCAGCTGGCCAGATTACCATTGTACCCCTGGGGGGTAGGCCTATATAAACCCCCCAGGGCACCCAGGCAAAGGGTTCCCACCCCATTAGACCTAGCCACATTCCTAGAGCAGGAGAGAGCTAGCCTTGCCTTCTCCTACCTCTAGCATACAGCTCAAGGAGTAACTTTGTATCACTTGTGCCTTTAGTGATCATGCAGAGACCCCGCAGAGCAGGACTAGGGGTGTTATATCCTAGGAGAGCCCCGAACTTGGGTAAAGTACGTTGGCGTTCATGTCTATGCCTCATCGCACTTCCGGGCACCGGGGACGTTCTACTCGCTCCCACCATGATAAGACACCCTTTGGCATATGTCGCACCCAACCCCCGACATTTGGCACCCACCATGGGGCGAGGTGCACCGTCTCCCAGAGATATGCTCTGGACGGGAACCCTGTTCCTTCCCGGCGAGCGAAGCCAGCCCAGCACGCCCGATGGCGTCAGCCTCGACGCCCTGCATGGCATGGAGATCGCCTGCGCGGCGAGCTGCCTCACCGACCTCGTTGGCGAGGTTCACCTCTTCAACGAGCCAGCCTCCGACGCAGGCACCGGCTGCCCCGAGAGCCACCTCGTTAGCCTCCTCGACCAGCTTCACGTCACCAGCGAGCCTGCTATCGACCTGGAGTCTGTTGGCTCCACCGACCCGATGATCGTCGACTCTGACACAGCGTCGTTTGACGCATTCCCCACCAATGTGATGATCTATGACGAGTCGTCTCCTCGCGATGTCATCAACAGTGCGAGCGCTCGGCTGGAGATGCTCGAGACCCACTCGATGCGGCGGTACGAGACCTGACGGTGCCCATCCCAGAAGACGCAGACGCTGAGACGCTGGAGGCATGCCGCATCCAGCTTCTCCAGAGCGCTGGCCGACTGGCCAGCATGCGATGCCTCTCGGACGCCTATCGGCGCGAGATGGACAGAGCAGTCGGCGGCACACTGGCCCCTGGGGGGCCCAGCCGCATTGGCCCTATCCGGCAGCGTGGCGGGACCATCGCTAGCATGTTCAGGGCAGAACGCCCCGTCTACGCCACGCCTGCAGAGAACATCCGGGCCGCCCAGGCGGTGACGGACGAGCTGGACAAGTATGAGGGCGACGAGCGTCGCCACATGACGGAGAGAGTCTAGCAGCTCCTAGACGCGGCGGCCGCGTTGCACGAAGTCGGATGCCGCGCTAAAGAGCCCGCACCACGGAATGAAGAGCTGCCCCATAGCCAAGATCACGGCGCGACATCCCGGACGCCAACTGGCGACACCCGTGGAAGACGAGGCAACGAGCCAGCGGCTAGCCAAAGCTAGACTCGCCTTTCCATCGAGCATGATGAGGACGGCCACCCTCGGGCGGTGGATCGCCGAGGAGATCCTCCTCCTCCTCCGTCTCGTGGAGCAATACATCCCACTCTGCTGCCTATCACGCACCCGACACTCGGCGACCGCCTTGGCTGTTGAGAGGGAGTCGGAGGGAACGACACCGACTATTGGATCAACCACCTCAACCGATCCCTGGCGCTAGAAGAAGAAGACGCACTGGGCCCACCCTGTTTCGGCCCACGA
Source organism: Triticum dicoccoides (assembly GCF_002162155.2). Classification (NCBI taxonomy): domain Eukaryota; kingdom Viridiplantae; phylum Streptophyta; class Magnoliopsida; order Poales; family Poaceae; genus Triticum; species Triticum dicoccoides. The sequence continues at coordinate 276,395,101 of NC_041385.1, read as the reverse complement.
ATCCTGGATGAACCCTTTCCCAAAGGGTTCACCCTCCCGCGAGATACGCCCAAGTACACCGGCTCCATGAACCCGGAGGATTGGCTGGTCGACTACTCGACAGCCGTCAGCATAGCAAACGGCAACAAATGCGTTGCCGTGAAGTACGTCCCACTCATGCTTCAGGGCACAGCCCGTACATGGCTCAACAGCCTGAAGCCCCGCAGCATCAACAACTGGGTTGATTTCACCGAGGCCTTCATCCGTAACTTCACCAGCACGTATGAGCGGCCTCCCAAGCCCAGACAGCTCTCCTTGTGTGTCCAAGGGCCCACAGAATCTATCAGATTTCAGGTTCCGGCAGACCATTGAGGTTCGAACTCTGGGGTGCACACGAAGATCTTTCCCCTACCAACTCACGTCTCGAGGCCTCGCAAGGAATCTAGGCTAGAAGGAAGAAGACACAAGGGACACGAGATTTATACTGGTTCAGGCCACAATTGTGGTGTAATACCCTACTCCAGTGTGTGGTATGGTGGATTGCCTCAGGGGCTGATGATGAACAATACAAATGGAGAACAGCCTCGCGAGGGGCTGTTCTTGAGCTGGTGCGATGAACTGCTTGGGTGAGTTCAGTCGCCTCGCTCTCTCTAGTCTACCCAAAATCCCTCCCCAATCCCCTGTGGTGGCTAGCTCTATTTATAGAGGGAGGCCCTGGGCCTCTTCCCAAATAATGAGCGGGAAGGGCGCCAACAATTGGCCATTTTGAAGGGGAACATCTAGCACACTTATCCTGACTAAAGTTGGTCTTCGACTGCCAAAGACTCACACGATGACGCCGTCCTAGGCTCCACGCTGACCTCCATCCTGCCGTCCCGCTGGTCTTGGTATTGTTGCATCGAAACGGTAACATTTGCCTGAGGCCTTAGCCTGTGTTTTTCCCCTTTGCACCGATGGGGAAACAAGGACACTACACAGGCCGGCGCCCGCCTGGTGCCCTCCTGGTCTCGATCGTCATGGCTTGCGTCACGGGCACCTCGCGAGGTACCCTGCCTTGATCTCTCCGCCTCCTCGCGAGCCCGCCTGATGAGGCTGCTCATGAGGAAGCTTCATGTCGTCCGCCCCGCGAGGCTTGGCCCCTCGTGAGGGTCCTGAGCTTGAGCTGATGAACCTGGGCTGCACTGGGCCTCCGCTCGAGCCACGCTGCAGGCCGCGGGAAGGCAAGTCTGGGGACCCCCATGCCTACTTGCTTTGTAGAGAAGCGAAGGGGCAAGTGCGAAGCACCGCAGGCCCTAATAGCGTGCGTCCTTGGGTGCCGCGTGGCGACTGATTGGACGTGGGCGTCTCCGCTTCCCCACGACACCTCGGCAACCGTCCATCTGACAAAAAGGGGTGCCCGGGCCAGACCTACTTGCTTTGTTCTCGTTCGCCTTGCTCCAGATCCCCTTTCTCGCTCTTCTCCTTCTCGCTTCCGAAACCCCGACCGAGGCGTGGTACTCGCCGAATTTGGATCCCCTGAACGTGTCGGAGAAGAATCTCGCCCTCACGTGCCTGATGACGGTGGGGCAGGGTAACGAGGGGGCGACTGTGCTCATGGCCGGCTCCGCCCATCCTGAAGGCAAGGGGAGCACCTTCTACCCGCTATTTGTGAGCGCCATCATCGTCGGTTTGGTGCCTCCTTTTTCTGAGTTCTTCCTTGCTGTTCTTCGCCAATATAACTTGCAAGCTCTACACCTCCACCCCAACTATGTTCTTCTCCTGGCGATTTTTGCCTACTATTGTGAGTCTCACGTTGGAGTGATGCCCTCAGTGGCCTTGCTGCGTCATTACTTTGACCTCTGGGTTTTTGGTGCCCACATCTCCGCATGTGCGAGCTTTATCGCATACTCCAACTCCAATGCCATCTCGAAGCCTGGGAAGAGGATCCAAGGCTTTCGGAGCAAGTGGGTCATGGTGGACGTTGGGCACATCCACCCTCGACCGGTGCTGCCTACGGGGCAGCCCAAGGCCGTTGATGCGTGGTCTCGCGCGGAGCTTGTCGACCCCCGTGCGAAGGTGGTGCTGAAGAGGATGAACGCGGACCTGAGGCCAGGCAACTTGGGGGCGGCGAAGCTGACCGGGGCTACGCTCCTGAGGGAGTTCCTGGAGCACCGGGTGGCTCCACTCCGGGGGCTCTCGCTCCCATTATGGAGGCTTGGGAAAGCAGATGCCGCCCTTCGCCTAAGCTCTGAGGCCCTGGCCGACGAAGATCTGGCCGTGGCTCTCCATTACTTGGTTGGGGGAGACGTGGCGAGCCCGGAGGGTGATCCTATCCCCCTGTTCCTTCGTGACAACAGGGAGCAGGTGGTGAACGCCATGCCCACCTTCAACGGTGAGGGGCTGGTGCCCGCAGAAGCTTCCGGGGTTCTGGCGGCGTTGACGACGGTGAACGTGTCCTCCGATGACTGCAGCGGGAGTGAGGAGGAAGAAGAGGAGGAGGAGGAAGAGCCTGACTCTGAGGACGAGGCTGGCGCCAGGCGAGGCGGGGAGGACTCTCCCTTGGTCCCGAGGAAAGGCAGGACAGGGCTGGTTCTCCCGGGGTGTGCTCTGGTCCCCGGGTAGTCTGAGGCCAGCTCCGGCCCTCCCGACCCGCCTTCTGCCTCCGGGCCTCCCAAGGCTGACCCCAGTTGTAGGCTCTCGGGCTTCAAGTTTGGCCGGAGGCTGCTTGAGTACGCGAACGACGACCAGTAAGTGCTCGATTCGTGTTTTGCTTTGTTCCTGTCGCCATGGCTTGAAGTCTGCATCCTTTTGGCCAGGCCAGCGCCTACAGCAAAAAGGTTGAAAGGGGCTTCGGTGGCCCTGCTTGAGGCGAGTTCGTCTGCCGGGGCAGCGCCTTCATTAGTGGGGAAAGGAGGCAGCGAGGCTCGTGCCTCCCCTGCCCGGTCGTCTTCGTGAGCCAGCAGGGACGCTCCGCGCGAGGAGTCAGCCCCCATGCCCCCCTGACACTGGAGGTGCCTGCGCTTGATGCCGTCGCCGAGGTGGCCAAGTCCCAGGGGGTTCCTTCTTCCCAGGCTGTGATCGCGCTGTCATCCTTTCCGCCTATTCCACCGGCTCCCGTCTCTTCTGCTTCCTCTGCCGTCCTGGACCAGACTGCCATCGAGCTGAAACGGTTGCCGGAGGATCTTCAGAGCGATGACCCCCGCCTGGTGGCCGTGCGCCTGCAGCTAGCCTCTGGCTGGGTCCGCTTTGACGCTTCCGTCCGAGCGGCGCTGTGACGCCCCAAGACCGGAGCTTCGGATGCCTTCCAGCTATTCCGAGTTTTGCCATGTGTTTCTTTTGTGCTTGCTCTTTTATTTTTTGCATTGCATCATGTCATCATGCCATCATGCCATTTAATTTTTAAAACTCAACTAAATAAATTGTATGGATCTTCGATCCATTTAAATCGAGGGAAGGGTGACTTCTCTTTATAACATACCCTCCCGATATTTAGGGAGCTATAATAAAATATTCCATTGTTTTGGAATCACCAAAACACACTTACAAAATAATTTCGTTCCTTTTCTGCTTCAAGTTTGGTCTCCAACCTTGCCAATATTTATTTCATCATTTTCCGGAGCTCCACCAAAAATCCGAACATTTTTGGACCTTCCTTTCATCAAGTCCTAGTTCAAACCCATTTGAATTTCAAATGAGTTTGAATTTAAATCTCTCAATCATGCCCCTTTCTATTTTTCTTGGAACGAGCATATTTTTGCGAGTCCGGGAAAATAATCCCCTTCCCAAAATTCTATTTCTACCTTCCTTTCTTCTCCTTTTCTTCCTTGATTTATTTTCTATTTTCAGAAAATATAAGAGAGGGAGAAGAAGCCCAGCAGCCTGTAACCTAGCCGGCCTCTTAGGCCCATCCGCAGTCCAGCCCACCTAACCCCCTCCTAACCCTAGCCGCAGCGCCCGCACCCCGTCTCTCCCCTCGTTCCCTGCCAGCGCCGCCTACACACGCATCGAGCAGGGAGACGAGCTCCCTGCGCCTGATCCTCTCGCGGCCGCTCCCCTTGATCCCCTCTCCTCCCTCCTTGCCCGATCTCATCTCCCTCGCTCTCTCCCTCCGCACGCAGCGCCCAGTGCGCAGCTCTCCCTCCTCCCTCATCTCCCTCGCAGCCTCTCTTCCTCCCCAGCGCCGCGGCCTCGCCCTTCCTCCTCCTGCATCGAGCGCCCCCGCTCCTCCTCGCCCTTCTCCTCGCTCCGCCTCATCCCTTCCCTGCGCCCGTGCCCCTCCTTTGCCAGCCTCCGCCTGCAGGAGCAGAGCCCCGAGGTCGCGTCCCCACCGGCGACCTCTCCTGTTTCGCCGTCGCTCAGGCCCGTTGCGGTGCCGTGCGTCGCCGGAGCCCTGCGCCAAGACCTCCCCCGCCTCGGTTCGGTCCTCCTCGCGCCTAGTCCCTCTGCTGCCCCCTACTTCGTGCCTGCAGAAGTCGTCCTCCACGCCCGCAGGAGCGCCCAAGGCCCGGGCGTTCTAACCCTTGCACATCACTGTTGACCCGAGGAGACCACCGCCAAGTTCCACCAAGCCGATCGTGTACGTCTACCGTCACCGTGGGTTTTCATCAAGTTCGGCTACAGCACAAAGATACGTGCAACTACGTGGATTCGCCGAGTACGACTACTCATGGGACCCGTCAAGTTCATCTACGGGAGCCCGAACGACTACATTCGATGTGGATTTTGTCAAGTACCCCTTCGGATATGCCAAGTTCGACTACATGATGCGTCAAGTACCTCTACCGTCGACCCTGTGGGCGTCAAGTTCCTCTCCGAACGTGTACCACGACTTCCACTACGTCGTGTACGACTACTTCCCACGACGACCCGTGAACGACTACCTCCACTACGGCCCGTGAACGACTACGAAACGTGAACCTCTACCGTCGCGAGAACAACTACTTCCCTCGACGACTCGAACCGCTCCGAAAACGCACGCTTCGAAGGTATAACCGTGGACCGAATGCATGTGTTGAATGAGATGCTCGAGTTTTGCACCGTTTGCACCGTGTTCGAATTGTCACTCGTTTTCCATGCCACTAACCCGTGGGAACCCGGTAGTCGGGAGCACCCCACCATCTCTAGCATGTTGCGCACATCCACACGCCTCCTTTTGCACCGGTATCTCCATGAGTTACCGGGACCGGAACGTTGCCGTGGCATCATTTTCCGTTTCATCGCCGTGGCACCCTTTTTGTTCCGCCATGGTGACCAAATGCTTCATAACATGCTCATGTCAACATTTTCATAATAATTGCATAAACTCGTATATGTCATCCGCATCATGATAACAACATTCAAAATGTTTAAACTTGTTGTTGCATTAAATTGCTAAATGCATATGGGGATTTACCGGATTTGTTGTTTTTATATCCGGCCCCATTTAAATTGTTTAGATGGTATAGTTTATATTATGCTTCACCTCTTGCCATGTTTAACAACAGTTAATATTGTTGGGTAGCTTAAGCGAGAGATAACTAAATAATTGATGTGGTGTTCCGTCAACATGCACCTCGTTGCATATTGAGCTCCACTTAACTTGTAGTATTGTTTGTTGCACTTTGCCATGCCATGCCTCATTAAACCGGACATGCATCATACTTGTTTGTGCATCATGACTTGTTTATGCTTGTGTGTTTACTATGTTGTTTGTTTCTTTCCGGGTTGCTTCTCTCGTTAGCTTCGGTTTCGTTTCGGAGTTGTGAGGATTTGTTCGTCTACGACCGTTTGTCTTCTTCTTGGATTCGTTCTTCTTCCTTGCGGGATCTCAGGCAAGATGATCATACCCTCGAAATCACTACTATCTTTGCTATGCTAGTTTGCTCGCTCTTTTGCTATGCCAATGCTATGATGCCTACCATTTGCTTGTCAGCCTCCCAAATTGCCATGTCAAACCTCTAACCCACCTTGTCCTAGCAAACCGTTGATTGGCTATGTTACCGCTTTGCTCAGCCCCTCTTATAGCATTGTTAGTTGCAGGTGAAGATTGAAGTTTGTTCCTTGTTGGAACATGGAGATGTTGTTCCTTGGTGGAACATGTTTACTTGTTGGGATATCACAATATATCTTACTTAATTAATGCATCTATATACTTGGTAAAGGGTGGAAGGCTCGGCCTTATGCCTGGTGTTTTGTTCCACTCTTGCCACCCTAGTTTCCATCATATCGGTGTTATGTTCCCGGATTTTGCGTCCCTTACGCGGTTGGGCTATAATGGGAACCCCTTGACAGTTCGCCTTAAGTAAAGCTTCTCCAGCAATGCCCAACATTGGTTTTACCATTTGCCACCTAGCCTTTTCTTTCCCTTGGGTTCTGCAGACTCAAGGGTCATCATTTTTTAACCCCCCCAGGCCAGTGCTCCTCTGAGTGTTGGTCCGAACTAGAGTCCTGTGCAGCGCCCCCTCGGGGAAACTCGAGGTTTGGTTTTAGTTGTATGGAGCGCTCATCTGAGTGTGCCCTGAGAAAGAGATATGTGCAGCTCCTATCGGGATTTGTCGGCACATTCGGGCGGTGTTGCTGGTTTAGTTTTACCCTGTCGAAATGTCTTGTTGTACCGGGATACCGAGTCTAATCGGAACGTCTCGGGTGGAGGTCTATTCCTTCGTTGATCGCGAGAGCTTGTCATGGGCTAAGTTGGGACACCCCTGCAGGGATTTGAACTTTCGAAAGCCGTGCCCGCGGTTATGGGCAGATGGGAATTTGTTAACGTCCGGTTGTAGAAAACCCGAAGTTGACCTTATTTAAAATACATCAACCGCGTGCGTAACCGTGATGGTCTCTTCTCGGTGGAGTCCGGGAAGTGAACACGGTGTTGGAGTTATGCTTGACGTAGGTTGCTATAGGATCACTTCTTGATCATACTTTTATCGACCGTGCTTTGCCTTCTCTTCTCGCTCTCATTTGCGTATGTTAGCCACCATATATGCTAGTCGCTTGCTGCAGCTCCACCTCATTACTCCATCCTTCCTATAAGCTTAAATAGTCTTGATCTCGCGGGTGCGAGATTGCTGAGTCCCTGTGGCTCACAGATACTTCCAAAACCAGTTTGCAGGTGCCGATGAGTTTGTGCAGTTGACGCAACCAAGCTCAGGAGGAGCTCGATGAAGATCTTGTCCTTTATGTGGTTTCGTGTTAGTTGATCAGTAGTGGAGCCCAGTTGGGGTCGATCGGGGACCTTTGTCGCATTTGGGGTTCTTCTTTTATTTTGGTTCCGTAGTCGGGCCCTGATTGTATTTGGTTGATGTAATGCTTTATTCATGTAATTGTGTGAAGTGGCGATTGTAAGCCAACTATGTATCCTTTTCCTTATTATATTACATGGGTTGTGTGAAGATTACCTCACTTGCGACATTGCTTTCAATGCGGTTATGCCTCTAAGTCGTGCTTCGACACGTGGGAGATATAGCCGCATCGAGGGCGTTACAAGTTGGTATCAGAGCCTTCCCCGACCTTAGGAGCCCCACTGCTTGATCGTTTTTAGCGGCCGAGTTGTGTCCAGAAAAATATTTTGAGTCATTTAGGATTATATATATCGGAGAGTTAGGAATTCTTTTTACTCCCCAGTCTCTTCATCGCTCTGGTAAGGCATCCTGACGTAGAGTTTTGACTCTTCTCTTCTCAAATTTCACTAAATTTTTTTTAGGATCACGCGGGTATCTTGGAATCGTTCCGATGGTTTTATGATGAGAACATTGTCTTGGTGCCTCCTGTCAGGGGTTTTGTGGAAGTGTCCCGGGGAGTTGAGCTCTGAGGTGTTGTCGTCATAATTTTATCGTTGCAGTTCTGGAATACCTGAGTTTAGTACGCCGACATCGAAAATCTCTTTTATGCAGTTCGTTGGTGAGATAACCTCGACGCCACCCAGTACTGGGGCGGGAGTTCGGGAGTATTGCCATAACTTGTATAACGGATGCTTTTCGAAGGTTGAGGTAGACGATTTCCGAAGGTTTCTTGGTTATGTGTTGAAGGATGGATACAGCTGGATGTAGGATTTGTTAGTTTTGGGTGAGATATTATGCTTCCCCTGTATCCCCAACACCTGATTGCATAACCGGAAAATTTCGAGAGTTTCATAGGTGGGAATTCAAGTAGCTCTTAGGATATCTTTCTGACGGATGTATGATATGAAATTGGGGTTCGACGTCTAGTGGTCCGCCTATCCACGGTCGTTTTTTACAGTGGTCTCGTTGTGTCTTAAAGAGTCCTTGGCTATGCCGACTCGGGGACGCTTCGTATGTCATGTGCACTGCCTTGTACATGATGGTGCTGTACACTCGAGCCCGTGTAGGCCCCACCACGAAAACTTCGGACGAAATCTCTATCATATGTTTGTTCTGGCTTATTTTGCAAGCCAATCCTTTGTTTTGTTTTGAGTTGTGGTATTTGAGTTGCTTCGTAGTCAAATGTTGATTCCATACCTTTTCCAAATGGTGTTCTCATATTCCTATGTGAATACTAATCCTTCTTGATCATCGAGTCTGTCTTGTCAATCCTTTTTTTTAACCGGTGTGTCTCTCCTCAAGTGGATCCGTTCACGTCAACATTTGCAAGATCATTTATCACTTCTTCTCAACGCTGTTTGTTTCATCTGTCTCCAAGTTGCCTTTGTTTTTCCCACCCTCCCTCCCTTTTGTTTTTCTTCAAGGACTAAGATTTCTTCTTCAAGTATCCATTTTATTGATGGGAAGTTTCTCATTCTTTTCCGTCAATGTTCTTATCCGGTGATTCTCATGAAGATTCTAATGGAGCTTCAAGTTCATCATTCCTCGTTCTTTTCTTCTCCGGTGGATTTAATTCAAGCTTTGGTATTAAGCATACTCCTTTTCTTTTTTTTCCAATGCTTTTCTTATGCCGGTGCACCTCCTAATCATCCATCTCTCGCTATTAAATTGTTCCAGAGTGCTCAAGATATCTCGAAGATTCGTGTTTCCACTATGCATTCGTTCAAGATCTTTCGAGGATGTTATCTCATTCAAGTCATTTAATTCAACCGGTGCAACATCTCTTTTAAATCTTTTCAACGGTGTTCTTTTGAGTGGGCCCTAACCCACAGGTCTTTTCCCAGGATCTTACCTGACTCTTCTATTTTCCCAGAGCTATCCTAAATTCTTCTCCAAGTTTGACGTAAGAATGAGTTATCATTAGTCAAATGCTTTTCTCCAAGATCTTTCAAATTCTTTCATCGTTGGCTCAACCTCTTCGCTTTTGATTCTTCCGGAGTGTCTAAATAATTCTTGGTGGTGTTTCTCATCGTCATTCTCAGATATTGAAGACCGATGAAGACTTTTCCTCCATATCTATCCGCTCTCTCAGAGATTCGTGATTCTAGCTTCTTGCCATCCTCTCATAATTATTTGCGATTGTGAGATATTCTTTTTATCAATCCGATGCAAATTCAGGAGTCTTTTCAGTTTGATTCTCTGAAGGCCATTATTTCGGGATTATTCATTCTCAGCTTTCAGTTATCACTCTCCAATTTTACCGGTGCATCAAGTGATCTCTAATCAGCTCGTGATCTCTGCGCTCTCATGTATCTAAATCCTCTCAAGCATCCTCGTTCATTTCCAAATTCTTCCGGTGATTCGTTATCTTTTATTCGTTCCTTTCAATTCTTCCTGTGGTTCGTTCAAGAGTTTTCTTCCTTCGTGTATCATATCTATGTATTTGTTATTTCAATTCTACCGGTGGTTCATTGAAGACCTTCTCAAGTTTTCATATATCTCTTTTAATCCTTTCTACGAGAATAAGTAGTATGCCAAATCCGCTGATTGTCATCAATTTAATTGGTGAAGGATAAGCATAACATAATTCTTATTCTTGTTCATCCAAGTGATTAATTCTTTATTCCGGAGGCCCTTCAAAATTCTCGGTTTCATTTGTTTCATCTTCTCTTTTTCCCGGAGTTCCAAGCTCTAATTATCACGGAGATCCATCTAAATCATTGCAAGGATTCACCTTGTGTTTGCAATTTCTCTTTCTTTTCATTCCTTTTGTTTACCGGAGTTCTTCATGGAGATTCTACATGATGGTTCATCAAGGATTTAATTCCCTTCTCAAAGTTTTCATCGAGATTCTTTCCTAAGGAGCTCAAGCTTTCTTCATATGGTAATCCGGAGTGCAATTCTTTCTACCATATTTTGGAGGTGGTATTGTGTCATTCTTGATAATTCGAGTTCATGTTCCATGATTCACATATTGTTAAGAATGAGTTTTTTTTTAAATCCATCAACCTCGTTGTTGGAGTTATCTTGTGTCATATTTCACCTAAAGCCTTCCCTATGGCTTGTTGCTATCTATGTTGGTTATAAATGACACAAGTTATTCATCTATCCTCCCGATGAAATAAGTTTCTCGTCTCCTTGTTCTTACCAATCAAATTTATTCCGTGAGTGGCAAGTTGTCACCTCATAGTTTTGAGACGTCTTCTATAAGTCCATATCAAGCTTATCCTTTTCGTTGTTGGTTTTCCAACAACTCCGTTCGACCCGTTTCCAAAGGATGCCTTCTCAAGCTCTTTTGTGGCAGAAGTTGGCATTTTCTTCTCCATTCTGTTATTCCAATGATATATCTTCTATTGTTTCTTTCGGAGGCATTGTGACGTTGCTCTTTTCACTCACCATCTCGATTCGTGAGGATCGTGTTCTTTTCTTGCTTATCCATTTAACCGGAGTGTCTGTTTTCATTCGAGTTCTCTAATCTTATCAAGTTTTCCCTCCTTCCTCAACTGGAGAGCTGTCTGAAATCCTTCTTACCCATTGTGCCATTCTTTCAATAGTTCCGGTGGCAGTGTGTTGTTGATTTCATCAAGTAACATCCCATCTTCTCAAGTTCATGTTCTATTCCTTCCATGTTCAACCGGAGTACTGCCCGAATTCTTCCCCTCTCATCTTGTTTTAACTGGAGTGGTGTCGAATTCTATCTTGTCCATTAAACTCTTGATTCGTGTCTTTGCAACCTTCAAGTTCTCGTAATGTTCCTTGTTCCTTTTTTTTTCTAACGGATTGTTTGCAATCTCGTTCTTCTCAGTTGTGCTCTTTCTTTTAAATTGCTCAACCTCTCAAGGTTCTTTGGTTTCACTCATTGGTCGAAGAAGCAACTTAGTTTTACCTCCTCTCTTCCTCTTCCGTTTCCCTCCGGTGCCATTCTAGATCTCGGGACGAGATCCTCTCGTAGTGGTGGAGTGTTGTGACGCCCCAAGACCGGAGCTTCGGATGCCTTCCAGCTATTCCGAGTTTTGCCATGTGTTTCTTTTGTGCTTGCTCTTTTATTTTTTGCATTGCATCATGTCATCATGCCATCATGCCATTTAATTTTTAAAACTCAACTAAATAAATTGTATGGATCTTCGATCCATTTAAATCGAGGGAAGGGTGACTTCTCTTTATAACATATCCTCCCGATATTTAGGGAGCTATAATAAAATATTCCATTGTTTTGGAATCACCAAAACACACTTACAAAATAATTTCGTTCCTTTTCTGCTTCAAGTTTGGTCTCCAACCTTGCCAATATTTATTTCATCATTTTCCGGAGCTCCACCAAAAATCCGAACATTTTTGGACCTTCCTTTCATCAAGTCCTAGTTCAACCCCATTTGAATTTCAAATGAGTTTGAATTTAAATCTCTCAATCATGCCCCTTTCTATTTTTCTTGGAACGAGCATATTTTTGCGAGTCCGGGAAAATAATCCCCTTCCCAAAATTCTATTTCTACCTTCCTTTCTTCTCCTTTTCTTCCTTGATTTATTTTCTATTTTCAGAAAATATAAGAGAGGGAGAAGAAGCCCAGCAGCCTGTAACCTAGCCGGCCTCTTAGGCCCATCCGCAGTCCAGCCCACCTAACCCCCTCCTAACCCTAGCCGCAGCGCCCGCACCCCATCTCTCCCCTCGTTCCCTGCCAGCGCCGCCTACACACGCATCGAGCAGGGAGACGAGCTCCCTGCGCCCGATCCTCTCGCGGCCGCTCCCCTTGATCCCCTCTCCTCCCTCCTTGCCCGATCTCATCTCCCTCGCTCTCTCCCTCCGCACGCAGCACCCAGCGCGCAGCTCTCCCTCCTCCCTCATCTCCCTCGCAGCCTCTCTTCCTCCCCAGCGCCGCGGCCTCGCCCTTCCTCCTCCTGCATCGAGCGCCCCCGCTCCTCCTCGCCCTTCTCCTCGCTCCGCCTCATCCCTTCCCTGCGCCCGTGCCCCTCCTTTGCCAGCCTCCGCCTGCAGGAGCAGAGCCCCGAGGTCGCGTCCCCGCCGGCGACCTCTCCTGTTTCGCCGTCGCTCAGGCCCGTTGCGGTGCCGTGCGTCGCCGGAGCCCTGCGCCAAGACCTCCCCCGCCTCGGTTCGGTCCTCCCCGCGCCTAGTCCCTCTGCTGCCCCCTGCTTCGTGCCTGCAGAAGTCGTCCTCCACACCCACAGGAGCGCCCAAGGCCCGGGCGTTCTAACCCTTGCACATCACTGTTGACCCGAGGAGACCACCGCCAAGTTCCACCAAGCCGATCGTGTACGTCTACCGTCACCGTGGGTTTTCATCAAGTTCGGCTACAGCACAAAGATACGTGCAACTACGTGGATTCGCCGAGTACGACTACTCATGGGACCCGTCAAGTTCATCTACGGGAGCCCGAACGACTACATTCGATGTGGATTTCGTCAAGTACCCCTTCGGATATGCCAAGTTCGACTACATGATGCGTCAAGTACCTCTACCGTCGACCCTGTGGGCGTCAAGTTCCTCTCCGAACGTGTACCACGACTTCCACTACGTCGTGTACGACTACTTCCCACGACGACCCGTGAACGACTACCTCCACTACGGCCCGTGAACGACTACGAAACGTGAACCCCTACCGTCGCGAGAACAACTACTTCCCTCGACGACTCGAACCGCTCCGAAAACGCACGCTTCGAAGGTATAACCGCCGAGAACGACCGACGTGGACCGAATGCATGTGTTGAATGAGATGCTCGAGTTTTGCACCGTTTGCACCGTGTTCGAATTGTCACTCATTTTCCATGCCACTAACCCGTGGGAACCCGGTAGTCGGGAGCACCCCACCATCTCTAGCATGTTGCGCACATCCACACGCCTCCTTTTGCACCGGTATCTCCATGAGTTACCGGGACCGGAACGTTGCCGTGGCATCATTTTCCGTTTCATCGCCGTGGCACCCTTTTTGTTCCGCCATGGTGACCAAATGCTTCATAACATGCTCATGTCAACATTTTCATAATAATTGCATAAACTCGTATATGTCATCCGCATCATGATAACAACATTCAAAATGTTTAAACTTGTTGTTGCATTAAATTGCTAAATGCATATGGGGATTTACCGGATTTGTTGTTTTTATATCCGGCCCCATTTAAATTGTTTAGATGGTATAGTTTATATTATGCTTCACCTCTTGCCATGTTTAACAACAGTTAATATTGTTGGGTAGCTTAAGCGAGAGATAACTAAATAATTGATGTGGTGTTCCGTCAACATGCACCTCGTTGCATATTGAGCTCCACTTAACTTGTAGTATTGTTTGTTGCACTTTGCCATGCCATGCCTCATTAAACCGGACATGCATCATACTTGTTTGTGCATCATGACTTGTTTATGCTTGTGTGTTTACTATGTTGTTTGTTTCTTTCCGGGTTGCTTCTCTCGTTAGCTTCGGTTTCGTTCCGGAGTTGTGAGGATTTGTTCGTCTACGACCGTTTGTCTTCTTCTTGGATTCGTTCTTCTTCCTTGCGGGATCTCAGGCAAGATGATCATACCCTCGAAATCACTACTATCTTTGCTATGCTAGTTTGCTCGCTCTTTTGCTATGCCAATGCTACGATGCCTACCATTTGCTTGTCAGCCTCCCAAATTGCCATGTCAAACCTCTAACCCACCTTGTCCTAGCAAACCGTTGATTGGCTATGTTACCGCTTTGCTCAGCCCCTCTTATAGCGTTGTTAGTTGCAGGTGAAGATTGAAGTTTGTTCCTTGTTGGAACATGGAGATGTTGTTCCTTGTTGGAACATGTTTACTTGTTGGGATATCACAATATATCTTACTTAATTAATGCATCTATATACTTGGTAAAGGGTGGATGGCTCGGCCTTATTCCTGGTGTTTTGTTCCACTCTTGCCACCCTAGTTTCCGTCATATCGGTGTTATGTTCCTGGATTTTGCGTCCCTTACGCGGTTGGGCTATAATGGGAACCCCTTGACAGTTCGCCTTAAGTAAAGCTTCTCCAGCAATGCCCAACATTGGTTTTACCATTTGCCACCTAGCCTTTTCTTTCCCTTGGGTTCTGCAGACTCAAGGGTCATCATTTTTTAACCCCCCCGGGCCAGTGCTCCTCTGAGTGTTGGTCCGAACTAGAGTCCTGTGCAGCGCCCCCTCGGGGAAACTCGAGGTTTGGTTTTAGTTGTATGGAGCGCTCATCTGAGTGTGCCCTGAGAAAGAGATATGTGCAGCTCCTATCGGGATTTGTCGGCACATTCGGGCGGTGTTGCTGGTTTAGTTTTACCCTGTCGAAATGTCTTGTTGTACCGGGATACCGAGTCTGATCGGAACGTCTCGGGTGGAGGTCTATTCCTTCGTTGATCGCGAGAGCTTGTCATGGGCTAAGTTGGGACACCCCTGCAGGGATTTGAACTTTCGAAAGCCGTGCCCGCGGTTATGGGCAGATGGGAATTTGTTAACGTCCGGTTGTAGAAAACCCGAAGTTGACCTTATTTAAAATACATCAACCGCGTGCGTAACCGTGATGGTCTCTTCTCGGTGGAGTCCGGGAAGTGAACACGGTGTTGGAGTTATGCTTGACGTAGGTTGCTATAGGATCACTTCTTGATCATACTTTTATCGACCGTGCTTTGCCTTCTCTTCTTGCTCTCATTTGCGTATGTTAGCCACCATATATGCTAGTCGCTTGCTGCAGCTCCACCTCATTACTCCATCCTTCCTATAAGCTTAAATAGTCTTGATCTCGCGGGTGCGAGATTGCTGAGTCCCTGTGGCTCACAGATACTTCCAAAACCAGTTTGCAGGTGCCGATGAGTTTGTGCAGTTGACGCAACCAAGCTCAGGAGGAGCTCGATGAAGATCTTGTCCTTTATGTGGTTTCGTGTTAGTTGATCAGTAGTGGAGCCCAGTTGGGGTCGATCGGGGACCTTTGTCGCATTTGGGGTTCTTCTTTTATTTTGGTTCCGTAGTCGGGCCCTGATTGTATTTGGTTGATGTAATGCTTTATTCATGTAATTGTGTGAAGTGGCGATTGTAAGCCAACTATGTATCCTTTTCCTTATTATATTACATAGGTTGTGTGAAGATTACCTCACTTGCGACATTGCTTTCAATGCGGTTATGCCTCTAAGTCGTGCTTCGACACGTGGGAGATATAGCCGCATCGAGGGCGTTACAGGCGCTGAGCTAGGCTCGCGACGCTGCCTTGGGCAACACTGTGGATGCCCAGGGCCGTTGCAAGGCACAGGAGGACGAGCTGCAAGGCCAGCATGACGAGCTCGCCAAGGAGGTCCGCGACCGCCAAGAGAAGGAGAAGGAGATGAAGGCTCGGGAGGCTGCCGTCAGGGACCGGGACACCGAGCTCGATGACCATCATGGCCAGTTGGAGACACTGGAGCAGGCGCTGAAGGCGGAGAGGACCGAGCTAGATGGCAAGGCGAAGGTCCTGGCCCAGGATCGAGTGGCCTTCGCGAAGCCGGAGGAGAAAGCTCGCGCCGCGTTGAAGACGCTTTACGAGGGCGACTTAGAGAAGTCGTTGGCTGGCGCAGAGGACGGCCCCGCCGAGCTGCTTCCCTTCCTGTTCCGTGCACTTGAAGATGTCGTGGACGGCCTTGGTCCCATGGCTGAGGCCGAGGCGCGTGCCCTGTCTTCTACAGTGCTGACGCGTGTCCTCAGCCACGTCTACCTTCGCGACCCCAACATCGACAACTTACTGGAACCTATGAGCGGCGACCTTGCCGCTGCTGCTGCTGAGCCTGTGAAAGGCCGAGCTGAAGCTTTGTTGGGGAGGTTCCGCGTCTTCAGCACCTGGCCCGGGCGCGATGCCGCCAGCTTCGCGGCCTCAGGAGGTGGAGCCGCCCAGCGTGACTCCACTACAAGCGGCGGTGCCACCGGGAAGTGACCCATTCGCGACTTCTGTCCTATTTCAGTTCCTGCGACATGCACCATGCCTCGTGGAGGCATTTAAACTTGTGTTTGGTGTTGTGAAACAATCTATGGCCTGCAATATTTGCTTTTGAATTCCCTAGAATTTGCATTTTACCTCCTATTTGCTTGTTTTCTACGTCGGCAGGGCCCGGCCCCGCGCATACCTCAGCCATGGTTAGCCCTGACCGGAAACCAGGACAGGACTAAGGAGTGAGGGGCTACGTGACCAGTTAGGCTCCTGAGTCACGATACTCAGGAGTTCTCCTTGACGCGCAAATATCAAGTAGGGATGGGAAGCATAGGAGTGAATTTGTCGTTCTACGTCGGCAGGGCCCGGCCCCGCGCATACCTCAACTGTCGTTAGCCTTTCGGAACTAAGGAGTGAGGGGCTACATTACTAGTTAGGCTCCTGAGTCGCGATGCTCAGGGGTTCCCCTTGACGTTCAAATGAGTTTTCATACCTTGGCTCCGCTCGAGGAGGGGCACGCGACGACCAGGTCCGAGGGACCTGGCTGGGTGGCACGCGCTCGGGCGTGGCCCGGGCGCATCCCCCGTGTCCAGCCCCCTCGCGCGGCACTCCCGAGGGGAGGCGTTGCGATGGTGCCAGACACTGAGCTCTAGGCTCCCTGAGGTTGTTACAGCCATGGGCCGCCCTCAGTTGTTTATCACCAGTGCGGAGCATAGTGCTTCCGTATGTGCACGGGCATAGCCGCTCCTCGGCAGTGTCGTCATCCAACGCGGAGCATGGTGATTCCACTGGTGCGTGGGAGGGGGCTCCCCTCCGGGAGGAGCCCCCGGGGCATGTACAACCCCGCCCTGACACGTGGCCGGCACGGTAGGGCTAGGAGAGGTGTATCTGGGCACCCGTGAGCCAGCACGGGACTCACGAGGCCCTACCTCGAGGAGGGTTGCGCCTGGATCTGGGCCTTTATCAATGGTATGTTCCTACAAGGTGGTTAGAATGCAAATGCTCTACGTCCTCAGGTCCCGGCCCTCTAGCAAGCTCAGCCGCCGCTGGTATGACAGGTCGCGATGCCGTGGGTCAAGGCTAGGGGGTGGGGGCTGGAGAGCCAGTAAGAGCCCATGAGTCGCGATGCTCAGGCACCCCCCTTTTAATGTGCAAGCGCTTTGCATGAGAGTGGAGAGGTCCATGATAGGCGGCAGACAATAATCATGGGAATCAGGTTAAGCATGGAGGAGCAAATCCATTTAGATAGATGCGGAAAAAGCAAACGCCACTGGGTCCGGCCTGAGCAGCTTGGGGGTAATGCAGCCCGAGGTGCGCCCCCAACAAGGTAGGCAAAGAACATAAGCAAAACGGATACATGCCGCAGGGACGGACCCACGCGACCTGGGAATGATGCAGCCCTGTGGGCGCTCCCAGCTGAAAATGGAACTTTGAAAGATGTCACCTGATACCATTGGAGATGAAGGGATGCTGAAGTAGCGGACGATGCGAATAATGAGCGGGAAGGGCGCCTACAATTGGCCATTTTAAAGGGGAACATCTAGTACACTTATCCTAACTAAAGTTGGTCTTCGACTGCCAAAGACTCTGACGGTGACACCGTCTTGGGCTCCATGGTGACCTCCATCCTGTCGTCCCGCTGGTCTTGGTCTTGTTGCACCAAAATGGTAACCTTTGCCAAAGGCCTTGGCCTGTGCTTGCCCCTTTTGCACTGATGGGGAAACAAGGACACTGCGCAGGCCTGGCGCCCTCTTGGTCTCAATCGTCATGGCTTGCGTCACGGACACCTCGCGAGGTACCCTGCCTTGATCTCTCCACCACCTCGCGAGCCCGCCTGATGAGGCTGCTCCTGAGGAAGCTTCCTGTCGTCCGCCCCGCGAGGCTTGGCCCCTCGTGAGGGTCTTGAGCTTGAGCTGATGAAGCTGGGCTGCACTGGGCCTCCGCTCGAGCCATACTGCAGGCCACAGGCAGGCAAGTCTCGGGACCCCCATTCCTAGAATGCCGACAGAATCGACTCGCGACTACCTCACGCGCTTGGCGAAGCTGCGCAACTCCTACGAAGGCATGCATGAGGTGCAGGCAATCGAGTACTTCACCGCCTGGTGCCGAGAGGGCACCCTCCTCAAGCATCGACTCCTCTGCGACGAGCCTGAGATGCTCGATGAGCTGCTGATCATCACCAACAAGCACGCCACGGCCGACTCCTCCATGAAGGCGGAAATCTTAGTTGATGCATCCGGCAAGCTGGCACCTCAGGCCCCTCGGACTCCGGCTGGTGAGACCAGTCGGCGACAGCAACCAAATGACAACAAGCAGAAGGCCACTCAACCGGCTTCCACCAGCCGGCAAGTAACGACAATCGAGGATCAGCAGCCAGAGGGGCAGTCGGCACCCAAGCGGCAGAAGGGCGGCAAGTCCAATTGGTTGCCCGCCTTCTCTTATGAGCAGACCTTAGATGCACCCTGCAAGTTCCATAGCGGTGCAAAGCCATCCAACCACACCACACGGAAGTGTCACTGGCTCGCCAGAATCGGCAAGGGAGATGGACTCCTGCCACCTCCGCCTGCCGGACCGCCGCCTCCTCAGCCCCAGCAGCCGGCGGCCCGACCAGTCGGTGCCATACAAGATGAGTACCCAGAGGAACACGGATCTTATGTTGTGTTCACCAGCATGGCCGATGACAGACGCAGCAGACGGCAGCAACAGCAAGAAGTGCAAGCAGTAGCCTCAAATACTCTAGAATTCATGCATTGGTCTGAGAAGCCTATTAGTTGGAGCAGGGCCGACCACCCGGAAGTGATGCCTTCCCCAGGTTCATACGCCCTGGTCCTAGATGTTACCTTTGCAACGGAGAGGCGGGCATCGCATTTCTCCAGAGACTTGATAGATGGCGGCAGTAGCATCAATATCCTGTACCATGACACAATGGAGAAGTTGGGAATCAAGAAGAAGCAGCTCATCCCCAGTTGGACTGTATTCCATGGCATAGTCCCTGGCCTTTCCTGCTCACCAATCGGCAAGACCCAAATTGATGTCCTATTTGGAGACAAGAATCATTTCCGCCGTGAGCCAGTCTTGTTTGAAGTGGTGGACCTCGAAAGCCCCTACCATGCACTGCTTGGCCAACCAGCTCTGGCCAAGTTCATGGCAGTCCCCCACTATGCTTACCTCAAGATGAAGATGCCGAGTACCAAGGGGATCCTGACCGTAGTCGGGGACTACAAGAAGTCGATTGATTGCGCCGCAGATACTAGCCGGCTGGCCGAGTCCCTCGTGATCGCAGCTGAGAAGCGACTCCTTGACCGGGTGGTGGAGTTGGCAGGCAAGAAGCCAGAAATGTCACCCATCCCCAAGGAGTCGGAGCTTGAGGGATCATTCAAACCAGCCAAGGAAACAAAGAAGATATGCTTGGACCCGGAACACCTGAAGAGGCATGCTGTCATAGGTGCAAACCTTGACAGCAAATAGGAAACCGAGCTCATCGATTTCCTCCGTGAGAATCGAGACATCTTCGCATGGTCTCCCAAAGACATGCCGGGTGTACCGACGGTTTTCGCCGAGCACAAGTTTCATGTCCGACCTGACGCCAAGCCGGTCAGGCAGTCCTTGCGCCGCCTGTCGGAAGAGAAGGGAAGAGTTGTCGGAGAAGAGATAGCCCAGCTTCTAGCAGCCTGATTCATCATGGAAGTGTTCTTTCCAGAGTGGCTGGCCAACCCAGTCTTAGTATTGAAGAAGAATAAGTAGTGGCGCGTGTGTATTGACCACACTAGCCTCAACAAAGCTTGCCCCAAAGATCCCTTTGCTATACCAAGAATTGACCAAGTGATAGACTCCATAGCCGGATGCGAGCTATTGAGTTTTTTGGATGCATACTCTGGGTATCATGAGATAAAGCTGAACCCGGCTGAAGACCGCCTTCATCACGCCATTTGGAGCCTTCTGTTTTCTGACCATGACATTCGGCTTGAGAAACGCTAGCGCCACGTGTCACGCCCAATATGCGATACTAACCTAAAGAGACTCGAAGGTCCCACCAAGGATAGAACCACATATTGAAATGCATTTGCAAGGTGGATATCATTTCATCAACATTACTTAATAGATGGGGATACATACAAGAGGCATACAATGCCACACGAATACAACATCATCTTACATAAGAGCATCATCCGACTACGGATGCAACACAAACAGAAACTCAAACGACATCCACCCTGCTAGCCTAGGCTGCCGACTTGGAACCTATCCCCTGATCAAAGAAGAAGCAGAAGAAGAACTCCAAACCAAGCAAACATCGCTCTTGCGTCATGATCATCGCATAACATGTACCTGCAACTGTTGTTGTAGTAATCTGTGAGCCACGAGGACTCAGCAATCCCATTACCATGGGTATCAAGACTAGCAAAGCTTAAGGGGTAAGGAAGGGGTAAAGTGGTGAGGTTGCAGCAGCGACTAAGCATATATGGTGGCTAACATACGCAAATAAGAGCGAGAAGAGAGCAAATGGAACGGTCGTGAAGCTAGCAATGATCAAGAAGTGATCCTGAACTCCTACTTACGTGAAACATAACCCAAAACCGTGTTCACTTCCCGGACTCCGCCGAAAAGAGACCATCACGGCTACACACGGGGTTGATGCATTTTAATTCGGATCTGGTGTCAAGTTATCTACAACCGTACATTAACAAATTCCCATCTGCCACATAACCGCGGGCACGGCTCTTGAAAGTTTATACCCTGCAGGGGTGTCCCAACTTAGCCCATGATAAGCTCTCGCGATCAATGAAGGATATTCCTTCTCCCAGGAAGACCCGATCAGACTCGGAATCCCGGTTTACAAGACATTTCGACAATGGTAAAACAAGTCCAGCAAAGCCGCCCGATGCGCCGACAATACCGATAGGAGCTGCACATATCTCGTTCTCAGGGCAACACCGGATAAGTCAAGCTACGAGTAAAACCAGACATCGAGTTTCCCCGAGGGGGCCCCGCAGGCTGCTCGGTTCGGACCAGCACTTAGAGAAGCACTGGCCCGGGGGGGCTAAAATAAAGATGACCCTCGGGTTGGCCGACCCAAGGGAAGGGTATAGGTGGTGGTGAGGCAAATGGTAAAACCAAAGTTGGGCCTTGCTGGAGGAGTTTTATTCAAAGCAAACTGTCAAGGGGGTCCCATAAATCACCCAACCGCATTAGGAACGCAAATCCGGGAACATAACACCGGTATGACGGAATCTAGGGTGGCAAGAATGGAACAAAACACCAGGCATAAGGCCGAGTCTTCCACCCTTTACCAAGTATATAGATGCATTAATTAAATAAGAGCTATTGTGATATCCCAACATAATCCTGGCCACCATGGGGCAATCTTCAAATTCACCTGCAACTAACAATGCTATAACAGGGGCTGAGCAAAGCGGTAACATAGCCAAACAACGGTTTGCTAGGAAGGGTGAAAAGGTTAGAGGCTAACATGGCAAATTGGGAGGCTTGAAGAACAAGTGATAGGTAGCGCAGCAAAGTGATAGAACGAAGCAACTAGCATAGCAATGATAGTAATGAGATCCAAGGTGACGGTCATCTTTCTTGAAATCCCGCTAGGAAGAAGAACGAGTCCATGAAGAAGACGAACGGGAGTGGTCAAACGAATCCTCACAATCGCAACATTACCGGAACTAAGAAGCAACATCGAAAAGAAACAAACAACATGGTAAATACACAAGCATAAACATGGCATGATGCACAATCAAGTATGATGAATGTCCGGTTTAATGAGGCATGGCATGGCAAAGTGCAAGAAACAATACTACAAGTTAAGTGGAGCTCAATATGCCACGAGTTGCATATTGACAAAACTACACAACATTTATTTAGTTTGCTCTCGTTTAGGTACACAACAATATTAAATGTTGTTAAACATGGAAAGAGGTGAAGCAGGAGAAAACTACCTATCTAGGCAAGTTTAAATGAGGCCGGAAGTAACAAACAACAATTTCGGAAATTCCTCATGTCCATATTTTAGTTTTGGTACTGTTCTGCCTAAACAATATTTTAATGTTGTTAAATAGGGAAATAAAGTGCACCATGTTAAACTAGGCATTTTTCCACCCCATTTACATATAAAGTTTATTAAAATTGGAGCTACGGTTATTTAGTTATGAAATAAAACATTTTAACATGGCATTTGAGCAAATTTAAACTAACAGCATTTTAAACATTTTAAACATGGATGAGAGTGGCAAAAATATTAAACTAGATGAAATTCTAAGCATTTTACATATTTAAGACATTTTAATCCGATGCACGGTTTGTGAATAATTAAATGCATGAACTAGGAGGGTTTTTCTGTAAATCTGTAAAACCTGGAATAATTAGCAAATCGCAACAGCATGAAAAAAATACACAGCAGGACAAATGAAGCTGGCCCAACAGGAGGGAAAATAGAGGAGGGGCGCTGGGCTGCTCACCTAGCTGGGCTCGGCCCAGATCGGTGGAGGAGGGAGCTGGCCGGCTGACTTGAGGCCGAGCGGCCCGGATGGAGAGGCTGGTGCGCTGGGCCTTGAGGCGCTGCGGCCTATCCGGATCGGTCAACGGGCGAGGGGCGGGCGAGATGCTCGGCTCGTTACTGAAGAACGAGCAACAGAAGTAGCGGCAGGTTCACGGCGATGCAGAAGACGCCGCCGGGGAGGTTCTGGCGACGGGGTCCGCGGGAACCAGCGAGTAGGCACCGGAGATGGCCGGATCTGGTGGCAATTCGGGCCAAAACGAGGCAAGGCGGTGCCGGCGCGCTGTGGAAGAGGGCCGGAAGCGGGTATGTACTCCTGTGAACATGTACAGGTTGTGAGAGAGTTTTCGAGAGGAGAGGGCACGGGGAAGGAGAAAAAAGAGAGCAGGGTGCAGGGACCGCCTGGGGTGTTTGCTCCGACAAGCTCCGTCGTGGAGGCGGCGGGGTCTAGCAGGTCAGGCGAGGCGAAGGGCACGGGACTGGCCGATCTCGTCCCATTCCAAGGGAGCAGAGGCGGAGCACGGGGCGGCGGCGTGCCTGGCAACGGGGTTCGGCTCCTGCGGGAGTGATGGGAAAAAGGTGAGGGAGAGGAAGGAAGGAAGAAGGAGCAAGAGGTTGGGCGGAACACGCCTGGTCCTGGTCGCCCGTGGCTTGCCGGAGATGCGCCCGTGGCGCGGGGTCCTGGTGATCCGGTGCCTCGCGGTCGCCGGAGGCGGGGAGACGAGCAAAGGCGGGTGGAGACGGCTGCCTCGATCCAGATCGGATCGAGCACTGCGGGAGGCTCTCTGGGCCGTCGGATCTGAGATCTGGTGGTCCAGATCGGGTGGGGTTTGGCTGGTGGATCAGGCCAAGTGAAGGCAGGGGACTAGGTGCGTGCGGATTGCGAGGAGAGCCGCGGCGGCTGCGGGATTGGAGGGAGTTGGTCTGCCTAGGGTTTATGTTAACTAGAAATGGAATAGGGGAGGCCTCTATATATAGCAGGTGGATGATAAGAGGGAGTATGAGGGTAATCTGGACCCTTCGATTATAATCGAACAGTCCGGGACAATTTGGTTAGGGCTAATCTGATCTTTCGATTAACATCGGACGGTCGAAAATAAATGGCTTAGTGGAGACCAACAAATAAACGCAGATGTTTTAGGGATGCTTGGGGATGATCCGGACCCACCGGTAACAACGATCCGGGTCTGGTCCGGGGAAGTTTTCGGACGCGCGCTTGAGGGGGCTGCGAGCTGGCAAGAGAGGTTAGGTGTTCATGGTCAAGAGGGAAGCAAAAACCCGATTGGTCTCGGAACGGTCAACGAAAGCAAGGGGGGATGCGGCAACTAAGAACGGGTACGGGTTTTATGAAAACATATGGATGCGATGCACATGATGCTATGAGATGAGATGCATGCCATAAACAAAATGCAAAACAAAAGACAAAAACCCAACCACGAAGGAAAAATCATATCGCATCTCCGGAAAAGGCAAGAGTTGGAGTTATGAATATGGAAAGTTACATCTGGGGCGTTACACCACGTTTCAGTGTTGCATGCAGAAGTGTCTCCTCAAGCAGCTCGGCAGGAACACCCATGTCTATGTGGATGATGTGGTGGTGAAGACGGAGAAGCGTGGCGTGTTGCTAGAAGACCTCAAGGAAACCTTTGAGAACTTGCGCCTATTCCAGGTCAAGCTCAACCTGGAGAAATGTGTCTTTGGAGTACCAGCTAGCCAGCTTCTCGGCTTTCTGGTCTCAAAGCGTGGCATAGAGTGCAACCCGGTGAAGATCAAGGCTATTGAGAAGATGGAGGTGCCCACCCGACTGCTGGACGTGCAGAAATTTCCTGGCTGCCTGGCATCAATTAGCCGTTTCATCAGTTGGCTAGGCGAGAAGGCTCTTGCCCTGTACCAACTTATGAAGAAGACCACTTTTTTCGAGTGGAACGACAAGGCAGACGAAGCCTTCTCCTAGCTCAAGAAGACGTTGGCAACCCCGCCTATCCTGGCAGCTCCGATTGAGAAGGAGCTGTCGGATTTCGGGTTCCGGCAGACCCTTGAGGTTTGAACACTGGGGTGCATGCGGAGATCACACCCCCAGCTTACCCGTGTCTCACCGCCTCACCAGGATCTAAAACTACACGAAGAACAACACAAGGGACACGCACGATATTTATACTCGTTCATGCCACCATTGGTGTAATACCCTACTCCAGTTTGTGGTGTTGTGGATTGCCTCTGGGGCTGATGAGGAACAGTACAAGGGGAGAACAGCCTCGTGGGGGTCTGTTCTTGGTTGGTGCGATGAACTGCTAGGGGGAGTTCAGTCACCTCTCTCTCTGTGTGTCTCAGATGCGGATCCGATCAGATGTCCTACCATGTGGGTGGCTAGTCCTATTTATAGGAGAAGGCCCCGGGCCTCTTCCCAAATATTGAGCGGGAAGGGCGCCAACAATTGGCCATTTTGAAGGGGAACATCTAGTACACTTATCCTGACTAAAGTTGGTCCTCGCCTGCCAAAGGCCCTGACGATGACGCTGGCTTGGCCTCCACGATGACCTCCGTTCTGCCGTCCTGCTGGTCTTGGTCTCGTTGCACTGAAATAGTTGCGTTTGCTTGATACCCTTGCCTGCGCTTGCCCCTTTGCACCAAAGGGGAAACAAGGACTCTGCGCAGGCCGACACCTGCCTGGCCTTGGTATTCATGGCTTGCGTCACGGGCACCTCGTGAGGTACCCCGCCTTGATCTCTCTGCCTCCTCGCGAGCCAGCCTGACGAGGCCGTGCCTGAGGAAGCCTCCTGTCATCCTCCCCACGAGGCTTGGCCCCTCGCGAGGGTCTTGAGCGTGTGCTGATGAAGATGGGCCATACTGGGCAACTCCTTGAGCCACGCCACAGGCCGCAGGCAGGCAAGTCTGGGTACCCCCGTTTCCAGAACACTAACGGTAGCCACCGGGCCCAAGGCGCGCTTGGACTTGGCTTAGCAGAGAAGCGAAGAGGCAAGTGCGAAGCGCCGCGGGCCCCAATAGCCTGCGGCCTTGGGCACCGCGTGGCGGTTGATTGGACGTGGGCGTCCTGGCTCCCCACGACGCCTCGGTAACTGCACGAATTGATAAGTCCCTGCATGCAAAACGGGTCATGATTACCTTTGATCGTGGAGGCCGTCGGTTGGCCTCCCTCGGCTATATGTACGGAACGGCGCAAGCCCTTCCAATCCATCTCTTCCCGCTACTCTTTGTCTTCCTCTCGGCCGCTCGCCATCCCCATGGCCCCGCCAAAGAGGTTCTTGGCCGCGGAGAAAGGGAAGGCTCGCCAGGAAGGGCCCGTCTCTCCTCCTGCCAAGCGTGGCCGGGGCCGCCCTCGCAAGCACCCTACGGCCCCTGCCGCGGCCTCCCGTGGCCGTGGAAACAGCCCTCTGCGCAGTGGTGGGCGTCCGGCTACCATCGAGAGGTACGCTGGGGCTGCGCGTCCCCCTAGGCCGCGCTTCCGCTTGGCGGAGGTGCTGCCGGAGTTCGTCGTGTGGTCGGCGGACCCGACCGGCAGCTGGCTCCAGCTCCCCTGCTTCTTCATAGGTGAGCTACCGGCTGGTGCCCCAGGCGGCCTTTGGCTTCAGGCAGATGGTTGATGCAGCAGGGCTTCTTGGGCTACCTTGGAGGTCTCCATCGTCGGGGAGGCGGCCTTGACCCACGGTTGGCAAACATTTGCCCGCGCGCGTGGCCTGTGCCGACAATTCACTCTACACTTCAAGTTCGAGGGCGACGCCACCCTTTACGTGAGGGTGTTCAGGGAAGACGGCTGCCGCGCCGGATGCTGCCCCGAAGACGATGACCGCGGCCGCGGGCCCAGCCCTGGCGTCGACCGGGGTGAAGGTGGGGGAGGGCACGCAGGCAGCGGGGCCTGAGGCCCACCAAGCTCTGGTGACTCCCCTTCTGATGGCAGTTCCTCCAGTGGCGGTCGCGACCAGCCCCCTCGTCGCCGCGCTCGCCTGGGAGAGGGCAGCGGGTCGGTCCGACGCCACGCCTCGGTGAAGCGGGAGGCAAAATCCAACTGAGCTCCGGAGGCAGTTCGAGCCTTCGCTGAGAGTTGGCGCCGGGCAAGTCGTACCCCCTTTTGCTTTCCTTTCTTTCCTGTGCAAAAGAATGTAGCCTGGTCCCCTACGGGGGTGTGTTGACCGGTCGCTGTCTAATTGGTACGTTGTTTCTACCGTTTCTGCGCTATATTTTGTTTCGTGTGCTTATGTGTGGAAATTACTTATCTCGGGGGGGGGAAGCTTGTTGCGATCCTTGCCTCTTGAGGCTAGGGCCTTGTCGTGCGCCTTGTGTCCTGCAGGGTTTTAGTCAGCGGGGATAATCTCCAACCTTGGTAGCGAGGACAACTAACCCAAGTCCCGTGACTGCGTCGCGATGCCCGTGGGGCACGGAATGGGAGGGGTGCTCCCGCAACGGACTCGGATAAGGAAGTTTCAAACCACCGGGGCAGAAAACACTCGCGAGGGTGCCCGTGTTCCCCCTCACGAGACTTCGCGCGAGAGAAAACGAAAACCAGGGGTCGCGAGTTCGAAATGGTAACAGCTTCAGAAAAACTTCAAATAGGAACAAACAAGCCAACTACGGAAAGCAAATGAAAGAAGCCGCGTCCGGCACCTAGTCTAGTCTTCGACGTATTCTCACCAGCGCGGAGCTAAGTGCTTCCACTGGGCGTGGGCGGGAGCCCCTGAGGCCCGAGGGAGGCACTCCGGAGACTCCGGGGTGTGTACAACCCCACTCATTATTACTTGAGAGTGTCACGGGCGGCGAGCTTTACAGGCGTTTGCCTTCTTCACAGGCACCGGGCCTTTTCCAAAACTCAGCCACTTCACAGGCATTAGCCTTCTTCACAGGCACCGGGCCTTTTCCCAAAACACAGCTTCTTCACAGGTATTCACCTTCTTCACAGGCACCAGGCCTTTTCCCAAAACACAGCTTCTTCACAGGCACCGGGCCTTTCACATCTTCTACACAGGCACCGGGCCTTTTCCCAAAACACAGCATCTTCACAGGAATTCACCTTCTTCACAGGCACCAGGCCTTTTTCAGGGGTAAAACCTTCGGAGGTGTTGGATGTTCCACGCGTTCTGGATGGGCACCCCCTCCTGGGTCTCCAAGCATGCGGAGCCGGGCCTGGAAACATGAACAACCTTAAACAGGCCCTCCCACATGGGAGAGAGCTTATGCAGCCCCTCCCTTGAGAGAACCCGTCTGAGCACGAGGTCCCCTACCTCGAGAGTCCTGGGGCGGATGTTGCGGCAGTGGTATTACCGTAGTGCTTGTTGGTACCTTGCTGCCCGTAGCACGGCTTCTCGGCGATGCTCCTCCCCCAGCAAGAGATTCGTCCCCCGCATGGCATCCTGCTGCGCTTCGTCGAACGCTAGGACCCGTGCAGAACGACGTCTGACCTCGTGAGGGAGAACGGCTTCAGCTCCATAAACCAGAAAGAACGGGGTCTCGCCAGTCGGCTTGGTTGCGGTCGTGCAGATTGACCACAACACGGACTGGAGCTCATCGTACCAGCCCCTGCCACAGGCCTCCCGCTTCTTCTTGAAGGTCCTGGTCTTGAGGCCCCTCAGGACATCTGCGTTGGCTCGCTCGGCCTAACCGTTGCTTCGCGGGTGTGCCACCGAAGCGTAGCACATCTGCATTCCAAGGTTAGCACAGTATGTTTTGAAGAGGTTACTGGTGAACTGCGAACCGTTGTCGGTGATGATATGGTTCGGCACCCCGAATCGGCTCACGAGGCCCTTGATGAACTTGACCGCGGAGCCTGCGGGGATGGTGCGGACAGCTTCCACCTCAGCCCACTTGGTGAATTTGTCCACGGCGACGTAGAGGTAGCGGTATCCCCCTGGCGCCCGAGGGAACGGGCCTAGGATATCCAGTCCCCAGACTGCGAAGGGCCATGAGAGGGGTATAGTCTGCAGACCTCCCGCCGGCTGATGGATCTGCTTGGCATGGAACTGACATGCCTCGCAAGCTTTCACCAGTTCCACAATGTCATTAAGTGCCGTGGGCCAATAGAACCCGCTACGGAACGCCTTGCCGACGAGAGTTCGTGACGACGAGTGATGCCCATAGTCGCCACCGTGTATGTCTGCCAGTAGCTCCTTCCCTTGCTCCCTGGAAATGCAATGTAGGGACACATCGTTCGGTCGTCTTCGGTAGAGCTCCCCATCCTTAAGGCAGTATGTTGTGGCCTGCCGTGCCACACGCTCTGCTTCCTCCTCCTTTTCCGGCAATGTGCCTCGCATCAGTTAACTCCTGAGCTCCGTGATCCAGCACCCCTCCTGAGGTTCCAGCGCCAGGTGCAGGCGCGCTCCTGATGTCAGGCCGCAGACCGGGGCTCCCGAGGCAGGCGACTGGGGGAGCTCCCCCCGAGGCTGCGCCGTGCTTGATAGTTATGGCGTCGCCGAGGGCTTGAAGAGCCGCTCCTCGAAGACACCGGGCTCCTGAGGTAGCCACCTGGATGCCCTTTTTGCGATGTCATCAGCCTCTTAATTGGTGCCGCGAGGCACATGCTGCAACTCCAGCCCCCAAAACTGCTTCTCCATCCTGTGGACCTCCGCGAGGTTGGCTTCCATGTGCTCGTCCTTTGGTTCATATACTTTGTTGGAGAAGTTGACAAGGAGCTATGAATCACCCTTGATGGTGAGGCGCTTCACCCCCAGGGCGACTGCGGCCTTCAGGCCTGCTATCAGGCCTTTGTATTCTGCTATGTTGTTGGAGTCCTTTTCCCCATGCTGAAAACAGAGTTGCACGGCGTAGTAGAGCTTGTCTTGAGTGGGGGATACGAGTACAGCACCAGCCCCCGCACCATGTCGGGACAACGCCCCGTCGAAGTACATGACCCATCCGTCCGGTGCCTCGCTCCCTGGGGAGAGCGATCGATCCACGCCAGCCTTGAGGCCTGGCGCCTCTGCCCATTCCGCCACAAAGTCCGCAAGTGCGGCCCCCTTGATGACCCTGGTTGTGCTGAATTCTATTTGAAACGCCTGCAACTCGATGTTCCACTCAGCGACTCTTCCAGCTGAGTTGGGGCTCCTGAGCACCCTTTCCAAGGGTATGCTGAGACAACCTTGATGGGATGGCCTTGGAAATAGTGCCTCAGCTTGCGCGAGGCCGCCAATAGCGCGAGGAGGAGTTTCTGGGGCATGGGGTAACGCGCCCTTGCATCCCGCAATACCGTGCTGACGAAGTACACAGGGTGCTCGACTAGGTTGGGAGTGCTGGTGCCGCTAGTGTCCTCCGGAGGCCGGGGCGCCTCCTGAGACAACAGAGCCCCCGGCGACTTGTCACCTGGAGGAGGGGCCTCCTCTGTTTCGGGTGTGCTTCCCTTCCGTGGCTGGTCCTTCTCGGCTGCAGCCGCGGTCTTTGTGAAGCCCTCTCGGCCCTGCTTTGCTTTAACACGGACGGTTGTTGCTAGGTCCTACGCTCCTCCCTAACAGCCACCAGGGCTGCGCTGGCAGAGTAGGGGGTGGCCGCAAGGTAGAGCATCAGGGGCTCCTGAGGGCGCGGAGCCACCATCACCGGGGGGTTGGTCAAGTACCTCTTGAGATCCTGAAACGCCTTGTCGGACTCTTCAGTCCATTCAAAGGGGCCCTTCTTCTTCATCAGCTTGAAGAAGGGCAGCGCTCGTTCCCCCAGCTTGGAGATGAAACGCCCTAGTGTGGTCACGCGCCCGGTGAGCTTCTGCATCTCTTTGAGGGTCTTCGGCGGGCTCATGTCCTCGACTACTTTTACCTTTTCTGGGTTGTCCTCGATGCCACGGTGTGATACTAGGAAACCCAGGAGCTTGCCCGAGGGGACTCCAAACTCACACTTCTCCAGGTTGAGCCGCAGGTCCACTTTGTTGAGGCTCGCGAAGGTTTCCTCCAAGTCATGTATCAGGGTTTTTGCCTCCCGAGACTTCACCACAATGTCGTCAACATAAGCCTCAGCATTCCTCCCGAGCTACCGACCCAAGGTGATGTGCATCAGCCGCTGAAAGGTCGCACCGACATTGCGCAACCCGAACGGCATGCATGTATAGTAGTACACTCCGCACGGGGTCAGGAAGGCTGTCTTTTCCACATCTTCTACTGCCATCTTGATCTGGTGGTAGCCGGAGAAGGCATCCAGGAAAGACAACAAGTCGCACTCAGCAGTGGAGTCGACGATCTGGTCGATGCGAGGGAGCGGGAACGGATCCTGCGGGCAGGCCTTGTTGAGGTTGGTGAAGTCGACACACATGCGTTCCTTTCCCCCCTTCTTCGGCATGACAACAGGGTTAGCCAGCCAGTCTGGGTAGCGGACCTCGCAAATGACCCCGCCGCCTCCAACTTGCTGGTCTCTTGGATGATGAAAGCTTGCTTCTCAGTGGACTGCCGCCTCGCCTTCTGCTTCACTGGGCGCATGTTGGGGCACACATTGAGGTGATGCTCGATTACGCCCCTCGGAACCCCTACTAGCTGATCAGGTTCCCACGCGAATACCTTCTTGTTCGCGCGCAGGAATTTTACCGAAGCTTCCTCCTGTTCGGGATCGAGGTTCGTGCCTATGGTAAAGGTGGCACTGGTAGATCCGTCCTCGTCGACCAGTACCTGCTTGGTTTCCGCCTTGTCCTGAGTGAATAGCTGCTTCTTCTTAGCCGGTGCGGCCCCCTTGGGTTCAGAGGCATCTGAGTCGGCGAGCTGCGCCGCTGCCGCGGCCTTGAAAGCAAGCTTGAGCGCTTGCAACGCATCCCCGGTGTCTCCAGACACGGTGAGGACGCTGCTACTCCCGGGCATCTTCATGAGGTTGTATGCTGGGTGAGTTGCAGCTATGAACCGGGCTAGTGCCGGGTAGCCAAGGATGGCGTTGTATGGGAGGCTGATGGGGGCGATGTCGAAGACGATTAGCTCCGTGCGGAAGTTGTCGTAGGTGTCGAAGGTCACCGGAAGGCGGATCTTCCCCAGGGAGCTGGTGTAGCCACCTCCGACGCCCAAGAAGGGCCTGCTGGGCTGCAGCCGCTCCAGCGATACGTGGAGAAGGCTGAAGGCCTCCCCTGAGAGCACGCTAAGGCCAGCACCGCTGTCAATGAGGGTCTTGGTGACCGCCACGTTGCAGATGGTGGGGGTGCATAGCATTGGGAGCACGCCCGAGCAGGCCGAGTTGGAGGGGTGATCATCTGAGCTGAATGCCAGATCGGCTTTAGGTGCCGCCCAACCCGGAGGCGCCCCGCGCGGCACGGAAGCGGCGCTGATCTGGCGGACGAATGACTTGAGTGGTGGGCTGAAGGTGGTGCCTGTGAGCCTCCTAGGAGAGCTGTGACGACTCGATGCGTTGGTGCAGCGTACTGGGCGAGGAAGAGGCCGCGCAGCTCCCCCCAGGAGGCCACGGAAGCCGTTGGCAGGTGGAGCAGCCACATGCGCGGGACATCAGTGAGGGCCATGGGAAACCAGTTGGCCATGACCCTGTCGTCGCCCCCGGCCTCGAGGATGGCCTCCTCGTAGGCCAGAAGGAAATCCAACGGATCGGCCACGCCGTTGTAGCGCGGTGGCATCTTTGGCTTGAACTTGTCCGGCCATTGCACCTCCGCAAGGCGGGGGCCAAGGCTCGGAGCTCCCCAGCCCCCATGTTGGCGCCGGTGACCAAAGCGGGTGGCGCGCTGCCCATCATGAGGGCGAACCACGGTGTTGACGGAGAGCAGGCTGGGGAAGGGAAAGCTCCGGTGCACCCCTACCTGGCGCGCCAAATGTCGGATTTCGGGTTCCGGCAGACCCTTGATGTTCGAACACTGGGGTGCACACGGAGATCACACCCCCAGCCTACCTGTGTCTCACCGCCTCGCCAGGATCTAAAACTACACGAAGAACAACACAAGGGACACGAGATTTATACTGGTTCAGGCCACCATTGTGGTGTAATACCCTACTCCAGTTTGTGGTGTGGTGGATTGCCTCTGGGGCTGATGAGGAACAGTACAAGGGGAGAACAGCCTCGCGAGGGTCTGTTCTTGGTTGGTGCGATGAACTGCTAGGGGGAGTTCAGTCGCCTCTCTCTCTCTATGTCTCAGATGCGGATCTGATCAGATGCCCTACCCTGTGTGTGGCTAGTCCTATTTATAGGCGAAGGCCCCGGGCCTCTTCCCAAATATTGAGCGGGAAGGGCGCCAACAATTGGCCATTTTGAAGGGGAACATCTAGTACACTTATCCTGACTAAAGTTGGTCCTCGCCTGCCAAAGGCCCTGACGATGACGCTGGCTTGGGCTCCATGATGACCTCTGTTCTGCCGTCCTGCTGGTCTTGGTCTCGTTGCACCGAAATGGTTGCCTTTGCTTGATACCCTTGCCTGCGGTTGCCCCCTTTGCACGAAAGGGGAACCAAGGACTCTACGCAGGCCGGTGCCCGCCTGGCCTTGATCTTCATGGCTTGCGTCACGGGCACCTCGGGAGGTACCCGGCCTTGATCTCTCCGCCTCCTCGCTAGCCAGCCTGACGAGGCCGTGCCTGAGGAAGCCTCCTGTCGTCCGCCCCGCAAGGCTTGGCCCCTCGCGAGGGTCTTGAGCATGTGCTGATGAAGATGGGCCATACTGGGCCACTCCTTGAGCCACGCCGCAGGCCGCAGACAGGCAAGTCTGGGTACCCCCATTCCCAGAATGCCGACAGGAGCCCATGCTCCTCTACATCGCTGCAACCAGTTAGGTTGTCAGCACAGTCATTGTGGTAGAGCGCAAGTAGGAGGGCAGAGCATTGCCGGTCCAGAGACCGGTATATTACTTGAGTGAAGTGCTATTCGCCTCCAAGAAAAACTACCCACATTATCTGAAGATGTGCTATGGTGTGCACTTTGCCGCCAAGAAGCTGAAGCCTTACTTTCAAGAGCACCCAATAACCGTCGTCTGCACGGCTCCGCTTGGTGAGATCATTGGAAGCCGGGATGCTTCTGGCCGAGTGGCCAAGTGGGCTATTGATCTGCCCCCCTACACCATCTACTACCAGCCTCGCACCGCCATCAAGTGACAAGTGTTGGACGACTTCCTCATTGACTCGGTCGAGACCCAGTACCTACCGCCAACACTAGACTCCACCCATTGGCGGATGCATTTTGATGGTTCCAAAATGCACACCGGTCTGGGAGCCGGCATCGTCCTCACCTCTCCCAAAGGCGACAAGATGAAATATGTGTTGCAAGTCCATTTTGCCGCCTCCAACAACGTAGCAGAATATGAGGCACTCACACACGGACTCCGGCTTGCCAAGGAACTCGACATTCGCCTGATCCTGTGCTATGGTGAATCTGACTTGGTGGTCCAGCAGTCATCAGGCGACTGGGACGCCAAGGACACGAATTTGGCAAGCTACCACTTCGTTGTACAGCAACTCAGTGGATACTTTGACGGGTGTGAGTTCCTTCACGTGTCACGAAATGATAATGAGCAAGCAGATGCCTTGGCACGGATCGGCTCCACCCGACAGGCGATACCAGCCGGCGTCGCCTTGCGGCGCCTCTTCAAGACGTCTGTCAAGCCATCACCAGAGTCCGACTCCATCTTCGTGCCGTCCCCTCTTGAAGCAGTCAGATCCGACTTGAGGATACCAGAAGCCGGCGCCAGGACTTTGGCAGGCGGCCCGGGGAGTACAGCCATCACACCCGGCCTAGGAATGCCACAACCCAACCCAGGGACTGGAGCAGTCGGCCCGGGGACTTCTTCAAGACAGCAGGCGGCAGCCGACTCCAACCCGCCGCCTCCTAGCCCAACCGCCCTCGTACAAGTTGCTGTCATAGCAGTCAGGGAGATAGCAGCACCATCATGGGCTCAACCTATCCTCAAATTCCTGGTAAACAAAGAACTGCCAGCCGATGAGATCTTGGCTCGACAAGTGCAACGAGGGGAGGCAGCATACACCATAGTCAACAAAGAGCTGGTTCGGCATAGTGTCACTGGTGTGTACCAGCATTGTGTGGAGCCGGACCAGGGCCAAGCAATCCTCATAGATATTCACCAGGGCGAATGTGGTCACCACGCAGCCTCAAGAGCACTCGTCGCCAAAGCCTTTCGCCATGGTTTCTTCTGGCCGACTACTCTTGAAGAGGCCAAGGAGTTGGTCCAGAAGTGCCAAGGGTGCCAGAGATTCTGCTCCAAGCCTCATTTGCCAGCTTCTGCACTCAAGACTATTCCCATTGCTTGGCCCTTTGCTGTTTGGGGTTTAGATATGGTGGGGCCATTCAAGACAGCGCGAGGTGGCATGACTCATCTGCTTGTCGCTGGGGACAAGTTCACCAAGTGGATAGTGGCCAAGCCAATCAAGAAACTGAATGGGCCGACTGTCGTGACTTTCATCACCGACATCACCACTCGGTACGACATACCACATAGCATCATCACCGACAATGGCACAAACTTTGCCAAAGGAGCCTTGGCTCGTTTCTGCGCAACGCAGGGCATCCGACTGGACTTAGCGTCTATTGCCCACCTGCAGTCAAACGGCCAGGTTGAGCGAGCAAACGGCCTCATCTTGTCCAGCATCAAGCCTCGACTGATCGAGCCTCTAGAGCGTTCGGCCGGCTGCTGGGTCGATGAGCTACTGGCCGTCCTCTGGAGCCTGCGCACAACTCTGAACAAGTCGTCCGGCTTCACACCCTTCTTCCTCGTCTACGGTGCTGAAGCCATCATCCTGACGGACATAGAGTTCGACTCCCCGCGAGTCACCATGTACACCGAGGCAGATGCCAAGGAGGTGCGAGAAGATAGCGTCGACCTGCTGGAAGAGGGCCGGCTATTGGCGCCCAGCCGGTCCGCCATCTACCAGCAAAGTCTGTGCCGATACTACAACCGCAAGGTGAAGCCAAGATCCTTCCAAGAGGGAGACCTTGTGCTCCGGCTGATCCAGCGAACAGTCGGCCAGCACAAGCTCTCGGCGCCTTGGGAAGGCCCCTTCATCATCTGCAAGGTGCTGGGCAACGACTCCTACTATCTGATCAACGCTTAGAAGCCCAGAGCACGCAAAAGAGATGACTCAGGCAAGGAGACGGAGAGGCCGTGGAATGCAGACCTCCTCCGGAGATTTTACAGTTGAAAGCAGTATGTATCACGCTACCTTTTGTATTATGTACAAAGAGTCTGGGTCCCCCGAGATGAACTCGGGGACTGCCCTCCCTCTATTTATATGATAAGTGTTATGCCCATGAGTGTACCTTGTTATTATTTCCGCCTGGCACCGGGTCGACCAGTCGGCCCGGGGGTTCGCCGCCCTCCGCTGTATGCCGCCTCCAGCAGCCGGACAAGTAATGTGTTGGCACCTAAAACTTCCTCTGTCAGAAGCGGCAGCTCGCAGAGCGACTGAATGGCGGGCAGGGGTCGCAAGACAGTGCCCACGTGAAAAATGGCTAAGGAAAACGCATATAGTTAGGGCCGGCGCGGCACTTGTTCAGCTAGCTGCCGAGCAGCCGGCCAGCCGACTTCTACTTCCCTTGCCCAAACCCCCAAATGGCTAGTACTTTCCCTCCCGCAAAAAGGCTATGTACTCAAACCAGCCACAGTCCACAGAGTGGATGCTCGGCTGGCAAGAGGATAGCTAAGGGAGGGCGGCAAAGGAAAAAAGCAAGGAGTATAGGCAAGAAAAATTAGAAATTGGTAAGACAAAGCATAAAGTTGTGATAGAATATTTACATAGATAGAGGCCCATCGGCCAGCATTTAGCAAAGTTTAAAATACACCCCACGGGTGGAATTGTGCGAATTTAACAAAAATGTCCAGACCAGCAAGCAGGAAAAGATAAAGATAAACACCCTAGGGACAAGCAGAGGATTCCGGCTGGGCGCTGGGGTTGGCGGTGCCAGTTGGTGCAGCAGGAGGCTCCGGCTGGATGACGGAGTCAGCTGCGCCGGTTGGCGCGGCTGGTGGCTCCACCTGGATGCTGGGGTCGGCTGTGCCAGTTGGTGCAGCAGGCGGCTTCGAATGGATGACGGAGTCAGGTGTGTCGGTTGGCGCGGCAGACGGCTCCGACTGGGCACCGGCTCCGGCTGGGCACCGGAGTCAGCGGCGCCAGTCGGGGCCGCAGAGGGCTAGATGATGGAGTTGGTGGCGTCTGTCGGAGGAACGGGCGGCTGGTCGGTCACCACCTGGCCGCCCCCAGTAGCAGTCGGTGCTTTGGAGCGCGGGTCGTTGCTTGAGGCCTGGTCGGGGTGGGGCTGATCATCCGCACCAGCCTCCGGCATGTCGACGTCGCTATCCTCCTCCTCCTCCTCCTCCTCCCCTTCGTTGCTAGAGTCGATGACTTCAACCGAGCCTCACTATCCTCCGGGTTCAGCCCGAGCCACTCCTGCGGAGCTTCGGCACCTTCTTCGACCACCTCCGGACCGAAGATGCTGGTGTCGGAAAAGTCAGTGATCGCCGCCACCCTGTTGATAAGCTCGGCCTCCACCATCGCCAGCTCCTCCTATGCCTCGAGCCGGAACGTGGTCAACTAGGCTAAGTCTAGCCCAGGATACCACGCCTTGACGAACTCAAGGGCATGACACGCTCCAGCCCGGGCTGCAGAGCCCTTCCAGGCCTCCAAGCGGCCGTCCGCCACCTCCAGCCAGTCGGTGGTCTGACTTGGAGTGCGCGGAGCTGGCAAGCCTGGCCAGAGGGCGGAAATCTCCTAGGCCCCGATGCGCTGAAGACGGCACATCACTTGATGGGCGGGCCGAAGATGGGCCTGGATGCTAAAGATCTGCTTATTGAGGGTACGAGGGGCGTCAGAAGCAATCTGCGTGCCTTCCGCCCTCCGCTCCTCGCGCTGGGCCTTGATGACTTGACTCGCGGTGACGGAGTGACCTGGGAAGAAATCTGCTTGGGCAGAAGGCAAGAAAAAACAAAGTCAGAAACAAGCAGTCGGCTTAGACAAAGCCAGCAGCTCAAGACAATGAACAAGAAGAATAAAAACTCACCATCAACCAAGTCCTCGATGCTGCTGAAGCAGGCCGCCGTCTGCGCCTCCTTGTCGGCCCAAGTGGCGCGCTCGGTTTCAAACTCGGCGAGGAGATCGGTCTCCTTCGCCTTTGCCTCCCGCTGGGCGGTCTTGAGAGCCTCCGTCTGCTCCGCGAGCTTGGTGACTAGCCGGTCTCGCTCCTCGGTCAGCTTGCTGCACTCCGCCTCCTTGCCGCATAGGGCGGTGTTGGCTTCGCCTAGCTGCTGCTGCAAGGCGTCGTTGGCCTCTGAAAAAAGGAAAAGAAGAAAGAGCATCAGTCAAAAGACAAAGAGGGATGTAGTTGCTTGGGAGATCCGGCCCGACTGCTCAGCAGTCGACCCGAATCTCGGGGACTACAGCCCGCGGGTGCGCCATCGCGCCCCTGCAGAGAAGAAGTAGTTAACAAAGGTAGATCCACTGAGGAGATTTGGCCCGACTGCTCAGCAGTCGGCCCGAACCTCGGGGACTACAGTCCGCGGGTGCGCCAGCGCGCCCCCGCGAAGAAAGGAAGTCGGGGCTTACTCCGGCTCTCGGTCAGATGGGCGGTCTACGTCTCCAGCTCCCGACCCTGGAGTTGAAGGTGATCGCGCGAAGATTGTGGTAGTCCTGCAAAGGAAATATCAGATAAAGTCAACATTTGACACATGCAAGTTAAAGTTCCGGACCGCCTGCTCAGCAGTCGACCCGAAACTTGGGGACTACACCCAGTGGGTGCGCTAGCGCGCCCCCACGAAGAAAGTAAGAAGATCAAGGAAAAAAGGAAAGCGAAGAAAACTTACGCGGATGGCTGCCCGCGACTCCAGGAAGGCTTCATTGCAGCGCTTAAGGGCTTTGGCTTCAGCCCGGAGTTTGGCCTAGATGTCGAGGGACGCCTGGTTCAGGGCGCCTGTCCCGCCCCCGTGTATCCAGCCAGCAGGCGCGGCGCTGGTCGCCTCGGTGTCGGGGACCGATGAGCTCGTAGCACCGACCTCCAGCGGCCGTGGTGCTGAGGCCGCCTTCTCAAGGCAACGGCGCGCGGGTGTGCGGACCTCAGGAATCAGGTCCGTCACCACCGCGTCCCCGACCGGTGGCACCGGCTGCGTAGCCGGTTGCTCGTTCTGCGTCCCGCTAGTCGGTCGCGGCGGCAGCACAATGACGTCCGGCATGGCCACGTCGCCGTCCTCCCGCTCCCGGATCGGCTGCTCGTCGCCGGCTCCTCCGGTGGTCGCCTCAAACTCCGGCGGAGGTGGTGCAGTATTCAAAGGCGTCACGAGCAGCGGCTTGATACGTCTCCGTCGTATCTATAATTTTTGATTGTTCCGTGCCAATATTATTCACTTTCATATACTTTTTGGCAACTTTTTATATTATTTTTGGGACTAACTTATTGATCCAGTGCCTAGTGCCAGTTCCTGTCTGTTGCATGTTTTATGTTTCACAGAATATCCATATCAAACGGAGTCCAAACGGGATAAAAATGGACGGAGCTTATTTTTGGAAAATATGGAAAAATACGGAAGAAAAATCCACGCGAGACGGTGCCTGAGGTGGTCACGAGGTAGGTGGACGCGCCTGCCCCCCTGGGCGCGCCCCCTACCCTCGTGAGCCCATCGTAAGGCGGTTGATGCTATTCTTTTGCCACAAGAAAGCTAATATTCGGAAAAAAATCACGGCGAAGGTTTCAGGCCAATCGGAGTTACGGATCTCCATATATACACGAAACGGTGAAACAGAGCCAGAAGAGAACGCAGAAACAAAGAGATAGATCCAATCTCGGAGGGGCTCTCGCCCCTCCCAAGCCATGGGAGCCAAGGAACAGAGGGGAAACCCTTCTCCCATCTAGGGAGGAGGTCAAGGAAGAAGAAGAAGAAGGGGGTCCCTCTCCCCCTTGCTTCCGGTGGCGCCGGAGCGCTGCCGGGGGCCATCATCATCACTGCGATCTTCACCAACACCACCGTCATCTTCACCAACATCTCCATCACCTTCCCCCATCTATATTCAGCGGTCCACTCTCCCGCAACCTGCTGTACCCTCTACTTGAACATGGTGCTTTATGCTTCATATTATTTTCCGATGATGTGTTGCCATCCTATGATGTCTGAGTAGATTTTCGTTGTCCTATCGGTGATTGATGAATTGCTATGATTGGTTTGAGTTGCATGTTTTATTATTTGTGCTGTCCTATTGTGCCCTCCGTGTCGCGCAAGCGTGAGGGATTCCCGCTGTAGGGTTTGCAATATGTTTATGATTTGCTAATGGTGGGTGGCGTGAGTTACAGAAGCACAGACCCGAGTAAGTAGGTTGTTTGCGTATGGGATAAAGGGTACTTGATACTTTAATGCTATGGTTGGGTTTTACCTTAATGAATCTTTAGTAGTTGCGGATGCTTGCTAGAGTTCCAATCATAAGTGCATATGATCCAAGTAGAGAAAGTATGTTAGCTTATGCCTCTCCCTCAAATAGAATTGCAATAGTGATTACCGGTCTAGTAACATAGTCAATTGCTTAGAGACAATTCCACAACTCCTACCACCACTTTTCCACACTCGCTATATTTACTTTATTGCTTCTTTATCTAAACAACCACTAGTTTATATTTACGTGTTCTCTACTTTCTTGCAAACCTATCCTATCACACCTACAAAGTACTTCTAGTTTCATACTTGTTCTAGGTAAAGCGAATGTCAAGCGTGCGTAGAGTTGTATCAGTGGCCGATAGGACTTGAGAGAGTATTTGTTCTACCTTTAGCTCCTCGTTGGGTTCGACACTCTTACTTATCGAAAGAGGCTACAACT
This sequence comes from Triticum dicoccoides, assembly GCF_002162155.2. Classification (NCBI taxonomy): domain Eukaryota; kingdom Viridiplantae; phylum Streptophyta; class Magnoliopsida; order Poales; family Poaceae; genus Triticum; species Triticum dicoccoides. The sequence goes on along the minus strand of NC_041385.1, from coordinate 276,354,795 downwards.
ATCCCATATACTTGCGGGTTATCAAGACCTTTTTCCGGCGCCGTTGCTGGGGAGTCATTGCGTGGGGTGAATATTCTCGTTTGTGCTTGTTTGCTTTATCACTAAGTAATGTTTATTTGCTGTTCTTAATTATTCTCTATCTTTAGTTATGGATATGGAACACGAAATACCAAAAAATTAGGTGTACTTGCTTCTCATGGAGATGGGGAACCTCCTAAAACCCTCAATGCTCGTTATGTTCAAGATATTATGTACTACTTTAATAATCCTGAGAAAACCCCATTCAATTATGTTATGGGAGACACGTTGGATCAACGTGAATACTTTAGGGATTATCGCTTGACACAAAAAGGATACTATTATGGGATCAAATTCAAATGTTGAAGTGGTACGCCCGATATGAATGCTTGAGATATGATATTACTTGTTGCTCTAGGATGAAGGCTCCACACCTTCCCTTTTCATGCAAATTAAATGATAATGAAACCTTATCTTCTTATGCTAATGGTATATATGATTACTATGATGTGGAACAAATAGAAGAATTTGTTGCTTTTAAGGCTGCTTATGAAATTGAATTTTTGTTTGAAAAGTATGAATCTTTAGATGATGATGTTTATAGGCCTGAAAATCTTGCTATACTTAGATATTGCTATGAAAATTATTAATACAATTACTATATTAATGCATTTATTGAGAAAGTCTCCGCTGTCCAAGAAGAGACTAATATTTTGCAGGAAGCTATGGAAGAAGAAATTGATGAAACTGTGAGCTCATTGGATGAAAAAGATGATGATGAGAGCGAATAACGAAAGGAGGAAGAGTAGATTGATCACCGGTGCCCACCTTCTAATGAGAGTAACTCTTCAACTCATACATTGTTTAATTCCCCTTCGTGCTTACCAAAGGATGATTGCTATGATGATTGCTATGATCCCGTTGATTCTCTTGAAATATCCCTTTTTGATGATGCTTGTTATGCTTGTGGCCAAGATGCCAATATGAATTATGCTTATGGAGATGAACTTTCTATAGTTCCTTATGTTAAACATGAAATTGTTGCTATTGCACCCACGCATGATAGTCCTATTATCTTTTTGAATTCTCCCGACTACACTACATCGGAGAAGTCTGCGCTTAGTAAGGATTATATTGATGGGTTGCCTTTTACCGTTGCACATGATGATTTTGATATATATAATATGCATGTGCTTGCTGCTCTTACTTGCAATTATTACGAGAGAGGAGCTACATCTCCACCTCTTTATGTTTCCAATGCAATAGAATTGCAAGAAACTGCTTATACTATGCATTGGCCTTTACTTGGTGTGCATGAATTGTTCTTTTATGACATGCCGATGCATAGGAAGAGAGTTAGACTTCGTTGTTGCTTGATATATGTTACTTTGTGCTCACTACTAAATTCCAAATCATTGTTAATTGAAATTGGCTTTGATATACCTTGGGATCCGGGTGGATTCATTACTTGAGCACTAAATGCGTAGCTTAATGGCTTTAAAGAAAGCGCTGCTAGGGAGACAACCCGGAAGTTTTAGAGAGTCATTTATTTATGTTGATTGCTTTCATATAGTGTAAAAAAAATAAAGAGGGTAAACCAAAAACTTTTCAAAAGGGAAAGTGAAAGTGAGAAAGACAAGCATTGTTGAAGTGGGAGCTAGCCTTGAACTTTGTTCATGCTCATGGAAACTTTGTGAATCTTGATTACAGAAACTTTTCATCAAAAATAATTATCCCTTGCATAATTCCATTGTATTATATAAATAATGTGCCAAGGTTTGCCTTTAGGATGTTTACAATGCTTGTTGGTTTGTACGGTGCAGGACAGAAACTTTGGCTGTAGTGCGCAATTTTACATTTTTAACTAGAAGGTCAATTGGTTCTTATTATTTTTGCACTGTCTTTATATACAACATTTTTATTTTTCCTAATTTTGGTAGAATTTTTGGGGTACCATAAGTATGGTGGATGTTCAGATTGCTACAGACTGTTCTGTTTTTGACAGATTCTGTTTTTGATGCGTAGTTTGCTTGTTCTGATGAATCTATCAACTTATATTAGTGGATTAAGCCATGGAAAAGCTATATTAAAGTAGACACAATGCAAAAACAAAATTTGAATTGGTTTTCTACAGTACTTAGAGTAGTGATTTGCTTTATTATACTAACGGATCTTACCGAGTTTTCTGTTGAAGTTTTGTGTGGATGAAGTGTCTAAACGAGGAGGTCTCGATATGAGAAAAAGGAAGAGAAGCAAGAGCTCAAGCTTGGGGATGCCCGAGGCACCCCAAGTAAATATTCAAGGAGACTCAAGCGTCTGAGCTTGGGGATGCCCCGGAAGGCATCCCCTCTTTCTTCAACTTCTTCAACAAGTATCGGTATGTTTTCGTATTTGTTTCGTTATGCATTATGTGCAAGTCTTGGAGCGTCTTTTGCATTTAGTTTTCACTTTTCTTTTATGCACCATACTGGTATGAGATAGTCCTTGGTTGATTTATAGAATTCTCATTGCACTTCACTTAAATCTTTTGAGTATGGCTTTATAGAATGCTTCATGTGCTTCACTTATATCATTTGAAGTTTGGATTGCCTGTTTCTCTTCACATAGAAAACCGCCATTCGTAGAATGCTCTTTTGCTTCACTTATATTTGTTAGAGCGTGGGCATATCTTTTTTAGAAAGAATTAAAATCTCTTGCTTCACTTATATCTTTTTAGAGAGATGACAGGAATTGGTCATTCACATGGTTAGTCATAAAATCCTACATAAACTTGTAGATCGCTGAATATGATATGTTTGATTCCTTGCAATATTTTTGCGATATAAAGATGGTGACATTAGAGTCACGCTAGTGGGTGGTTGTGGATTGTAGAGACACTTGTGTTGAGGTTTGCAAGTCCAGTAGCATGCACGTATGGTAACCGTTGTGTGACAAATTTGAAGCATGGGGTGTTTCTTTGATTGTCTTCCTTACGAGTGGCGGTCGGGGACGAGCGATGGTCTTTTCCTACCAATCTATCCCCCTAGGGGCATGCGTAGTAGTACTTTGCTTCGAGGGTTAATAAACTTTTGTAATAAGTATATGAGTTCTTTATGACTAATGTGAGTCCATGGATTATACGCACTTTTACCTTTCGATCATTGCTAGCCTCTTCGGTACCGTGCATTGCCCTTTCTCACCTCGAGAGTTGGTGCAAACTTTGCCGGTGCATCCAAACCCCGTGATATGATACGCTCTATCACACATAAGCCTCCTTATATCTTCGTCAAAACAACCACCATACCTACCTATCATGGCATTTCCATAGCCATTCCGAGATATATTGCCATGCAACTTTCATCATCATCATATACATGACTTGAGCATTCATTGTCATATTGCTTTGCATGATCGTAAGATAGCTAGCATGATGGTTTCATGGCTTGTCCGTTTTTTGATGTCATTGCTACGCTAGATCATTGCACATCCCGGTACAGCACCAGAAGCATTCATATAGAGTCATATCTTTGTTCTAGTATCGAGTTGTAATATCGAGTTGTAAGTAAATAAAAGTGTGACGATCATCATTATAGAACATTGCCCCATAAAAAAGAAAAAGAAAAAAAAGAAAAAAAAAAGGAAAGGCCAAAGAAGCCTAAATAAAGAAGGGAGCCAAAGAAGCCCACCCAAAAAAAATTAAAGAAAATAAAAGGGGCAATGTTACTATCCTTTTTCCACACTTGTGCTTAAGAGTAGCACCATGTTCTTCATATAAATTGTCTCCTATGTTGTCACTTTCATATACTAGTGGGAATTTTCATTATAGAACTTGGCTTCTATATTCCAACAATGGGCTTCCTCAAATGCCCTAGGTCTTCATGAGCAAGCAAGTTGGATGCACACCCACTTAGTTTTCAGTTTGAGCTTTCATACACTTATAGCTCTTAGTGCATCCGTTGCATGGAAATTCCTACTCCTCGCATTGACATCAATTGATGGGCATCTCCATAGCCCGTTGATTAGCTGCGTCGATGTGAGACTTTGTCTTTTTTTGTCTTCTCCATATAAACCTCCACCATCATATTGCATTCCACCTATAGTGCTATATCCATGGCTTGCGCTCGTATATTGCGTGAGGCTTGAAAAAGGTGAAGCGCGTTAAAAGTATGAACCAATTGCTCGGCTTGTCATCGGGGTTGTGCATGATGGGGGCATTTTGTGTGACGAAAATGAAGCATGGACAAACAATATGATTTTGTAGGGATAAGCTTGCTTTGGCCTTGTTGTTTTGAAAAGACATGATTGCTTTATTGGTACACTCGAAGTATTATTGTTTTTATGTCAAATGATAGACTATTGCTTTGAATCACTCATGTCTTAATATTCATGCCATGATTAGACATGTGATCAAGATTATGCTAGGTAGCATTCCACATAAAAAATTATCTTTTTTATCATTTACCTACTCGAGGACGAGCAGGAATTAAGCTTGGGGATGCTGATACGTCTCCGTCGTATCTATAATTTTTGATTGTTCCATGCCAATATTATTCAACTTTCATATACTTTTGGCAACTTTTTATACTATTTTTAGGACTAACATATTGGTCCAGTGCCCAGTGCCAATTCCTGTTTGTTGCATGTTTTATGTTTTGCAGAAACCCAATAACAAACAAAGTCCAAACGGGATAAAAACAGATGGAGAATTATTTTGGAATATTTATGATTTTTGGGAAGTAAAATCAACGCGAGACGGTGCCCGAGGGGGCCAGGAGATAGGGGGAGCGCCCCAGGGAGGTAGGCGCGCCCTGGACTCTCCTGGGCCCCTGCAAGGCGGTTGACGCTCTTCTTTTGCTGCAACAAAGCTAATATATGATAAAGATCTGGGCGAAAGATTCACCCCAATCGGATTTACGGATCTCCGGATATAAAAGAAACGGTGAAGGGGCATAATCTGAGAACGCGGAAACAGAGAGATAGATCCAATCTCGGAGGGGCTCTCTCCCCTCCCACGCCATGGGAGCCAAGGACCAGAGGTGAAACCCTTCTCCCATCTAGGGAGAAGGTCAAGTAAGAATAAGAAGAAGGGGGGCTCTCTCCCCCTGGCTTCTAGAGGCACCGGAACGCCGCCGGGGGCCATCATCATCACCGCGATCTTCACCAACACCTCCATCATCTTCACCAACATATCCATCACCTTCCCCCATCTATATTCAGCAGTCCACTCTCCCGCGACCCGTTGTACCCTCTACTTGAACATGGTGCTTTATGCTTCATATTATTATCCAATGATGTGTTACCATCCTATGATGTCTGCGTAGATTTTCGTTGTCCTATCGGTAATTGATGAATTGCTATGATTGGTTTGAGTTGCATGTTTTATTATTGGTGCTGTCCTATGGTGTACTCCATGTCACACAAGTGTGAGGGATTCCCACTGTATGGCTTGCAATATGTTCTTGATTTGCTTATGGTGGGTGGCGTGAGTGACAGAAGCACAGACCCGAGTAAGTAGGTTGTTTGCGTATGGGATAAAGGGGACTTGATACTTTAATGCTATGGTTGGGTTTTACCTTAATGATCTTTTGTAGTTGCGGATGCTTGCTAGAGTTCCAATCATAAGTTCATATGATCCAAGAAGAGAAAGTATGTTAGCTTATGCCTCTCCCTCAAATAGAATTGCAATAGTGATTATCGGTCTAGTAACGTAGTCAATTGCTTAGGGACAATTTCACAACTCCTACCACCACTTTTCCACACTCACTATATGTACTTTATTGCTTATTTATCCAAACAGCACCTAGTTTATATTTACGTGTTCTTTATTATCTTGCAAACCTACCCTATCACACCTACAAAGTACTTCTAGTTTCATACTTGTTCTAGGTAAAGCGAATGTCAAGCGTGCTTAGAGTCGTATCAGTGGCCGATAGGACTTGAGAGAGTATTTGTTCTACCTTTAGCTCCTCGTTGGGTTCGACACTCTTACTTATCGAAAGAGGCTACAACTATCATGTATACTTGCGGGTTATCAGGGCGTGGGTCGTGGGATTAACTGAGCCCAAGACCCCTCAAGCGGTCATGGGAATCGCAACCGCCCCCTCGGCAGAGCAGATCCGCCCAGGTGCCGAGGCATGGTAGTGGCGGCCCCGGCCCACTGTCACGTCCCATCAAGGGCGTGGGATGGAAGGCCGGCCAGGCTGGCGCGCGCCGCGTGGCGTGTCTGCAGCGGACGGCGGCCCGGGAAGCTTAGCAGGCACGCCACCTATTTTCCTGCCTTGAAAGTTCAAAAACGACAAACAATCCCACCTAGCCAAAGCCGACTCCAGCGGTCGGACGGACGCAAGGCAGATCAAACATTCTCCCGAAGCTAGCTGAGGGGGGAAGCCGCTGACACTTTGCGGCCCCTCGACCACAAGGCCTCACCGGCTTCGGGGACTACTGTCGGAGTAATGGGCCAGAGGTAGCCTCACCCGAGTCCCAAGATTTATCAAGACTTCGGGCCAGCTTCGCCTTGCTGTGCCCCAAACTGAAGCTCCGCCCTCTAGAGGTCGGGTAACTTGACGGCCAACCACCAGTAGGCGGCACCACGAGCGGCCGGCTTCATCCAGCCGGCCTCTAGGGAAGACGGCATCGAGTAGGCGGCCTCCTCGCACCCTCAGAGTTTGAGACCCCATCAAGAGGGCAAGATGGGGCGTGGCTATAGTGAAGCCCTCACCCCCGAATCTTGGGTTTAGCGTGGCCACAGTGTCCCATATGGGCGGAGATCTCCGCACGGTGTGGCACTATTGCCACCTTCCCTCGCCGTCACTCTGGGCAGGCGGAGCCCTGTTCCCCACGACGGCCTGTTGGTACGGCCCACAAGCTGCAGGCCCTATTGGGCAATGACATCCCAGAAGACGGCGCACGCCGAACCAATCAGACCAGGAGAGGGCCGGCCTCTAGCAGGCGGCCATTCCCTCCCTCGAACCAAGTATGCCACCAACCTGATGAGACCAGCTGTGGCTACAGTGATCTCCCAATAGGCGGCGGAACTGTAGCCACGCTGAGCTGACCAAGCCAGCGTCAGTAGCAGCACAGCTACAGTGAGCAGCCACCAACCAGACCTGCCAGCGGCGGGAGCGGCCTGTCGGCTCCGTACCAGACCAGCCGGCGGGGCCCACCAGGCGGCGGGCCCCAGTAGTCGGCGGAGAAGCCAGAGGCCGGAGACACTGACAGCCGGGCCTAGTAGCCGGCCAGATTACCATTGTACCCCATGGGGGTAGGCCTATATAAACCCCCCAGGGCACCCATGCAAAGGGTTCCCACCCTATTAGACCTAGCCACATTCCTAGAGCAGGAGAGAGCTAGCCTTGCCTTCTCCTACCTCTAGCATACAGCTCAAGGAGCAACTTTGTATCACTTGTGCCTTTAGTCGAGTCGGCCACACCCAGATGCGACGTCTGGAAAATATTGAAGCCCGGAGGCGGGAAGCAGGTGGTGCACGCGCCGGCCGCCGGGCCGGCTGCTTGCTGCACGCGTGCCACGCGGCACCTACCGGCTAGACCAGCCTGCCAGCCCACGCGCGTGACGGGACATCGCCGCAGGATGAGGTCCAACACTACCATGCCTCGGCCCACGTGCGGATCCTCTATGGCCGAGGCAGGCGGTTGGTATTCCAATCGTAGTTACTACATGCCGTTAAGGCGCGATAATCGCGGGATCATGCGGGAGTGGGCACAGTTAATCCCACGATCCCCACGCCCAGCCCCCTCGGCTTCGTTGCTCTGAGGCTATAAATAGGGGGAGGAGGGGGGCGGAAGATGCACACGCACCCACCTCCTCCTCCGCCATTCTATTCTTCTTATTCCTTCTGCTGCTGCAGCTATCTGTCGCCACACCGCGCTCCCAGCCATCTTGCAGCGTCGCACCTGTCGGAGTAATGGGCCATGGGTAGCCTCACCCGAGTCCCAAGATTTATCAAGACTTTGGGCCAGCTTCACCTTGCTGTGCTCCAAGCTGAAGCTCCGCCCTCTGGAGGCCAGCTAGCTCGACAGCCAACCACCAGCAGGCGACACCACGAGCGGCTGGCTTCATCCAACTGGCCTCTAGGGAAGACAACATCGAGCAGGCGGCCACCTCGCGCCCTCAGAGTTTGAGCCCCCATCAAGAGGGCAAGATGGGGCGTGGCTACAGTGAAGCCCTAACCCCCGAATCTTGGGTTTAGCGTGGCCACAGTGTCCCGTACGGGCAGAGATCTCCGCACGGCGTGGCACTGTTGCCACCTTCCCTCGACGTCACTCTGGGCAGGCGGAGCCGTGTTCCCCACGACGGCCTGTCGGTACGGCCCGCAGGCTGCGGGCCCTACCGGGAAGTGACATCCCAGAAGACGGCGCAGGCTGAACCAACCAGACCAGGAGAGGGCCGGCCTCCAGCAGGCGGCTGTCCCCTCCCTCGAAGCAAGTACGCCACCAACCTGATGAGACCAGGTGTGGCTACAGTGATCTCCCACTAGGCGGCGGAACTGTAGGCACGCTGAGCTGACCAAGCCAGCGTCAGTAGCAGCATGACTACATTGAGCAGCCAACAACCAGACCCGCTAGCGCGGGAGTGGCCTGTCGGCTCCATACAACACCAGCCGGCGGGGCCCACGAGGCGGTGGGCCCTAGTAGTCGGTGGAGAAGCCAGAGGCCGGAGACACTGACAGCTGGGCCCAGCAGCTGGCCAGATTACCATTGTACCCCTGGGGGGTAGGCCTATATAAACCCCCCAGGGCACCCACGCAAAGGGTTCCCACCCCATTAGACCTAGCCACATTCCTAGAGCAGGAGAGAGCTAGCCTTGCCTTCTCCTACCTCTAGCATACAGCTCAAGGAGCAACTTTGTATCACTTGTGCCTTTAGTGATCATGCGGAGACCCCGCGGAGCAGGACTAGCGGTGTTATCTCCTATGAGAGCCCCGGACCTGGGTAAAGTACGCCGGCATTCGTGTCTATGCCTCATCCCGCTTCTGGGCACCGGGGACGTTCTAGTCGCTCCCACCATGATAAGCCACCCTTTGGCTTATGTCGCACCCAACCCTCGACAACACCCCATCACCGCAGGGCCTCGCGCTCGTCGTCACACCGCCTCTCCAGCGAGCTTTTCGACCCCATGGCGCGCTCCAGAGCATGGGACGGCTCCAACGTCCATGAAGATGATATTGATTTCCTCCGCCGGACACGGCGGCTACCCGACGAGGACTACGTGAAGGTTCGCCTGGCGCCGGAACGGGAGATCTTGCCGGCACCAGAAGAGGGAGAGCGCGTCATCTTCCGGTCGCACTGCTTGCGCGGCCTCGGCTTGCCGGCGAGCGGCTTCTTCCACACCTTCCTCAACTTCTACGGCCTTCAGCCGCACCACCTTACGCCAAACACGGTGGTGCTGCTATCCGCCTTCGTCACCCTCTGTAAGGGCTTTCTCGGCTTCCTCCCCACTATCGACCTTTGGGGCGAGTTCTTCTACTCGAAGCTCGGCACCGTCGTCAAGAGCGTGGTGGCACAGTGCGGCGTCTTCATCGCGGTGCAGAGGCCGGCTGCTGAGAACCCTTTCCCGCCTATCACGCTGATCCAGTCGGTGAAGATGTGGCAGCAGTCGTACTTCTACGTGAAGAGTGTTCACCCGGAGGGCGACTGGGTCAACCTGCCGGTTTATGCAGCCGGCCCGCCGGTTGGGATGCGGCCAACTGGTCGTACCGGCCAAGGTCGCTGTCGGCCTCCGGTGCTGCCACCGTCGCACGGCTCAGGGTGATGGTGAAGTCAGAGGGCCTCACCGGGCCCGACTTGATGACCGCCTTCGTGGAGGGTCGGGTGCTCCCGCTCCAAGGCTGGCCTCGTATGATATGCCAGATGAGCGGGCAGCGAGACCCAAGCCGGATGTGGACCAAGGAGATGCCTCACTCGGAGGTAGCTCACTTGGTGAACTATATCTCGAACTGCAAGCTCTCGGAGGCGGAGTGGCGGTTCGGAAAGGAGTCATACTCATGCTCAAATTCGCCGCCAATGGTAAGTCTTCTTTCTTCTTTATTTTAGTTGTCGAGTTCTCCTTGGTTGTCTTGACCAATCGGCTATGAAACAGAGCACCCTCCTCCAGCCATCAGCCGGCGCCACAGGGCCGGACCGTCAGTTCCTCCCTGACCAGTAGGAGAGAGATATGGACGACCCCGACTTGGGGGAGGCCGCCCTGGATGACGACGCAACGGGAGCTGACTCAATGGACCGCTGCCCTGTCTGAAAGTCGAAGTGAGTACTCCATCTTCTTTCTCTCCTGGGGCCGCGTCAGCACACCCACTGGGTGGAGTCCCCGAGATTCAGGCTGACTGCTGAGCAGTCGGGCCGAATCTCTTCTGGCTACTTCTTGCTTACTGATTATTATTCTTTATTATCTTTTCAGAGGCCAACGCCGCCCTGCAGTAGCAACATGGTGAGGCCTAGACCATGCTGCACGCCAAGGAGGCGGAGTGCAGCGTAGCGGCTCAGGAGTGCGACCGCCTAGCCAAGAAGCTAGCTGATGAGGAGGAGAGTCACAAGGCGGCTCTCCAGGTGGTGAAGGACAACGAGGCCGCCCTCCAAGCTGAATATGAGACCTAGGCGGCGAACTGGGCTGAGTCGGAACAGGCGTTGAGCAATGGCTACGGCCAAATCAAGGATATGGTTGACGGTAAGTTGCCTTCCTCCTTTTCCCTTTGTTTGCCGCATGTTGCTTGGTCCGGCTTCTGACTTCATATTTTCTTCTTCTTCTTTTGCGCATAGTACTTCCCTTGCTACTCTGTTGCCGCCAGCCAGGTCATCGAAGCTTACCGCGATGCGCGGAGGCAGGCTGGTGCTGAGGTCGCGCCGAATGCTCACCGAACACTTGAGGAGCAGCTTTTGGCCATCCAGGCCCATCTCCAGCCGGCCAACCGGATGCTCCGCTGCCTTCAGCGCGTTGGAGCTCAGGTGCTTTCTGCCCTCTGGACTGATGCCACGATTCCTCGTATTCCTGGTCAGACTGCCGACTGGCTGGAGGTGGCAGTTGGCCGCTTCAAGGCATGGAAGGCTTCTTCGACCCGGGCAGGCGCTAGGCGGGCATTGGAGTTTGTCAAAGTGTGGTACCCTGGGCTGGATATAGCCCAGTTGGCAACGTTCCGGCAGGAGACCAACGAGGAACTGGTGGCGGTGCGGTCGGCTAACATTCATAGCGCCGCAGGGACTGTGACTATAGTGACACTAGCGTCTTCATCCCTGACTTGAACGACGATGGTGTTGAGTTGCCGGCGGACTGGTTTGGGCTAAACACGGTGGACGGCAAGGACTCGGCAGAGTAGATCGACTCTGGCGACGAGGGTGAGGAGGAGGAGGACGAGGACGGTGAAGACATCACGCCAGATGGTGGAGCAGCCAGCCAGCCTTAGCCTGACCGTGCCTCCAGCAACAAGGCATGCACGAACACGCTGCCTGCTGCTGGCGATGATCAAGTCGAGACTCGCCACCTGGCCACTCCTCCAGCCAGCGCTGCCGTCTCCACTGACATGCCAAGCTCGCCTGTTGCTCCCTCGGCCTGAGCGGCTAATTTTATCTTTGTCTTCCTGCTCGTTAGTCTTTTGAACAATGTTCGTTAAATTTGCGCAGTTCCATCCACTAGGGGTGTATTCAAACTAAGTTGAACTCTAGCCTTCGAAGGCCTTTTGTGTAAATATTATGTGCTATGCTGGTGTCGGTCTCTGACTTTACTTGCTTTAATCTTTTTTTAGCTTTTTCCTTTGCCGCCCTCCCTTGGTCGGCATCTTCCCAGCCGAACAGCTACTCTGCAGTCTGTGGATGGGAAAGCACTTGGTCGTTTGGGAGGGCAAGTACTTTAGCCTTCTTAGATTGTGGAAAGGTGAGTGGGAAGCTGGCCAGCTGTCTGCTTAGCAGTCAGTTGGCAGGGTAGGGAGCCGGCTTGTGTTATGTAAGCTCATTGGTCCTTAGCCGTTTTTCGTGTGGGCATCATTTCCTGCCTTTGACTCTTGCCAATCGAACAGCCGCTTCTGCGAGCTGCGACTTTTGGCAAGAGAGGGCTTAGATGCCGGCACACTAGTTGTCTGACTGTAGGTAGTGCTAACATAATTCAAGGCGGCAAGTCCCCGAGCTGATGTGTTGTACTTAATACAAAAGATAGCGTGGTACATACTGCATTAACTGTAAAATCTTCGAAGGAGATTGGCGTTCCATGGGCGTTCCGACTCCTTACCGGAATCATCTCTCTTGCGTGCCTTGGGTTTCTATGCATCGATCAGGTAGTAGGAGTCGTTTCCCAAGACTTTGCTGATGACGAAGGGGACTTCCCAAGGGGCCGAGAGCTTGTGCTGGCCGGCTGTTTGCTGGATCATCCGGAGCACAAGGTCGCTCTCCTGGAAGGATCTTGTCGTGAACTTACGAATGTGGTAGCGGCGCAGACTTTGCTGGTAGATGGCGGACCGACTGAGTGCTAATAGCTGGCCCTCTTCCAGCAGATCAACGTTGTCTTCTCATGCTTCCTTCGCCTTCGCTTCCGTGTACATGGTGACTCGAGGTGAGTCGAACTCGATGTCAGCTAGGATGATAGCCTTGGCACCATACACGAGGAAGAAGGGAGTGAAGCCGGTTGACTTGTTCGGAGTGGTACGCAAGCTTCAAAGGACGGTGGGTAGCTCCTCGAGCTAGCAACCGGTCGAACGCTCCAGTGGCTCTACCAGTTGGGGCTTGATGCCGGAGAGGATGAGGCCGTTTTCTCGCTCAACTTGGCCGTTTGACTGTGGATGGGCAACTGATGCTAAGCCCAGTCGGATGCCTTGTGTAGCGCAGAAATAAGCCAATGCCCCTTTGGCAAAATTTGTGCTGTTGTCGATGATGATGTTGTGTGGTATGCCATACCGGGTGGTAATATCTGCGATGAAGGTCACAACAGTCGGCCCATTCAGCTTCTTGATTGGGTTTGCTTAATCCACTTGGTGAATTTCTCTACGGCAACAAGCATATGTGGCATGCCGCCGTGTGCCGTCTTGAATGGGCCCACCATGTCTAACCCCCAGACAGCAAAGGGCCAGGTGATGGGGATGGTCTTGAGTGCAGAAGCCAACAGGTGTTGCTTGGAGCTGAAAACTTGGCACCCTTTGTAGTGTTTGACCAACTCTTTGGCGTCTTCCAAAGCAGTCGTCCAGAAGAAACCGTGGTGGAAAGCTTTGGCGACAAGTGATCTTGAGGCCGCGTGGTGACCTCACTCGCCTTGATGGATGTCCTTGAGGACTGCAATGCCCTTCTCTGGCTCGATGCAGCGCTGGAAGACTCCAGTAACGCTGCGCCTAACGAGCTCTCTGTTCACTATTATGTATGCTCCAGCTCGATGTTGAACTTGTCTTGCTGAGATCTCGTCAGTCGATAGCTCTCTGTTCACCAGAAGGTTGAGGATGGGTTGGGCCCATTATGGAGCTACAACTTCTTCTATTGCCAACACGGCTACTGCGACTAGGGTGGTTGGGTTGGGAGGTAGTGGGTTGGAGTCGGCCACCGCCTGTTGTGTCGTTGAAGTCCCTGAGCTGACTGCTGCAGTCCCTGGGCCAGGTTCTGAAGTCCCCGGGCCGAGTGCGACCGTAGCAGTCCCCGAGCCACCTGCCGAAGTCCCCGAGCCGCCTCCCGCAATCCCCAAGTCGGATCCGACATCATCGGGGTCAGGAGGCACGAAGATAGAGTCTGACTCTGGAGATGGCTTAACAGACGGCTTGAGGAGGCGCTAGAGGGAGATGCCGGTTGGTATTGCTTGCCGGGTGGAACCGATTCGTGCCAGGGCATCTGCTTGCTCGTTATCGGCCCGTGGCATGTGGAGGAAGTCGCACCCTTCAAAATATTCGATGAGTTGCTGAACAAGGAATGGTAGCTCGCCATGTTTGCATCCTTGGTGTCCCAATCACCAGATGACTGTTGGACCACCAAGTCTGAGTCGCCATAGCACAGGATCCGGCGGATACCGAGCTCTTTGGCCAACCAGAGCCCATGTATGAGCGCCTCATACTCGGCCACGTTGTTGGAGGCGGCAAAATGGATTTGCAATGTGTATCTGAGCTTGTCGCCTTTGGGAGAGGTGAGGACGATGCCGGCTCCCAAACCAGTACGCATCTTGTATCCGTCAAAGTGCATCCGCCAATGGGTGGAGTCGGGTGCTGGTGGCCGGTACTGGGTCTCGGGCCAGTCGACGAGGAAGTTGGCCAGCACTTGGGACTTGAAGGCGATGCGAGGCTGGTATAAGATGGTATAAGGAGCCAGCGCAATGGCCCACTTGGCCACCCGGCCAGATGCATCCCGGCTGCCCATGATCTCGGCCAGCGGGGCAGTGCAAACAACCATGATGGGGTGCTCTTGAAAGTATGGCTTGAGCTTCTTAGCGGCAAAGTACATGCCACAGTGCATCTTCTGGTAGTGGGGATAATTCCGCTTTTGAAGTTGACAGTACTTTGCTCAGATAATACACCGGCCTCTGGACCAGCTGAGCTTTGCCTTCTTCTGGGTGCTAAAGCACGATGACAGTGATGACCACTCGGCTGGTTGCGGCAATGTAAAGGAGCATAGGCTCTTTCGCAGTCGGAGCTGCCACGATAGGCGGCATGGTCAACATCTTCTTTAGCTGGTGAAAAGCTTCGTCCGCCTGGTCGTTCCACTCAAAGTGAGTGGATTTCCTCATGAGTTGATACATGGGGAGAGCCTTCTCCCTGAACCGAGCAATGAACCGGTTAAGGGAAGCCAGGCACCTGGTGAACTTCTGGACGTCTTGCAGTCGGGTGGGAATCTCCATCCTCTCTATAGCCTTGATCTTCACCGGGTTGCACTCGATGCCGCGTTCAGAGACCAGGAAGCCAAGGAGCTGGCCAACTGGTACCCCAAACACGCATTTCTCAGGGTTGAGCTTGATCTGAAAACGGTGCAAGTTGTCAAATGTTTCCTTGAGATCTTCCAGCAGGGTGCCACGCTTCTCCGTGTTTACCAAAATATCGTCTACGTAGACGTAGGCGTTTCTGTTGAGTTGCTTGAGGAGGCATTTCTGCATGCAACGCTGAAAAGTGGCACCGGCGTTTCTTAAGCCGAATGTCATAGTCAGGTAGCAGAAAGATCCAAAAGGTGTGATGAAGGCGGTCTTGAGGCGGTCAGCTAGATCCAACTTGATTTGATGGTAACCTGAGTAGGCATCCAAGAAACTCAATAGCTCGCATCCGGCTATTGAGTCTATCACTTGATCAATATGGGGTAAAGCAAACGGATCTTTGGGGCAAGCTTTGTTGAGGCTGGTACAATATATACACATGCACCACTTCTTGTTCTTCTTCAGTACAAGGACCGGGTTGGCAAGCCATTCTGGAAAGAACACCTCCATAATGAAGCCGGCTGCCAGGAACGGGCTATCTCTTCACCAACAATTCTTCTCTTCACCTCTGACAGTCGGCGGAGGGGCTGTTTGACTGGTTTTGCATCTGCTCGGACATGTAGCTTGTGCTCGGCGAAATCCGTTGGGACACCCGGCATGACCTTGGGGGACCATGCAAAGATATCCCGATTCTCACGGAGGAAATCAAAGAGCTTGCTTTCCTATTTGCTATCCAGGTTTGCTCCTACAACTGCAAACCTCTCTGTGTGCTCTGGGTCCAGAGGTATCTTCTTTGTTTCCTTGTTCGGCTGGAAGGAGCCCTTAGCTTCCGACTCCTTGGGATCAGGCGATAGGTCCGACTGCTTGCCGGCCATGGCCACAAACCGGTGAAGGATCTTTTTCTCAGCAGCGATCACGAGGGACTCGGCCAGCCGGCTGCTGGCTGCAGCATAGGCAGAGGACTTCTTGTAGTCTCCGACTACGGTGATGATGCCCTTGGAGCTCGGCATCTTCATCTTGAGGTAGGCATAGTGGGGCACAGCCATGAACTTGGCCAGGGCAGGTCAGCCAAGTAAAGCATTATAAGGGCTCTCTAGATCCACTACCTCAAACCAAACCGCTTCATAGCGGAAGTGATCTTTGTCTACGGAGAGGACATCTATCTTGATCTTGCCGATTGGTGAGCATGACAGGTCAGGTACAATGCCATGGAAGACGGTCCGACTGGGCAAGAGCTGCTTCGTCTTGATATTTAGCTTCTCCATGCTGTCACGGTACAGGATGTTGATACTGCTTCTGCCATCAATCAAAACTCGGGAAAAACGAGCAGGCCGCCTCTCCATTGCAAAGGTGGCATCCAACACCAAAGCGTAAGAACCCGGAGAAGGCATCACCTCTGGGTGATCATCTTGGCTCCAACTGATGGGCTTCTTAGACCAATGCATGAACTCTGGATCTTTGGAGGCAACCGCATTGACTTCTTGGTGTTGTCATCAGCTTGGCTTATAAAGATGACATAGGTCGTGTGCTCATCAGGGAACTCGTCTTGGATGGCTCCGAATGCAGGGCTGGCGGTCGGCTGCTGAGGAGCCGGAGGCGGCTGGCCAACAGGCAGAGTAGGCTACAGCCCTTCGCCCTTGGAATTCGGGTGAGCCAATGGCACTTCCGGGTTATGTGGTTGGACGGCTTTGCACCGCTGTGGAACTTGCAAGAGGCGTCAAGCGTCTGCTCGTAGGAGAAGGCATGTTGCCAAGCCGGTCTGCCGCCTTTGTGCCACTTGGGTATGGGCTGCCTTTCTGGCTGCTGATCTTCAACTGTTGCCACTTGTCGACTGGTGGAAGTCGGCATCGGGGCCTTGCGTTTGTTGTCGTTTTGATGAGGGCGCCGATTGGTGTTGCCAGCCGACGTTTTTGGAGCCGGAGGGAGCACCTTTCCAGAGGCGTCCACCCGGAGCTCCATCTTCATTGAGGAGTCGGCAGTGGCATATTTGTCTGCTATGATCAGTAGTTCGTCGAGCTTAGCCGGCTTGTCACAGAGAAGTCGGTGCTTGAGGAGGGTGCCTTCTCGGCACCCGGCGGTCAAGTACTCTATAGCTTGCACCTTGTGCACTCCTTCACAGGAGTTGCGGGGTTCGGCCCAGCATGTCAGGTAGTCGCGGCTGGACTCGGTCGGGCCTTGGACACACAGGGAAAGCTGACGTGGCTTGGGCGCCCGCTTGTTCGCGCTGGTGAAGTTGTGGATGAAGACTTCTGTGAAGTCCAGCCAGCTGTTGACGCTATAAGGCTTGAGGCTGTTCAACTTGGTGCGTGTTGTGCCTTGAAGCATGAGGGGGACGTACCTCACGGCAACGCGCCTGTTGTCGTTTGCTATGCTGACTGCAGTGGAGTAGTCTATCAGCCAGTCTTCCGGCTTCACCAAGTCGTTGTATTTGGGCATGTCTCTTGGGAGCGAGAACCCTTTGGGAAAGGGCTCGTCGCGAAAGCGGGGGCCGAAACAAGGCGGGCTGACATCATCTTCTTCTTCTAGCGCATGGGATCACGCCAAATGGTCGATCCGATGGCAGGCATCATTCTCGCCGATTCCTTCATGGCGGCCCAGCCGGCCACTGAGCATTGGGTGCTCAACAGGCGGCAGGGAGGGATATCCCTCCCTGCAGGGCGGAGGAGGGGGCGGATTATCGCCTCACCGCTCCACGGCTCGGGGGCGGCCTTCTGCGTCACGCTCGATAGTGAGGCGAGTCTGACTGCGGCTAGCAGTTGGCTCCTTATCTTTTCGCTCACGGGCTCCGCCTGTAGTTGGAGTCCAGGAGGTCGCGCCGTGCTCTCGGCGAAGGGGTGGACTCTCGGCGCAGGCGCCGTCTTCTTGCCGTTCTGCGGCCGCGTTGATGAGCTGCTGGAGACATCTCGTCATTGCAGCGCAGCTCATCGCCGTCCAAGCCTTCCAGCTCGTATGCTGCTGCCTGAGCGGCATGCAGGTTCTCGAGTGGCGTGGCGTAGACCGGGCGACCGGCCTCCAGCTTGCTAGCGATGGCCGCGCCGCGCTTCTTGATAGCGCCAAGACGGCTGGGTCCACCAGCAGGCAGCGTGCCGGAGGCGGCACGATCAACCTCACGCTGATAAGCCTCGGTGAGGCATCTCATGGAGGCTATCTTCTTGCCGTTCTCGATGAGGGCAAGGCGGTGGGCTTCCAGCGTCTCGGCATCGGCGTCAGCCGGAATGGGGGCGGACAGATCATGCAGCGCCATCTGCAGATTGTCGTTTGTGTTCTCGCCGGATGCAACACCGTGGCTGATGACCAACACCTCGGTGACGGTGCTGCTGCCGCTGTCGGCATGAGGAAGAGGGTCGTCGATGACCACCACGTTGGTGGGGAAGGTGTCGAGGTATGTTGTGTCGCAGTCGACGAGCGTCAGGTTGGTGGAGCCGATCGACTCCAGGTCATAGGTGGGCTCGTTAGCGATGTCGAGCTTGCCAAGGAGATCGACGAGGCATCTCTCGGAGCTGGTTGCACCCGCGTCTGGCGCGGGCTCGTCGGAGAGGCGGACCTCAACGTGAAGATCGGCGTGGCAGCTCGCTGTGAAGGTGGCGTCGACACCATGCAGCATGTCGGGGCAAGCGCCATCGGGCGTGCCGGGCTGGCTACGCTCGCTAGGGATAACACCTGGCCCCATGGTGGGCGCCAAATGTCGGGTGGTAGGTGCGACATATGCCAAAGGATGTCTAATCATTATGGGAGCCAGTAAGACATCACTGGTGCCTGGAAACGTGATAAAGCGAATACATGCACGCCGACGAATCTTACCCAGGTTCGGGGCTCTCCTAGGAGATAACACCCCTAGTCCTGCTCTGCAGGGTCTCCGCATGATCACTAAGTCAAAAAGTAGCTACAAGAGGCTCCTTGAGCTGTTCGGCTAGAGGAGGAAGAAGGGCAGGGCTACCTCTCCTCTTCTCTATATGTGGTGTGTGTAGTTCTCATGGATCAACCCCTTGCATGGATGCCCTGGGGGGTTTATATAGGCCTACCCCCCAGGGGTACAATGGTAATCCGGCTGGATGTGGGTCCAGACAGTCAGTGTCTATGGTCGCCGACTTCTCCGCCGGCCGCTGGGGCCCGCCGACTGGTGGGCCCCGCCGGCTGCCAGCCTCTTGGTCAACAGGCTGGGCCCACCGTCCGTGGGCCCTGTCGGCTGCTCGTTACTATAGCCTCGCTCTTGATGACAATGGCTTTGTCGGGGCAAGCATGGCTACAGTGCCGCCGCCTGGCGGGCGCTCACTGTAGCCTTACCCCGCCTTATCTGCTTTATGGTGCACAAACTTCTAGGGCGAGGGCAGGCTGGCTGTTGGGAGTCAGCCTCCCCCCATGCCGATAGGTCAGATCAAGCCGTACTAATAGCCTGTCGTGGGAGACGTCATGGACAACATGGCAACAGTGCCGCGCCGAACGAGGGATGGCCGCCTGGTACGGTGCACTGTGGCCACGCTCGCTCCGGGATTCGGGGCTGGCAGGCTTCACCGTAGCCATGCCCCATCTTATCGTTGTTATGTGGGTGCAAACTTTGAGGGTGTAGGCCAGGCCGCCTGCTAGGAATCGGCCACTCTGGTAGCCGCCTGCTAGGAGTCGGCCTACCTCGGGAGGGCTTGTTGAACCTGCCGCCTTCCTGTAGCCGGCCACTGGGCTAGCCTGCCAGGAGAAGACGGCCCTTTGTCTTGGATACTTGAGGGGCACAGCTGGCCCGTTGTTTTGAAGAACCAGGGAGAGTGGATGAAGCTACCTGTGGTTATTTACTCTGACAGGTTACAGACGCGCCGACAAGGGAGTTCATAAGACTACTAGTAATTTTTAATTTACCACCTTAGCTTCTAATCAAATTTATATGTTCTAGCTAGTAGTCACATTTCTAAATGGTTCACATTCCTTTTGCAGAAAAAGCAAAATAAGGCTTCAATCTCAAAGCGACTAATCATCTCAGTCATTGATGAAGTACGCGTGGGACACACCTTTTAGCCAGGCGTTGAACATACTCAAGGTAAAGTCAGCAAACGAGGCACCGGAGTATGGCCGTGTAGTCGGCGCCTGAACAACGCCATGTGGAAGCACTACTACTGGGAAGAGAAGGAGACCCGAAGACACAGAAGGAGGCTTAGAGTAGTATCTATCGAGGAGCAAATCGTGATGCAAGTCGCGCAGGCGGTCCGGACAGTCAAAAGTGCGGCCAAAAAAGAATCCATAGTTGTGGTAGTCGAGGCAACCAAAGCAGTCTCAACTAGAATTTGCATCTCAGTGGTCAACCGTGGTTCTATGGC
Organism: Triticum dicoccoides; assembly: GCF_002162155.2. Lineage (NCBI taxonomy): Eukaryota > Viridiplantae > Streptophyta > Magnoliopsida > Poales > Poaceae > Triticum > Triticum dicoccoides. The sequence goes on along the minus strand of NC_041385.1, from coordinate 276,334,627 downwards.
TCGTGAAGTGGATGAACGAAAAATCTAAGCATTCATTCATCCGTTCCCAGCTTTGGCGAGACCAGCTCAGCAAACATACTAGACGCACCTGCACACGCAACCGCACCCACCACCGCCGCTCGTAGCAGCCCCTCCTCCGTCTCTAGCATGCTCGATAGTGCGTCGACACTAGATGATCTCAATGCATTCATGGTAATTACGCATCGCATGCTCATCAACATATTTAATCTTCCTTTCCTTCGCCTTTTGAATCTCTTACGCCGAACATGTATTCGCATGCTGATGAAACTCTATGCACCCTCCTATACCACATCAACGACCAGTTGGTGGATGTGGCCAATGGTTCAAGTATGAAGTCGTTAGATCACTTGTTTGATGGCCGGTCGATGCCCAGTGAAACATTCAGGGTTTCGTTGGCTTGGGTAATAGAGGGCTATGAGGTTTGACTCCTCTGCTTCGACCAGGGGAGAGGATGACGAGAGCCCGACAACTACAAAGCAAGAATCGTCTGATGCTATGGCCAGAAAAACATCTTCATTTGGAGTCAGCTGGGAGCACACTGACGACAACATCCTTTGTTCTGAGGCTGATGCAACGTATGAACACTCCACCAATCCAATTACCACCCTCTGTCATGCTGAGTCAGAGCGATCACGACGAATGGGTCCAAGCGTTCCGGTGGCTGATCACATCGCTCCCATGGATCAACATATCGATGATGACATGGAAGAGGATGACCCTCTTTGGTACATCAATACTGCCTGTGACGATGGAGACGAAGGATTAATGGGTCAACAATATGATTTAGGCTATGACCGTAAGCATGACGATTAGAATGCTGAAATGACTGATGTACCGGAGAAGGAACGTCCTCGAGCCGAGTGCAAGCAGTCTCTATTCATGCAATCCTCCCCAGACACGTCTTCACATGCCTCAACCCAGGATAACCAAGCCGAGCATCATACAATGCCGAGCCTGACCACGATGGGGGCGGTGGTCAAGGAGGGTATGGTAGGCTCGTTACCTGTGTCTACGAAGAAGCAAAGGAAGAGATCGAAGAACCTTGCTTCCATTTCTTCTACCAGCCAGTCGTCTCTAGCGATTCGGGTTGAGGATAGGGTACGTATCCGAAAAAGTGTTGCTTCTTCATGCCGCTGGCGAGCCGATGGTACCACAAGATTTGCTCAAGGGCATAACTGGGGATCTCAAGAGACTACATGATCATGTGTTGTCGACACAGAAGATCCTTCTCCGATCGGAGGATGTAGGTTACCCGCTTTATGCAGTTGTGGTGCCAAGTGGCATAGGCTTTTTCAACACATGCCCCACAGACATGTTCTTCCTGCAGTCTAATTACATCTTCGAGATGTATCACATGGGCCGGCTCAATTTTACATTTGTCTGCCTTTATGTGCTCCTTCTAAACTATGTGATTAGGAAAGAGCAAATCTCAAAAACCGCAGTAGCGGACCCGTACTACACGTTTGAGGGCTTCTTGAAGGCCGGAAAAGTGGAACGTTACACTGCGATGAAGTACATTGAGGTGGATGTATTTTGCGCAGCGAGGGGCGCTGCATCTTTATCATTCTGTACCCACAAGTCCCCAGCGCTCTCTATTTGGTCTCGTCCAAGAAAACGGAGGAGAAAGACTACACCAACATAAAGAGTTATGGATGGTGCTCTCTTCCATTTGGCCATAGGGGTGGTGACACCAGGCACAAAAGGCAAAGATCATGCGTGCCATGTTTCTGCCATAAAACTGACTTCTGTTGCGTCTAGTAACTGGCAGCGTGTACAAGGGATGGACTCTACTTCATCTATCACATGTTGGAATTCAGAAGCAATCAAGACAGAATTTCCATGCCATCTTAAGCCAATGCCCATGTCCGCGAATGGGCTCCAACCTTAGCAGCCAAACCAGATGAAAATTCAGAGTTGACTTTTATCACATCTAGCAGGACATTGCATCATCATCAAATATGTAATTCCACAGGATGGGATGTTCTACAGCATCCCACAAACGCGGGCTCCCGTCAACACTCGCATAGAGCTACAATGTCAGGACATGATGCCTTTCACAAATCTAGGGTGCATTCTCCAAGATATCTCGAGGGATACATCTAAGAAGAAGAGATTGCCGATGACGATGTCCGTCTAGTTAGTTCTTTGTGTAGGACAAAACTTTGAATTTTTGTACAACAAGTTTTTTGTGATGTAGACGGTCCTCCTGAACTTGCATACATCTCTAGTTAGTTTGGGTACGACGAACTTCGTTAATTATGTTTACTATATGTTGCTTCTATTTGGTAACATTTTAACTCTTTCTCTTGTTGTTGCTTAAGTATATTATGTTGCATATTATCAATGAATTTTTCTTAATTATGATGCATACATCTGTGCTAGGGATATAGATCGATGACAAAGAAGTGGTATGTTGCATATAGAGGGGGGAGTCCAGGAATGTATGACGAGTGGTCAGAGTGTCAGACCCAAGTCAACTGCTTCCCGGGCAGCAGCCTGTAACATCCCAAATTTTAAATTTGGGATGTTACTATAATCATTTAGGCATATCATGATTTTTTTGCATATTTGGAAATTTTTTAGTAATGAAATACTAAATGAGAGGGAATAAAATGACTTTCCCAGAGTATTCATTTGAATCTTATTTAGATTTTGGTATTTAAAACAAATCCAACTCAAATTATAACTGAGAGAAGGAAATATGACTCCATCAAAATAAATAGAGTTGGAAGTGTTAAAAAACTGTCTTTAGATTTATTCAAAACCCTTTCTTTTAACATTCCCAACTCTATTTATTTTGAAGGAGTCATATCCTTCTCTGCATTATAATACGAGTTGGATTTGTTTTGAATACCAAAATCTAAATAAGATTCAAATGAATGCTCTGGGAAAGTCATTTTATTCCCTCTCATTTGGTATTTCATAACTCCAAAGTTTTCAAATATGCAAAAAGGATCATGATATGCCTAAATGATTATAGTAACATTCCAGATCTAAAATTTGGGATGTTACACAGGCACAAAGGATTTCAAAGTAAAAGCGAAGCGGAAGCTAGTTTGTTGAAGTTAACGCTAGCGGGAAAGAGGAATCAAACCCGGTTCAAGAACTACATAATACCTCTCTTGCTCATCGTGATCGCTTCTCTCTTATATGTGATTATAGTTTTGATCAATGATGAAACATGTGTATGTGGCCATGTAGATGTATTCGAGACATATAATAACTTATATCACTAGAAAATGATGAGACTATGTTGTATCACTATATGGTGATGATGATGAGGCTTTGTTGTAGCCCCATGATTATGATGATGAGACATTGTTTTCTCATATAGTTTCAACATGTTCGTGCTGCTATTGTATTATAAAAACCTACATATACTGTTAAATACATAGAAGAAGAAAATATATCAAAAAAGTAGTAGTGGTGTGGGGTAAGAGGCTAGCAGCTACACGGGGGCAATGCTACTGCTACATAGAGCTAGTAGTAGCGTTGGGTCTAGAACCGCACCATAGCTAATTAGTAGTAGTGCGGGTGAGACCCGTACTAGTACTAGGAGAAGAAGCAGTAGCACAGGGTGGTACCCCGCGCTACTACTAGGAAGTTAGTTGTAGTGCACTAGTAATAGCGCACCTCCCGTGCTAGTACTAGCCATTTACTCCGTGGCACTAGTAGGCTTATCCCTAATAGTGCATACCTAAGGAAGTTATGGGCTTACGCCACTCTTAAAGTTGGATGCTTATTCTATGAAGGGAGAAAAATTGGAAGTAAAACTATAAGAAGTTAAAAGTTAGAAATAAAGAAGACTGGAATGTCCAACTCAAGTATGAAGGTCGTACAAGTTATAGATGTAAAGAAAGTTGGTCAATAAATTGTAATTCTTAAGAACTATGGTTAAAATTGTTAATCCCTTATTTTTCGGTTGATCTCAAAGGATAACGACTCAATTATGTTGTTGTGAATCGATGCAAGAAACACTACGGCCTAAATGACCAACGAATAATGAGGTTAAATTACACGATGGAAACTTTGTAAAAGTTACAACAATTCCCATCATTGTATTACCTCTATATTTATTCATCATAATTCATTTTAGAGTTTTGTATACTCTAGCCTATTGCATAATATTTATTGAAAAAGTATGCTCATGAGAGAACAATAGCTGTTCGATGTTATGAACAAAAGGCCATACTCCCATTGGGAAGAGAATGTAACTTATGAATATTGATGATAAACTTGAACATCCATAACACTAACACTAAATGTCGCAAGAGTAAAAGAATACCACATATGTGTCGCACTTCATTTAGTTAGATTGGAGAAACACCCATGGAGAAGTTCCATAGTAATGGATTTTGATGTCATATGATTATGAATCATCTGACACTTGCAGCGTTCATCCAAATTGTGAAGTAACTTAAATACCGTTCACAGGTCATAGAGTACGAGCAACAAAACAATTCAAAACATGCAAATTGATGTGTGTAGACTAATAAGTGTTGCAAGTAGTAGATTAATCTATCTTCAAATAAGTGTTGCAACCAATAAGTGTCCCAAGTTAGGTAGGTACTACTTTGAAGGTTATTCCAAGTGGTTGGGTATTCCTCTATAACTACGCTGAGACAAAGTGTGTTTGCCACAAAATGCAGTAAATTTTGAAGAAATTATTTTTTTGCAAAAGAGTGAGTGGGAGGACAGTGCAACTTGACCAGATTACATAATCTTCATAATCAAGTCAAAGGAAAGAAACACTGGAAGTAGTTCTAGGATTTCCTACTACGATTGATGCAAAAGTATCTACATGAGATATAGAGATTTTGTTCAAACTTGCAGCTGAACTATAAAGGTTGGGAAAACTTGTGCACACCTTCATCGTATGCATATGAGATATGGTTGCAACAAAAAATTAACCTATAATACACAAAGAAGCATTTATGGGCCCTGACTCCCAAAATTGGCTATATGACAAAGTAATTCGAGATAGTATCCATTTACATAATTCAAGTTTAGATAAACCCTCTGGAAAACTTAGAGTCTGACGTATAGTAACGGATCTATAAACTAATAAATATAAAAATGTTCTATAAAGCTTGACTTGTTACTAATAGTCTATGACAAGATCAGGGAGTTAATGGTAGTGAAATTGTCTCGTCATAGCAATACTAAAAGTCAGTTCAGGTTTAACTAGCAACTGCTACATGTGTCAGTTATGGCATATAACATATGGATGTCAAAAGGATTCCCATTAGATAGAAATTGAACCAAGGTTGTACATTTGATACTGCCTAAGGTAATTTTATCATGCAGAGGATGCTAGTAAGTGTACAAACTTCCAGAGATCGTAAAATGGATTGAAGCAAACATAATGGAGTTGGAATATTTGTTTTGATGAAATGGTTAAGTAATATGATTTCATAAATAGGATCAAATATGCTTGTATTTACAAGAAAGTAAGTGGGAGCATAATAGTATTTCTAAACAACTATGTGTGCACGACACATTGCTGATTGAAAAATATTCTTGACACAAAATAAGAACTTCATTAAAATAGTTTTCTAGTGAAGTACTTGGTAAAAAGTCTTGGTATTAGGCATAATAGTCTATGGAGATTGTAGGGCCTGATTGGGCTTAGCCAAGATAACATATTGACAAGATACTAAAGAAATTTAGTATGTAAATGCCAAGAAGATTTTGTTGTTGAGGTCACATGGAAGAAGTTTTAAGCAGGAATCCGTATCCTCAAATACTGATGAGCAAAATACATGATTTCAATCAAACTTGTGTTAATTATATTCCATGGTATGTAAACAACCATATATGTCCAGTACTCCAAGTAAGTTGTGAGTAAAATTACCAGAATGGTCAAATTGTTGATCATAAGACAACAGGGAAATGTCATTAAGTACTAACGACATGTTTCTCGCATAGGGAGAAAACGAAGAGATCGTTTTAGAGAGCTACATCAATACATGCTAGTTGTAAGTAGTACATCGACAAAATCTTCATCGGTGCTCCAAGCAATTTTTGATTTCAATTAAATGATTATGGTGGCATGATAAGTTGGTATTGGCCCAAGAAATTTATTGTGGTGAATTATATGACATAAGGCTGAGTATATTGTCGTTTTAAAAGCAACACTAGAGGGTGATGAATCAAAAGTTCATTTGTGTGCTTGGTATGGTTTCTACATAATTGTATTGATGGAATGTTGTTCTTAATAGTTATTCCATATTTAAGCTTAAAGAATCAAAGGTCCTACCAGTGATTCAATACATAAAAAATTATTTTCACACAAATTATGAATTCTTATGAAAGCATGACAGATGCATAGAAATGCAAATGATAAATGCGGATCTAAATTTGTTCAGATCTTGTAGGATGAAGGCTATACCAAAAGCTAAGCATCGACAAACACTGGATTGCCATATGTGTACAAGAAAATATTGCTAACTAGATTATTGACTCTAGTGCAAGTGGGAGTATGTTGGAAATATGCCCTAGAGGCAATAATATTGTATTAATATATTTCCATATTTATAATAATGAGTTTATATTCTATGCTATAACCGCTATGATCTTGGAATATGTGACTCGATAGAAAACTCATCTGCACGTGCAGGATGAAAAAATAAACAGTAAAATATGATTCCTATTCTCGCCTCTAAGACTAGCTCAAGTGTTGTTAGTGATCATGTTTTCCGGATCTTAGGATATCGTTAAGTGTAATGATAGTCCTAAAAAACTTTGAGAATATGACATTAGAAGAACGATCCTATTGAACCGACCCAAACTTGTTTGTTATACTTTGAGATGCAAACGTCACAAGTCAATTGTTATAACACGGAGAGTTAAGGTGTGATTTCATTCCTTGGACCATGAGAGTATCGTAGTAATTTCTTACTATTCGGTGGACTTTGGGGTTGCTCAAAAATCTTCTATAACATGGCGATCATAATGGCACCTTAGAGATTGCAAAGTTTGACAAGGCACTAGATAGCTCAAGAGTGGGATTTTCTCCTCCGACTATGGAGAGATATACTTAGAGCCCTCTCGGTGTGATGACATCCATCATTGTATGGCCATTTTCTACTCCGACAATGGAGATATATACTTAGGGCTCTATCGGTGTGATGACATCCATCTTCGTCTAGCTAGACACAGGTGACTAGGTCAGAGGGATGCCAGAACATGTCAACGAGAAAGAAGAACAGAAGGGGTAACAAGGAGACAGTTATAGTGAGCATGATAAACGACTCAAGAGGATACTGATACACCTCACCTCGAGTTTTGTAAAGTATCACAAAGCAAAGGGAATAAAACATGATAACCAAAGGTTCACCCTAATGTCCTTAGCGTACTCAAGGATCGATATGGATGTCCACGGTTCCGCTGTCGATCATTGAAGGAAATGGGTTTTGTTTATGTCTATGTTTTACATAACCTATAGGTTCACAAGACTATGGTAATCATGATTTGATGAGTGTTAGTAGGACACAAGTAATGAGGAAATATTTATTAAATAGTTTCATTAATATTAGAAATAGTTTCTAGAGGAACCAGAAGTGTTTCTTGGTCACTAGAAGGGTTTCAAGTTTTACCGGGTAATACAGGGAATTGATATATAGGTGGAAATAGTTTCCTATGATGTTAAATTGATATTAAAAGGCTCTAATAAAGATTACAAGGCTCTTATATTTATGTAAATATCAACAGGCCTTAAAAGGCCAAGTGGTAGAAGGATATTGGGCATATGAGGCCCAAGAGGGGAGGCGCCCCTTAGCTTCTTGGAGAAATCAAGGGGAGGCCGAATTGGAGGGGTTTCCCCCTCCTCTTGGCCAACCTTACCCCTTGTGGAACCCCCTCCCATTTCCTCCAACGTATATATACTAGAGGTTTTGGCACTTTTGGACACACAAGTTTTGGAGCATCCTCTAGTTCTCTGTTTCTAGTTCATCCAATTATAAATAGATCTAGATCCAATCTAATCCTCATAATTAGAAGCCTAGTGTGGTTATAATCTTATCCCTATAATTCTTCAACGATGATTAGCTCTGGCCGGCGAAGCGCTGCCGGATCATGCAGACCGCACACTTGCAAAGTTGGAGAGGTCTACTTTCAATCTTTCGTTCGAGGGATCATTCGTGAACGGTTTGAGGGACTTCAAATATGATCTAAACCAAATCTTCTTCTTTTGCTACAAATTGGAGTTTGTAACAATCCAATCTAAACCATTATAGCATCTTCATAGTGGACCTAGTTGATCGTAGAGCAAAATTTTTATTTTCTACCACATTACACAACATGACAGCCATATGACCAATATCCCCTGCAACCTATCCATCTCTGAAAGGCCGAATAATATGTGGCGGTCTTATCAAAGTTGACATGTTTTGAAGGGGAGCATGAAGGATCAGTAACACACCAGAACACATTGTTGCAAAGGTGTCATGACTACTCCGATCATGTCTCGCCAAAGTTGGAGAGAGCTGCCTCAAGTGTCGACTGGTATCAGTTGTGTTCTGCTCAAGCGTCTTAAGGGTGTGTGATACGTCCAGTTTGCATCATGTTTTCTTACTATTTATAATCTTTTAGGTCATTTTTTCACTTTATGATGCAATTCTAATGCCTTTTCTCTCTTAATTTGCAAGAACTACATGAAGAGGAAAATTAGTGGGAACTGGGATACTGGACCTAAAAGAGCTACGGTAGAGATATCTATTCTATGGAGCTCCAAATGACCTTAACTAAACAGAGATATTTTATTGAATATATTAAAATACTATAACGAAAAAAATACTAGAGGGGAGGGACACTTGCTACCCACAAAGCAACAGGGCACGCCTACCCCCCAAGGGCGTGCCCGAATGCCTTGTGGGGCCCGCAACTGGCCTCCTCCCCCTTCTTCTCCTATATGAACCATTTGATACATGTCCAACGTATCTATAATTTATGAAGTATCCGTGCCATGTTTATAACAGTTTTATATGGTTTTGGTATGATTTGAATGGAACTAACCTGGACTGATGCTGTTTTCAGCAGAACTACTGTGGTTGTTTATTGTGCATAAATAAAAGTTCTCCAAATGCAACAAAACTTTTTGACGATTTTTGCAACAAAAGAGGCACTATAAGCGTCGTGGGAGGACCAGAAGGTGAAGAATGTGGCCACCACCCATCAGGGCGTGCCAGGGACCTTGCTCGTCTGCTGGTGGGTGGTGGGCCACTCGAAGCCCATCTAGACATGAGACCGATGCCAAAAATCCTATAAATACAGAACCCCCCCCCCCCAGAAATAACCCTAGATCAGAAGTTCCGCCGTTACAAGCCTCTGTAGCCATGAAAAACCAATCTAGACCCCATTCTGGCACCCTGTCGGAGGGGAAAATAATCACCGGTGGCCATCTTCATCATCCCGGCGGCCACCATGATGAGGAGGGAGTAATCCACCCTCGGGGTTGAGGGTTTGTACCAGTAGCTATGTGTTTAATCTCTCTCTCTCTCTCACGTTCTTGAGTTGGCACGATATTGATGTATCGCGAGCTTTCTTAAGATAATTGGATCATATGGTGTTTCTCCCTCTCTATCTTGTTCTGATGAATTGAATTTTCCCTTTGAGATTTCTTTTTATCAGATTGGATAATTTTATGAATTTGAGAGCACTTGATGTATGTCTTGCCATGAATACCCATGGTGACAATGGGGTATCATATTTATTCACTTGATATATGTTTTGGCACTCAAGTCGCGGATTGCCGAGGTGACATTGGGTAATCTATGCATAGGGGTTGATGCACGTTTTTGTCCTTGTTTGTGCGGTACAAATATTGGGGCACTCTTTGAGGTTCTTTGTGTTGGATTGAGTATTATGAATCTGAAATTGTTTGATCCATATCATATAATCAATTTACTAATACTCACGGTGACATTGGAGTATCTAGGTGACATTAGAGTTGGTTGATGTGTATCATATGGTGTTATTTTAGTATGAACTCTTGGATACACTACAAAAAGATACACTTCCGTGATGATACGTGTTTGTCACAGTAGGTCACGTTTTCTATCATGCATGTACATCGATGACGATTTTATGACAGAATCAAGATAGTCATACCTGTGTTGTCGTAGAAGTGTTCCATGATATTACCAAAATTATCATTACGGAAGTGTCCACTTCCATGACGATAAATCACGCGTCACAGAAGTGCTTTCATCAAGGGTGACCGACACGTGGCATTCACTGTAACGGAACGCCGTTAAGCTATTGGGTCCGCTTTTGGATCCGGTAACCCGTTAACATCCCTGACCAATGGGGATTTTCCATGTGTAAAATCATCATTGGTTGGAGGAAACACGTGTCGGCTCACCGTTGGGACAGATGTCATCCACTCATTGGACAGAAGGCGCATATGATACGTCGACACGTGGCACGGCCCAACAGAGGCCCATTCCTGTGAAAAGGCTGGCCCATTTGACTTGGTCAAAAGGTGGCGGGCCGGCCCATGGAAAGCCTATTAACGGCATGTTTGCATATAGCCCATTTACAGCCCGCTAACCCAGGGCCCATTACGACCTATCCGAATTAGGCCCAGTAGCATCATCTGGGCCGTCCAATATGATTCCAGCCCATTTTAACTTCTGGCCCATGTATTGCCCATGACGTCTTTCGGCCCATATGAGGCCCTTTGTAACTCTTGGCCCATTAACGGCCCATGGTGAAACTGACCCGTAATGAACAGTGCATCACTTTATACCCATCAACGGCCCGTGGAGAAACTGGCCCGTAATGAACAGTGTATCACTTTATACCCATTAACGGCCCTTTATTCCGTTGGGCCATTTGCAGCCCATGTTATCTTTCTGCCTTCTTAGGGCCCATTTATTCTTGGGCTCATTTCCAGCATTCGTTTACTTACAACCCGTTACTGTCATTTTCTGCTTGTGGGGCAAATTCAGCCCGAGGTTACAGTCGGCCCGTTTGTGGCTCGTTAATACGTTGGACCATTTTCATAGCGTCATCAAATATGGCCGATTAACGATGGCCCGTTATGGTCGGCCCATGAACGGACGATTCCAACTCTAGCCCGTTTACGGCCATAATGCGGTCTGTTATTGGCCCATGTTTGGCCAACCGATCATACGGCCCATAGAAGTCCCATTGATGATACGGCCCGTAGAAGGCCCATTGTGTCTACCACCCGTATAAGGCCCATTGTTTCTACGACCCGTAGAAGGGCCATTGTTTCTACGGCCCGTAGGAGGACCTTGGTAACTACAATAAATATGTATCCCATGGTTATTGTGGCCTAGTTTTTAAAAATAGGTTATTGCAGCCACTAGCAAGCCGCGGAAAAAGAACTGCATTGACTACAAGCAAAGAAATAAACAAGACAATAAGGAAATGAATAAGCAAGCAACTTACGCTAGGCTATCACGGCTATTACACATACTACATCCACTGGGCATCAAAGTTCGCCACCAGTGCAAATATAGGGAACAAAGTAGCATATAAACGCCGTAGCAAAACAATTCCAGAACTGAAACCACTTCAGAAGAGCTCAAGAAACAATATTCTGGGTACCCATAATGCTGGCAAGATGCTTAGCAAGCTTATTAACTTTCTCTTGTTTGGCGCTTAAATCCTCCAGCACTTGTTGTTGCACCAGAAAGTATGCATCTGAATTCTGCAGGGACTTCCTCAGTCCTTCGGCTTCCTGTTGCATAACATCTGATGGATGTCTTTCAACTTAAAGTTGAGACTCAAGAAGCCGAACTGATTCCGGCAATGAGTTTTAAGAGCTGGTGCCAGCAGTAGTAGCCAGTAACTCGAACACTACATCAAGACAGGACTTTGGGGTTGTCTCTGTGTCTTCAATATAGTTTTTATCAGCTTTCTTGGAGACCAACATGGATGTATCACTATCTTGAACCTTTTCTACATTACTTCCTTTACCATTGCATAACGGGGTACTCTTCTCCAATAATTTATCCGCGTTCTAAAAGAGAAACAAACAAACACAACACAGGTTTACAATGTAGTATATGAAACTCATTTTGGTAAACCAGTTCAGTAGTAAGGTGGACAGGGTAACATCATGAAACTAACATATATATATGTAGTATGGTCACTGTATGGCCTATATCATTCTAGTTTATGTTGCCAAATCAAGATAGATACAGTTCGAATCATATCTATTTAAGGCAAAGCAGCATAGACAGAATATAAGTGTGGGAAACTACACAGCAATAACAACACTTGTAATGTGCATGGCATGAGAACATAACTGTTTATTCGATTGAAACTAAAATCAACATAGAGCAAGTTACAACAGCAAACGCGTTAAAGAAACAGGTTTCAAACATACTTGTTGCGCCATTGGAGTTTCAGTTGCATCCTTCAAATTTGAAATTAGTTGGTATGAGTAAATACAGTGATGCAAGAGCAAAGTAGTTTGAACCATAGCTACGAAACCTGACCTGAGAACAATTCTTCTTCTGCTTTAAGCGTTGACTTGGGGATCGGAGTGGTGGTCCTCGTGCTTTGGGCACTGTAGTTGCCTTACTAACTGCTCGTGTTTGCGTGCTCTGTGGTGGAGACGGTGCTGTGTCAATGGGAACTGGGTTATTATCTGCTGAGGTTGGGGTTAGAAGGGGTGTAGCTGGTTCTCTGTCCCACTAGGTAGGGGTACAATCTGCGTGAGTCTGGGTTATGTGTGGTGGGGCTGGTTCTTGGGCAAGTACAACCGTGGTTCTATCTGCATCGACATGTAGCACGATCTTTTCTGAAGACCGTGTTTTTACTCCCGCAAATACTGCCATCAACCCCTCCAATTGAAATGGCTGATATACAAGAAAAGTAATTGAATGTACAAACATTGTAAGATAGACATTTGAAATGGATAATTGGGAAGAAAACAGGGCATGAAATAATTCACATTTATGTTGTCTAACCAAACAGAATAGCATGACATAATTTCACATATATGATGGCTAATTAAACAGGATAGCATGACACAATTTCACATGTATGATGGCTAACTAAACAGGATACAATGACATACTTCAAAATATGATGACTATGTAAACATGATGACATGATATAACTATACGATGTGTCTATTAAAGTGGTTGGCATGCCATAAATCACAAACATGCCGTCGATGGAAACATGATGGCATGATATAATTCACGAATAGAATGACATAATTTAAAATATGATGACTATGTAAACAGGATGAGATGATATAACTATATTATGTCTTTAGAAAATGGGTTGGCATGCCATAATTCAGATACATGTTGTCTATCTAAACATCATGGCATAATATAATTCAAATATATGATTTATATACTAAGGAAGTGAACAGAGGGCAATCGCATATATGATGTGTCAACTAAGGAGATGGCATTCAATACTGTGTATATGATGTAAAAACTAAGCATTGCAATACAACATATGCATGATATGAGTAATATAACTCTGCCAAGTTTGAGCATACACCTCAGGGGGATAATAGGACTGGTCATCTGCCTCTGAATCCTCCTCTGAAGAGCAATCTATCACTAGCAAGATATCTGCTTCAGCAGGTAGCATTGTCTGCTCTGAAGACCTTGTTTTCACTCCAGATTTCTCCATCACCAATTCAAATGGCTGATGCACAGGAAGAGCAGTTGAATATACAAACATTGTCGACAAAAGCAATGAGAAATACAAAAAAGGATGACATGATATAATTCACATATATGACGCTTGGCTAAATAGCATGGCATTGCATAATTCACATATATAATGCCTTGCAACAAGATAACATTGCCTAATTCACATATATAATGTCTTGCAACAAGATGGCATTACATATTTCACATATATGGTAATTAGACACTAAACAGGTGGTATTCACACAAAGCATGTGTAAACTAAGCAAATGACATAGCAATGCAAGATACCATATGCACGATATGAACAATAACCCTACCAAGTTAGAGCATGCACCTCTGGGGGGGATAGGATTGGTCATGTGTCTCTGAATCCTCCTCTGAGGAGCTATCTGTAACCAGCAAGACATGCGCTTCGTCAGATAGCATTGTCTGCTCTGAAGACCTTGTTTCCACTCTAGATTTTTCCATGACCTTGCCGAATGGCTGATGCACAAGAAGAGTAATTGAATGTACAAAAATTGTTGACAAATTTAACATGTAATAAAAAATGATGGCATGATATAATTCACATATAAGATGACTGGCTAACGAGGGTGGCATTGAAAAATTCACATATATGATGCCTGGTTAAACAAGATGGCATTGCATGATTCACATATACGATAAAGAAACTAAACAGATGGCATTGACACAAAGCATGTCTAAACTAGGCAGATGACATCTTTGATGTATATAGTAAGCAATGCAAGGCACCATATGCATGATATTACTAACATCAGCATGCCAAGTTAGAGCAAAGACATCATGGGGTAAATAGGAGTGGTCTTCTCCTTCTGAATCCCCCTCAGAACAGTTATCTTCCTTTTGATTACGAACCGAAATGGGTGGAGGGGGGCTGCCTTTGTGCCCACCATGGAGTGACATCTGCTTGAAATTTTATTACCACGCAAGGCTCGTCTCTTTGGCTCTACATGATCAGTTTGATTGTGTACAATAACTGGCATGCATAGGAATAAAACATAGTGAGATTATGTAAGGAGTGCATGCACAAATCCAGAGTGATGGTAGCAAACTATGGATAGACCCAAACCCAATGATAGCAGGCAGATAATAGCTTTAGTTAAAAAATACAGATAATGGATCCTTTAATGTTTGTTTGCACCCGACATGAAACTCATAGTAGACACCTGAGATTAACCAGATAGTAGACAGATAGTACTGATTGCTGGCCCAATATGTACCCCACAACCATTTAAAAACTCAAGTTTCAGCATTTGTTTGGACCTGAGTAGAGTTTAATAGGTGAACACGGCGATAATGTAGCATGTCATCATATTAAGCGATGCATAACGTAAGCAGACACAGAAGAGTGTGACCTCTCTTGCGGACCCGTGTAGTTCTCAAGGTCATCTGCTCAGTTGATGATGGTAATTGAGTTGTCGTGGCTGCCGGCGGCGGGGAAGAAGATCTGACGCAGCGAAAGACAGTCTAGAGAGCGGATCCCTACTATGGTGGACCCTTCCATCGTTGGAGCAGCTGAGCTGGGGTGGAACACAATGCCACAGGAGCAGGACAAACCACACAAGGTTTTCTTTGACACATATCTGTAACAGAAGTAATTGTGTAAGGGCTTGTTTGAATTTGAGGATTCTAACAATGTAGGGATAGAAAATAGACAGCAATAGGATAGGAATGCATGTGCAAAATAGAAAATTTAAAAACACAGGATTTCTGCCAATCTGGGTGTTTGATTTACAAGAATTGGAAGATCACAAGATGCAAAGAATCATGTTGAGATTAAGTCAAACCACAAGAAAATGTACAGTTATAATGCTATTGTGCTACTATCTCCTAGTCTTGTGCTTCATGAATAGGAATATGAAAAGGAGGACAAGTGGAAATTAGAATTCCTATGGTTTTTCTTTCAAGGAGACACTAAAGGAACAAATCCTACATTTTTCCTTTGCTCCATTCCTTTGCACCAAATTCATGAATAGTAGTACCATAGGAAACTTTCCAATTCCTATGTTTTTCATTCACTTTTCCTTTCGAGCACTTGCGATTCTAATAGGCAGGCTTGAGCAAGGAAAAGCCTACACTAAAAAATGTTTTTGTGCTACTTCTATTACTTTAGACCCAGGCCACTGCCCTACTAGCTCAACTCCCAGGCCCATCGAGAAATGCACAGCTCAAACACGCAGAGATAAATAATGATGGCATTCAAGAGAGTCCATCACGGATAGCTAAGTTGCCTGGTACCTCACTGCTTGTCATATAGTAGGATAAAGTAATCGTATTTCATGTTACTATGTGTGCTCACTGGACAATATATATATAACATGTAGAGTAAAAAAGATATGCAGCAAGTGTACAACCTCTTTGGTGAAGCCATGTCAATCTCAGCGTGATTGGGTTGGCCGGTGAGGATGCTCCGGCTGACTTGGCTGTCAGAGGAGGGGAAGAAGATCTTAGGCATCTGGAGATCGAGCCCGAGGTACTGCTCCGCTGTGATGGAGGGTTTCGTCGTTGGAGCAGCTCCGGTGAGTTGTACAACGCCGAGGCTGACGCAGGACAAGAGAGACAACGTTAACCTGAGTGGAATTCTAATAGCATCTCCAATAGATGACGTAAAATACATAACCACAAAGTGCTAGATGTAAAATACATCAGCCTCTCATCTCTGAACTTAACTGTCGAAACTGAATTTAACTGTTGAAATTGAACTTAACTGTCGAAACTGAATTTTGCTATCAAAACTGAATTTTACTACCGAAACTGAACACACTAGAGGTGAGGCTACATGTCAGTCGACTGACTTTTTCATCTCTGGTCAGTCGATTTTGCAGCCGCTGGATACGAAATCAAGGGCCTGCATGCAGTTCATCTTCAACCTGCACCCACCTCAGCCGCGAGCCACCATCGGCCAAACAGCCGCCCCCCGCCGCCCGCGGCCGGCGGTGCGCCGCCCCGCCCGCCCCGGAAATACTCCCCACCGCCGGTCCACCATCGCCTCGGCCATTCCTCTAGCCCTCCCATGCCGAGCTTTTTCTCCGGCGATCCCCACGCCATCGCCCCACCATCGCCGGCGATCACCGCCCCCACCCTAAACCATAATATAGATAGTGGGGTACCTCTCCGGCGATCTCCCCTCCCTGCTGCGGCTGGTTCTTCCTTAACTCCGATGAGCCCCCCACCCCCTGAAAATTGACAGACCCAAAAGTCGATTCAGTCGACTAAAGTGTAGCTAAATCGGAGCAGCATCGCAAGCAAGAGCAAGAGCGAGAGCAGTAGTGCGAGAAAGAGCAATAGCAAGAGCAGACCAGGTAGGGGACCGAGAGCAAGAGCAGAGCAGCAGCGCGAGCGAGATCTAAAGCAGCAGCAACTCCTACTGATGTGGATATTGCTGCCAAGGGAGCGACACCGTGGAGGAAGTGGCCGGCGACACTGTCGTGGATGGCGTCGCACCGTGTCGGCTCGGGACCGAGCGCCGGCAGCACCGTGAGATCGAATCAAGAATAAAATGTGGTGATTAGTGTAGAACCTCTTTTGTGGCACCGATTAGGCCGCAGCTTCATCCGAGGAAACGATGATGATGTTGCTCTTCCGGTGGTGTAGGTGAAGACGGCGGTGTGGGAATGGAGTTGGCGCGAAAGACGGGGGGAACGTCGGGGCAGCTCCTTGGAGGTGGAGGACGGGGTGGCTGAACCGGCGGGATGACGAGATCAACGATGGATGAGGGACGTCAAGGTGTTGCTGTGGACGACGTCGTCGGGGAAGAGGCTCTGGCTAGGTGGCGGACGGAGGAGGGTGTGGGGCTTCGCGGGTTTTCGCGGCCTTGGTGTACGAATGTGTGGGAGGAAGGGATGGGAGTGGGGAACCATGGCTTAGGGACGCGCTTGTCCGAAATGTGGGGTAAGTTACGAAAGTACCCCCACCGATTTGAGGCAGTTCTTTCGGTTCAGGGGTACGAATGGCATTTCGTGTGTCGTGATTTCAACAGGAGGTGGGTTTTTTCATGCATGTTGTAATTTTGGAATAGCAAGGCGCGGGTTGAGATGGAGGGAGTTGTCGGAGCACAACGAGACAAAGATATATCTTAAATATTTCGGGGTAACAAGGCGCGGGTTGAAGAGGCGGGAGTTTCACAGCATGATAGACAGAGACGCTAGCTTCAAATTTTGGCATAACAAGGCGCGACTTGAAATTTCGGGAGAACGAACTTAACGTGTACAAAAAAGACAATTCGCACCTCAACACGCACAACACACACACAAACATCATTTAGACTAGTAAGGTACACGTGCATTGCACACATGAGATTTGGCAACCAAATTATGAATAAATACCACATTATAGCATGTAAGCTTTGAGTCATATATGCATGATGTAGATGTTCATTTAATTCTTATAGTTCATTTCATTCAAAATCATCTAGTTTTTATAAGAAAGCTAATCTATTTTAAGATTCATGGAATTGTGCGTTGTAAGACATAAAGTAAAAAACAAATATTGGAAAATCATGTAGAAAAACATTTGGGCAATTATGATATGGAAGATTCTAGAACAAAGAAGAAGTGCTTGTGTTTTGAGGTTTTTGCATTATGCTTAAGTTCAACCATGGAGTCTTCTAGATTGTACACGTGGTGAAATCTGGTGGAATCTAGATGATATCCAACGACCAGTAGTGCTCAAATTTGCCATCTCTGCACCATTGGATTCGCCTCATCCAACGACCATCTTTCAAAGTTAAAGTTACCCGCACACAATATAAAAAATAAAAAATATAATATATATATATATATATTGTAGCGACCAGACCTCAAACAGTCTGATCTCTGTACTTTAGTGTCATCCCTGGATCAGTAATGCTGACACGCACAGTACTTGAAGGATTTATAACAGAGTGGAAATCACACACTTATTACATCGAATGTCTCAAAAGACAACTTATTACAATAAATATGGCTTAAGGCCATCTAATATCGATAACAATGGAAGGCTTGGAAGATAAGTGAGTCCATCAACTCCAACGGCATCACATAGTATAAAAGCACCACCTAAAGGCACCTTATTCGTTGTCTGAGGAGTCTGCAACATGAACGTTGGAGCCCGGAAACGGGTCAGCACATGGAATATGCTAGCAATGTAACACATAGAGAGTAATGAACAGAATAATGCTATCACTACATTCATATATGGCTGGTGGAAAGCTCTATGGTTACAATTTTGCATAAAGCCAATTTTTCCCTACTGCAAAGGAATAAATTTTATTTAACTATCATGGTGGTTGTTAAACATTGAGCGTGTAGAGACCCTCTCAATCCCAATTAAGCATCATCATTAAAACTCAACAAAATTAATTTAAAGTAACATGATGAGATTCACATGATAATCCAAGTACTAGATACTCAAGATGTCCATAACCAGGGACACGGCTAATCATGATTAGTTTATACACTCTACAGAGGTTTGCGCTTTTCCCCACAATACTCGATCTCCTCCGTTGGGATTCTCACACTACATGGTGTTTGAGAAACGGATGACCAAGACATAGTCTTTCAGAAGCACTAGCAACTTACGATCGGGTAGACAGTTACACCTACTTTCCCCTACATCTGCTAGTCTACCACTGTAAGAGTTCGCACGACTTAATCAACTATACTAGAGCCCATAGTAGCTTGTGGCTACACACGGAAGTTTCTAGCATGAATAATCTCATGATCCCTTTGAGCCTGGGTGGCGGTCCATAAAGAAAAACAGGCAATCGCTGGAATACCCAGGTGCCTCAATCCACCCAGATGTGTATTAATGTTGCCACCTTAAATAAACCACTAAATAACAATCTCACATCTGTCATGGATACACTCACCCAATCCACATATACTAGCATATCATGGCATTATAAGCAAACGTAGAAGTAACTCTCAAGGGTTTGATAATAAAACATGTAATAGGTACTACCTCATCTACTTCCCAAAACCCACAATTTAATTAGATCCTAATCATGTGATGTTTGAGGATTGATCTAATGCAATAAAACTGGGTAGTAAAGAGGTATGATTAAAGTGTTACTTGCCTTGCTGATGATCCGTGAAACCTAGAGATTCGAAGTAGCAAGCGGCGCACTCCGTATACTCTATCGCAAACAAACGAGCATACAATAAGTACTTACCTAATGCATGGGTAAAACTCAAATAAGAGAACTAACCAGAAAGTTCAACTTAAGAACTCCGTTTTGCAAAAAGAACCAAATCTAACGAAGCAACGAAACAAAAATGGCGAAAGAAATAAGCTTCGTTTACTAATCTGAACCTAAGTAAAATTTTACAGAAGCAAAAACTTGTTTGAGTGGGTTAAATAGAAAGAGGGTTTCGAGACGAAACTCTAGGCGCTTGAATCGCCTGATTCCGATAAACGAGTGAAAAGTTATACTAGAACGAAAATCGGATCAAAAATCGCGATCAGAAATAATCGCGGAAAAATCCGAGAAAAAGAAAAATTGACGAACAGATTAACGAATGAACGATCATTAACTGAAACTAAACGATGAACTCGTTTGTTAAAACGAACGAACAAGCAAACGCTCACTAAAAAGATAAATCGGAAAATAAACTGATCTATTCTAAAAAACGAACACTAGGGTTTCTAAAAAAACCGGATCGTTTTTTTAAACCAGACCACGGCGGTGGCGGCGGCTATACCTCCGGCGAGGTGCTCCTGCAGGGCGGGGTTTGCTCCGGCGGGGCGAGGGGAGGCGGCGTGGGGCTCCGGCGGTGGCGACTGGCGTCGGTGGCGGCGGCGGCTCGGATCGGGCGGCGGC